>NW_015170887.1:180211-182475 GCF_001447785.1 Gekko japonicus
AGGCAACCATCAGCCTACCTTTATCTGCCTGCCTGTCTTCAGGTTTATATCCCCCCACCCACAGCCTCTGCCTAGGGAAAGGGCAGTCTTTCCCTGCAGTGGGAACCAAAGCAGCTGAAATCATTCTCCTCTCCCCCGTATGATCCGCACAACAACCCTGTGAGGTATGTTAAGGTTGAAAGTGTGTGAATGGTCCATAATCCCCCAGGCAGCTTTTAAAACATGAACCTGGTACCTGCACACCATCTGTGGCAGTAATGGGGTGACTGCTGGCACCTTTTCCTATCATTTTTTGCCTTGTGGTATTCTGCTTGTGGTGTGATCTGTCTTTTTTGTGGTGTGGCATGATTGTGTTATTGGGTTTGTTTCTGTTGAAGGGGAAGTAATGTGTTGTGAGTGAGGACATATTTTACCTCAGAATACAGCAGGTCCCATATGCAACTGACAATGCCAACTGTCTTGTGGAGGGGGGGAGGGAGTTTGAGGTGTGGAATGGAGTGAAGTCCAATCAGCTTCCATATGCAAATGACCTTGAAACGCTGGCCCAATCAGAGAAGAGTGGGCTGAAGCGGCCCAGCCGTAGAAGCCCCGTCCCTGCGTTCAGTCTGCAGATGGTCCTCTTCTGTCAGAGGCCCAGAGCAGACTGAGCAGACTGAACCGGCCGGGGCTGATGTGGATGGGACTACACAAAGCAGCCAGTCAACCCAGACAGCGTCTTCTGACTGACAGTTCAAGCTTCCAAACACTGTTGGTGTGCATTGGAATGTTGGGCCCCACTATGGCTTTATATATAAGGGAGAGATAACAACAAACCAGGCTTCTGTTTGGAAGTAAAACTATGATTAAATTTGATTGTCTTCTCCCAACCCACTCACCCCAGCAGTGCTGCCAGTGGGGTGATTTCCTGGGCAGAGATCTGGCCCTGGATGACAAGAAAATGTTCAGGTTTGTTTGAATGACATTTATCAAAATCTGGTAAATGCTGTTGGATATGGTAGGACAGGGAAGAGCTTTCTATCTTTGTCAGAAAAAAGACCACAATTAATGTCAAGCAGTTTCTACATGATGCTTGCCACCTAATTTGGATAACAAGTTGATTGCAAATTGCAGTCAGTGCCCTGGACCACCTGAAAAACTGCTTTTATCTGAACATTAACAGTTCTACATTTTGCAAGAGGAATTTGGATGCACATGAATTCTTACAGTGTTATCCTGTGGCTCCTTTTGCTGCCTCTCCGGCTTCTGTGCATCAGATTCATAAAGTCCATAAAACAGTTTTTAAAAATTCAGAACTCTTAATAATTTACAGGGCTGTCACATTGCATGGCTTATACCTGCCTACGTTGTTGTTCAGTAATGAGAAAGGTAGCTGAATTGTCCAGGAATCATTTGGACATGCACAGTTCTCACACTGCCCCAATGCCAATGTAATTTGTTCAAAGAACATACAGATGGAAACCAGTCACAAGAATGCAAATATAGACCCAAGGGGAAACTGGAAAAGTATGTGCTTAGCCAGATATGTTATAATAATTAACAAAATCCAAAGGAAAAATCACACAGAACCAGTCTTCATGGACGTGATACTAAAGAGTTCTTTATGAATGTAGAGCATTTACGAAACTCTCCGGAATGATGTTCCGTTTCGTGATGGAAACTTCTGAACGATGTGTCACTTTAATATAAACATCATTTGTCTTTCAAACCGACAGATTCTTCATCATGGTATTTCGGCTATAATGCTTCATACACTTATCCCGGGCAGAAATCAACACGAAGGATGCCTAACGTGTTAATTTCTGCCCAGGATAAGTGTAGAAGAAGAAGAAGAGATTGGTTTTATACCCCGCCCTTCACTACCCAAAGGAGTCTCAGAGCGGCTTACAAACTCCTTTCCCTTCCCCTCCCCACAACAGACACCCTGTGAGGTAGGTGGGGCTGAGAGAGCTCTGGCAGAAATTGATCTTTTTTCAAGAACAGCTCTTATCAGAACTACGGCTTGCCCAAGGTCATCCAGCCAGGTGCAAGTGGAGAAGTGGGGAATTAAACCCGGTGTAACAGGCCGGATTAACCCCCCGGCCAGAGTAACCCCGGGGTTACTCTGGCCTAGCCTAGAATAACCCCGGAGGGGTTATTGAGGGGTTATTCTGGCCTAGGCTAGAGTAACCCCGGGTTAATCTGGCCGGCTGTAACAGGCCAGAATCACCCCCCCCTGGCCAGAGTAACCCCAGGGTTACTCTGGCCTAGCCCAGAGTAACCCCTGC
>NW_015170887.1:183996-209516 GCF_001447785.1 Gekko japonicus
CAAGAGTAAAAGGCAGCGCCTCTGGCAACAGAAAGTGGTTCTCTCTGGTTATTGGGGAAGTATCTCTCTTAGTAGGAAAAGACAGCAGCCACAGAAAGCAGGCCTGGGGGGTTAATCTGGCCTGGGGGGGTTATTCTAGCCTAGGCCAGAGTAACCCCGGGGCTTCTCTGGCCGGGGGGTGAATGGGGGGGTTATTCTAGCCTAGGCCAGAGTAACCCTGGGGTTACTCTGGCCGGGGGGTGAATCTGGCCTGTTGGAGCCGGCAAGATTAACCCGGGGTTACTCTGGCTGGGGGATTAATCTGGCCTGTTACACCAGTTCTCCCAGATTAGAGTCTGCGCACTTAACCACTACACCAAACTGGCAAGTGTATGAAGCATTATAGCTGAAATACCATGATGAAGAATCTGTGAATGTAATTTGTTCGCCAGGAAAGATCTTGCAACCTTGCTTGCCATCTATCTTATTTCCTACATCACACATCACACTGTGCCCTTCTATTAGCTCCCTTCATATGCAGACCCACCTTGTTTCTCAACATGGAACCTGTGGAGACTGCCCAGTAAGAGAGAATGGGAGGAAGAGCCAGTTGTGGTTGCCATTGGCATGGGCAGCTGATGCAGGCACCTGTCACCGCTGGGCAATCATAACACAAGAAAATAACAGGGGCAGTTCTGGATCAGACCAGTGGTCCATCAGGTCTAGTATTCTGGTTCACACAATGGCCAACAAGTTGGCTTGGATAGCCAACATGGCACAGAGGTCAAGGCTCCTCCATTAATGCCGCCTCCTTGCATTGGTATTCAGAGGTTTACTGCCTCTGTATGTGGAGGTTCCCTTTTGTCACCATGGCTATGAGCCACTGATGGAACCCTTCTTCATGAATCTATCTAGCCCCCTTTTAAAGGTATCTATGCTTGTGGCCATCGCTATATCCTCTGGCAAAAAATTCCACATTACTTGTTGAGTAAAGAAGTATTTCCTTTTGTCCATCTTGACTCTACTGCCCACTAACTTCATTGGGTGCCCCCAAGTTATTATGGATCAGGGAGAAAAGTTATCTCTACCAATTTTCTCCATCTCTGGGATTTCTAAAGTCTTAATGGATCCTCCCCTTAAAAAAAAACCCCATAGTACTTCATTGATGGTTACCATGGGTGGAATAAATGGATTTTAAAAGTGATTGATTGGTTATAAATTGGTTACTAGAGTCTAGGAGAATTCTTTTAAGAAATTAGTATGGCCCACCCATTACTCTGAGCATGGATAAATTAAGCTATCAGTTCAGGGTATGGATTGACACAATAAATGCCATGAGTTCAAAAAACAAACAAACACCACCACCACCCAGTGCATAAGCTC
This sequence comes from Gekko japonicus, assembly GCF_001447785.1. Classification (NCBI taxonomy): domain Eukaryota; kingdom Metazoa; phylum Chordata; class Lepidosauria; order Squamata; family Gekkonidae; genus Gekko; species Gekko japonicus. Next base: position 185,359 of record NW_015170887.1, read on the forward strand.
AACACATAGGGCATTTAAAATATAAATGCTGACTGTACAGGCACAAAGGTGAGGTGATGGCTCATCTCTGTTCAAAATGCAAGTCATTTTAACAACTTGATGATAACCCTGGGGAATACGTGCTTGCACTGCTGAGCCAGAGAGTTCTGTCCACCAATGGTGCAGGTATAAAATGCCCAGCCCACAGCTATGGAGCAAACATAATCCAAGCAAACCAGTACAAAGTGGGTACCCAGACAGTGGACATGCTGAATACCATCAGCTGTGCTGAGGCAGAGTTGTCAGAAATGGCACCTGATTTGAATTGCTTATCAAATGGACAACTGAGAACAAGTGGGATTCAGTGAACAGCTTGCTGAGTGCCTGTGCACTGAAGGACACCATTTGGCAAAAGACTCTTGCTTTATATGCATGGATTGATCCTATGTTTACTTGGAAGCAAGTTCCTTGTTTAATGGGACTTACTTCTTGATAACATAGCATAGGATTGCAGCAACAGAATTCTGTATTCCATAAATTAGTATTCCTGCACGCTTTCAGCTTTTCTGCTTACTCAAAAAACACTATTACTTTTTATTTAGAGGCCTGATGCACACACACAGTCCTAATAAGCTCCTACCAACACTGGGACATACAACCAGTCTAACTGTAGGAAGAGAAGGACTAATGCTGTCTCTTAGCAGCCTCTGGAGAGGCAGTTTACAAGAGAGTCAGATAGATAGACCAACAAACTGTGAGCATCCTTCAAGTTTACTCTTCTGCCTCTGTCCCTTTGATGTGTAGACTGATACTCTCAAGGAATTGCTTCCTTCCTTCCATTCTCCCTTCTCTCTCTCACACACACACAAGGAAGAAGCATGCTTTCTCTCCATCTTTGGCACCATGGATGTGGATGCATTCTGCATCTGCATACATCCAGCTAGTTAGATTAGATTCCATTCCTATCTCTCAACCTGCACTATCTAAAATGTAGTTCCTTGAATAAATGATTCTTATTAGTTTGAAACTGACAAGTGGCTCTGTGTAACTCTGTAACTTTGCCAGCACATACAGAACAAAGAAGCTACTGCTTGTGTACTCTGGTAATAAGATAGAGATTACTAGCTTACTATACCCGTGAATCTAATACTAACAATGTGACACATGCTGCAATATGCATATGGAGTCTCTTCAGGTGCTGTTAGCTTGTGATGCTCTCCTAAGCAGTCTGGTTCATGTGCACACTCACCCTAGGAACCCACAGGGTCTAAACCTCTTGTTTCCTTGACACACTTAATCTGTGGAAGGCCTCCCACTTGAGTTTAGCCTGGAGCCTACTTTACTATATTTTAGGTACCAGGCTAAAAGATCCCCCATCAGGTTTTTACGGGGGGGGGGGTTTTGTATGTGATATTTTAAATTGTTTTTACTAGTGCTTTGGGTTGATGTGTGCGGTTTATTCTTTGTTTGCACAGGGCTTGGGTATTATCCCCATACTGGTGGTATCTCACTGGTTTTTACTATGAAAATGCATCATTACCGAAAAAACAGTAGGATGGTATTCAGAATATTTGGAAAACCAGCTCTGGAACAGAAAGGGATGTTGCCATGTAAGACTGAAAGCCAGTGAATTAAAATTCTGCAATGTCTGTAGGTTAGATAAACAGAGCAAGTTCTGCTCATGTGGTATTTTCATCTCTTTCCCCCCCAAAGATTTCCACTTCTCTACCCACCCAGCTTCAAAATACTGTGTACGAAATATGGGTAATAATGGTGTACTGGTTTTTAATCTTATCCCTTGCTTTTCCCTTCCACTCAGCTTATGTTTCTTGATACCTCAGTATTTTAGACCCATACTGCCTCCACAAGACGTCCAGTCTGCTTCTTTCTTCACGTACAAACCAGAGGTATACGTTTGCTCTTGGTCTTAAGATCTGCATCACTGCCAGAGCCTTGAACATATATAAAGCTGCCCTATTGCTCATCCAATGACAAGTCCATATACCACAGTAGTACCTACTTTCTTTGGCAGCAACTTTTCAGGGTCTCAAGCAGAGAAAGCGTTTCCCAGAGCCTGTGATTTATTTATTTATTTACTGGAGATGCCAGAGGCTGAATGGGTGTAGATGTTACTATCAATGCACATTTGTATCAGGAAAAAAGGTGTGCTTTCTGAAGTTCTCCTTAGGCAGCAGCCCCATGAGTCATGTCAGAAAAAGATCCAATCATCTCTTGTGATAACACAGCTGAATTGAGGTCTAAACTATTACAGTTTTTAAAGAGTTGGGTCTGGGTACTCATTTTTTCTGCATGAAAACTATGCTGGGGGGTGGAGTTATTTCTCTGATTTTTCTGCTCCACATGGAGTTTCTGTGCATGCAGAGCAGCAAAATTCTGCAAAAAAAAACTGCCTCTGTGTGTGTGTGTGTGTGTGTGTGTGTGTGTGTGTGTGTGTGTGTGTGTGTGTGGAAGCTGGTGCCCTTTCACTCCCTGTGGTGCTGTTCCAAGCCTGTTTGGGCTCTCTCTCTTTTAAAAGAAGCCATTCCCTGCAGCTGCTCTGTAGCTGCAGGGAACAGAAGCTGGGTTCTGGGGAATCTGGACCCAACTGCTTATAAACTGTAAACGTTTGGGTCTGATAGTAAGGTCAGGATAACAAAAATGAAACAATTAGCATTTAATGGTAAACATATGGAATTCCTTGCTTGTTAAACATGGTGATAGATACAATCTCAGATTTATGCTGAAGACGGGGGGGGGGGGAATCCAAAGAGAACAGGTCCATTAATGGCTACTAGTTATCACTGCTGATAGTGAAATTTCCATGTTAAAGATCTGTGTATGTCTGAGAAAAACAGAAAATGTCTGCCAACTTTACAGTCTGCTTGTGGGTGACCTGAGACATTGTGTTGGCTACTGGAGACGGAATGCTGAACTAGATGGACCTTGCCCTGGTCCAGCAAGGCAATTCCCATGCTCTTATCTTATGTAGGAATCATTGTGTTGATACATCCAAAGCAACTGAATAGACTGACTGATTCATGGATTCATGTTAGTCAACTTTGTTCTGATTCATGTGGGTAGCCATGTTAGTCAACTTTGTTCTGATTCATGGGTGTTTCAATGTGACCTTTACCCTTGTTCCATCAAGTTCTGCCACTTGGCCACCATTTATAGCTCTTACTCATTACCTTGTATATGAAAATGGTTTCAGTAGAAAGGGGTATGTATGTGTTCCATTTTCCATTTTATGTGTTCCATTTTAACATGACCAAATGTGTTCCATTTTAACATGCCCAAATGGGATGAGTGAGGTATATCACTATCAAAGAGCTGTTTCCCCTATTAAAAAGATTGTTATGATGTTTCCTATTGGGTGGGGGGGAGAGCACAACCATTTCCATATGATGTCTGCATTTGCCCTATTCTCTACTGAAGATTATAAAATAAGAAGAGCCCTACTGGAACAAACCAGTAGTCCATCTAGTCCAGCAACCAGTTTCACACAGCAGCCAGCCAATTGCCCTTGGCACAGAGGCCAAGGCCTCCCCTGGTATTGCTTTCCAGCTCTAGTATTCACGGGTTTGCTGCCTCTGAATTGGGAGGTTCCCTTTAGTCACCATTGCTAGTAGCCACTGATGGATCTCTCCTTCATGAATCTGTCTAACCTCCGTGTAAAGCCATCCATGCTTGTGGCTATCATCACTGGCAGTGAATTCCAGAATTCCTATTTTCCACAATTCCACATTCCTGTTTCTTTCTCAGAATGGGGCTGCTGAGATCCACCATGGGCTCCTAGACAAAAAATCCCCTTTTAGTTCCACACTCAGACCCAACTGGAAATTCATATGAAGACAAGCCATACGTCTTGCCCAGCTTTAAGGGCTTGACAGGTAAACCATGGCCCTTGGAATTTTGCCCCCTTTGGCTGCCTTTTTGGGCACTGTGAATTGCTGGGAGGGTTATCTGTTTAAACCACTTTGACCCTCCCCCCTCAATCAAAAACTGGGTTCTAACAATCTAACAAAAATTACAATATAATATTATACAATTATAATACTACAAAAAGTATTAATTTTTTTAAAGGACAAGAATAAAATGCTAGAGCAAACAGCAAGACAACCTTAAAATCAGCAAAAACAGCAGACTACAGGGGAAGAAGGAAAACTGGTACACCTAAAGCCTAGGAGGATAAAGGAATCTTCACCTGGCACTTTAAGAAAAATAAATCCAGTGGTGAGCATACAAAAGGAAGGAATTGCAAAGCAGAGATGCCTCAACTGAAGAGATCATACTATTACTTCCAAGTTCCTTCCTTAAAAGGAGGGAGGTGGAACAGGGGCACGGACATGACAGTTTCAGGAATTTTGATGTTCCTTTAGATATTTTGGACCCTAAAGTTGCTAGCTCACAGTTGGCTACTGGCAGAAGAGTCACCACTGGGGGGAGGCCCTCACCTGTGACATAATTATGTTACTCCTGATGGGCTGATGGCATTGCCAGTGATGCTCTAGCATTCATCCAAAACTCTGTGGTTTAACCACAGAGTTTTGATTGAAGCTAGAGTATTACCAACAACGCAATGACATCCAGTGCAACTGGAAGTGACATCAGCCTGTCAGGATGTCATAATCACTCCCTCATTTCCCCCCCCCCCCATTTTTCTTCTGCTGCCCAGTTGGCACATGGCAAGCTGGTGGTGGGAAGTATCCATGAGAAGGAGGTCTCCCACTCCCAGCAAGAGCACAGCAACTGTTAGGGTTGCCATTTCCCTGATTTGGGGGGGGGGTTCCCCGCTTTCGGGAGCCACAATCTGCTGATAACCAGCTGGCTGGTGGGGGGAGCCCCGCCCCCGAAGAGTCCCGTCATGCCTGATGCACCTGGTGCAATGATGTCGATGTCATTGCCCTGGGCACATCGTGCAGGGGACACTCTAGCATTTGGGTTAAAACTCTGTGGTGACCATAGAGTTTTTTGCTCAAATGCTAGAGTGCACCAGATCTTGGGACTGGGCAGGAGCACCCTCACTGGCAGCCAGGTAGTGACCATACAAACTATTTAGGATTAGAGTTAGCTCCAGTTTGGGAAATTCCTGGGGATTTGAAGGCAGTGACTGGGAAGGGTGAAGCTTGGAGAGGGATCTCAACAGGGATATGACACAGACTCCAACCTCCAAAGCAGCCAATTGCTCCCAGGGATCTGATCTCTGTAATCTGGAGATTAGTTGTAATTCCGGGAAAACTTCAGCCCCCACTTCATGACCATTGATCAATTAAGAAACCCAGTGCAAATGTAACCCAGCAAAACCTTGGCTACATAGCTTCCTCTCCTAAATTATCTTTTCCAATTGGAGACTCTAGGGGGAGAGATTCAAGTCAATAAATGACAGCACCTTAAAGAAAACATTTAGGGTTGCCAATTCTGGCTTGGGAAATTCCTGGGGTTTTTGGTTTACCGTGGAGAAGGTGGTGCTTGGGGAGGGGAGAGAGCTCAGCAGGTACCTGATTCCATTTAGTCCAGCATCTGAAGCTGCAATTTCCTCCAGAGGAACTGATTCCTGTAGTCTGGAGAGCAGCTGACATTCCAGGAGAACTCCAGACCCCACCTGGAGGATGGCAAGCCTAATAGATATCATAGATTTCAAAGTAACGGACATTTATAATAAATCCAACAACTTTACACCTCCAGGTAGAACTGAATTATAATTGCTATAAACATAGGAAGATTTGTAGAGATGGGGTCCTCAGTGCCCTTCAGAAAGGACACTCAGAACAAAGGCAAATCCTAGCAAACAGTACCCAGAAACACAAAGGAAAGAGAGAGCCCAAAATGTTAACTTAAAGAAGTGCAGGGCTGCTTCTTCCCCATATGCTCTTCAATGGCTCTTGCTGTTCTTGCTGCTGCTCTGGATGCCTGCTTTCTCTGCCTTCAGCCTGCAAAGAAATTAGCAGCTCCCTCAGTCAAGCTCTTAGGCCTTCTCTCTCCTGCTGCAGGCCAGGCTGACTGAGGAGATGGGGTTCTTAAAGTGGGCAATACAAAAGCAACTTGACTAGCTGCCCATGCTCTGTGACCATTTGCTCCTTAGGTTCTAAATGATGAACCTTTCAACAGAAATAAAATAATATATTAAAGGAAAATGACATGGGTTACACAAGCACATTTAAAACTGCCTTTCTGTTTGTTTATACATACACACCCACTTTCAAGCAGCACATGTGAATTTAGTTTAATTCCCAAAGGCCCAGGAATAAGTTGCTTCCAGCATTCTTCTAAATGGTTATTCAGTTAGGTAGCAGGCTCGCAAAATCCCTGTGAAGCTGCTTGGCACAGAAGTAACAATACGGTTGTGGTGAAGTAATTGAAATGAGATAAAAGGGGAAACACCAAGTCCTTCCTAGGAGTGGCCCATGTTATACAAACAGGGAACAAGGGGAGCATATTACACAGCCTGTTAGGGTTGCCAGCTCCAGGTTGAGAAATACCTGGAGATTTTGGGGGTGGAGCCTGAGGAGGGTGAGATTTGGGGAGGGACTTCAATGGAGTATAATGCCACAGAGTTCACCTTTCAAAGCAGCCATTTTCTCCAGGGGAACCAATCACTGTCACCCGGGGATCAGTTGTAATAATGAGAGATCTCCAGCCACCACCTGGAGGTTGCCAACCCTATGTGATACTGTGAAGAAATGAATTTCTTTCTTTGGAGGTTTGAATTGATCAAAACTTTCACTTTGAGTTTTAAATGTCCCCCCCCCGAGCAGAGAACAGGCAGGAAGGGAGAAAGTCAGTTCAATTGCTTTTCAGATTTACCTCAGCCCACCTTCATACTAATGCTAATCGGGCTAGACAATGGGATGGTCAAGCTCCCTCCCCCTTCAAGCAGGGAACAGAGACTTGGAGGTGTTAAATACTAGAGAGACTTCAGGAAGGAATCTCCAGGAAAAGCTGGTCAGTGGGTGGGGAAAAGAGAGGTGATAAAATTCCTGGAAGCAAGGAGGAAGCTCTCTTTTGTGCTGAGTCCATCAGAATGGATAGAACTCAACTGAGGTCTGGAGGAAGCAGCCATTAATCATGTGCTGGCCTGGAGAGCTTGAGAAAGCTTCAAGGTAATGTTCACTCTGTAGAGATCTATAACATCATAAACTATATTTTAACATCTGACAGGGCATGTATAGAAAGAGGGAAAGAGAGGGAAAGAGGAATTGTGTTTTTCCCATTTCTTTTGAATCCCTTGCTCAATCTGGTGCAGTGCTAAAAGTATGCTTGTAAACATTTTCTCTTTAATAAATACTTTATAACTTTTGATGCTGCTTGTGGTTCTCTGTAACACATAGACCTCTACCATCTTGGACACACTATTTTAAAAGGAGCACCAGGGGGAAGGCAGGCAGTAGGCAAGTGGCCAGTTTGGTGTAGTGGTTAAGTGCGTGGACTCTAATCTGGGAGAACCAGGTTTGATTCCCCACTCCTCCACTTGCACCTGCTGGATAACCTTGGGCAAGCCAGAGTTCTGACAAGAGCTGTCTTTGAAAGGGCAGTTCTTGAAAGAGCTCTCTCAGCCCCACCTACCTCACAGGATGTCTGTTGTGGGGAGGGGAAGGAAAAGGAGTTTGTAAGCCACCCTGAGACTCCGAGTGAAGGGTGGGGTATAAATCCAATCTCTTCTTCTCCTCCTCCAGGGGTGCACAAGGCAGCAAGTGGTCCCTGTGGTGACCAGGCACTGGGCAGTTGGAGATACAGAGGCAGGGCCTCAGAACTTGGAAGGGAAGCTGGGAGTCCAGACCCTCCCAGTTGGTAATTCCTTACAAAGGTGACAGTGGTTACCCGAGAGAGAAAGAAAAGTATCTCCAGGTGCTGGGAAAACCTTGGAGGGAAGGGTGGAACAGGGCCTGCAGGTCCGAGCAGACCTGTTCCACCACAGATGCTCTGAATATTTATATGAAAGTTTCAGGAGGGTAACCATGTTGGTCTATAGTAGAAGAGCAAGACTGGACTCAAGTCTAGCTCTTATTTGAAAATAAATCCCATGGAGTTCATTGGGACTTGTAACTGGGCATAGGTTTAATTGCAATCTATGAGTGGATAGGAATTTCAAAGGCATAAAGAATTGCACTCCAATTTTGTGCAGTCCCCTTTGGCTTCTCTCTATGTTATCACCAAGACCCATAAACATGATTACTTGGATTTAAATGGTCCGTTTGTACCAAATATTTTTTGCTCATGTGCATTTCAAGGTGTGTTATTTCTCTCTGTATATTAAAACACTCAAAGTCTTTGAACAAACTTTAAACTTTTTTTTGGCCATCAACTCGCAAATGTCTTATGTCGACCCCTTAGGGTTTTCAAGGCAAGGAATGTTCAGAGGTGGTTTGCCATTGCCTGCCTTTGCATAGCAGCCCTAGTATTCCTTGGTGGTCTCCCATCCAAATACTAACCAGGGCCAACCCTTCTTAGCAGCCGAGGTCTGACCAGATCAGGCGAGCCTGGGCAATCTAGGTCAGGGTTTAGTGATGGTCACTAATGTGGTTTGCATCAGTTTCTACATTCATTTGCACTGTTTGTTTTTTTCGAACTGTGATGCTCCCCAGACCACACATTACACCTGGGATTGTTCACATTGTAAGAACATAAGAACATAAGAACATAAGAGATGCCAACGTTGGATCAGGCCAAAGGCCCATCCAGTCACACAGTGGCCAGAAATACCAGTGCCATCAGGAGGTTCACCAGTGGGGCCAGGACATTAGAAGCCCTCCCACTGCTGACCCCCCCCAAGCAATATATTATATATTGTAGCAATATGGAAAAACAGATTATATTGTAGTTCCTGGGAGGAGCCAGGAATTCTGCTCAGGCCCAACTGAGGAAAACTAGAAAGTGGATATTATACTTCCTGGCTCTTCCTAGGAACTACAATATAATCATTCTCCCCATAGTGCTACAATGTGTACCATCACGAGTGCAACACATGGTCTAGGTAGCAACACAGTTGGAAAAATGAACAACGCAAATGAATGTAGAGACTGATGCCATCCACATTAATGATAACCACTTATTATATTTATTCACAATGAAACAAAGTTTGAGTCCAGGGGCACCTTTAAGACTAACAAAAGTTTAATTCTGGGTATAAGCTTTCGTGTGCGTGCACACTTCTTCAGATACATTGAAACCGATTTCCTCAAGCCTTATGTGGGTGGGGGTGGGGCGGGGGGGGGTTAGTTGCCAGGAAGGGCTAATTAGAGTCTAGATGCACAAGTAACTGGGCAATAAGTATAGCTGAGACTGAATCAAAGCATTTGGTAAGACCTGTGAATGGCAGCAAATTAGTACACAAATACAAGAGTTATCTACCAAATGTGAGAACTCAGTTTGAGTCCAGTGGCACCTCCAAGACCAACAAAGTTCAATTCTGGGTATAAGCGAGAATGGAGAGATTTAGCATGTGTAGATACTCAGACTTTGTTCTATTGCTTCAGAACAACACGGCTACCCACCTGAATCTATTCACAATAAAGTAAACCCAGGACCAATTGTGTAAGGAAAGTGTGCTGTATATGAGTTAATCCTAAATTCCGTGCACTTTAGATAGGCTTAGAACTAAATAGGGTTGCCAGGTCCCCTGTCCCCCCCCCCCGGGCCACCTGCAGGGGCGTGGAGGTAGGGCTGCCAGCTCCAAGCTGGGAAACTCCTGGAGATTTGGGAGTGGAGCCTGGGGGAGGACACGGACCTCAGCTGGGTACAACGCCACAGAGTCCACCCTCCAAAGCATCCATTTTGTCCAGGGGAACTGATCTCTGTAGTCTGCAGATGAGCTGTAATTCCGGAAGATCCCCAGGTCCCACCTGGAGGCTGGCACTAATCAGAGGCAAAGGAGGTAATTTAATATCTTCAAGATAAACTGCATTTTGCAATTTCATTGTTAAAAATTGGTCTTTGAACCTCACTATAAATTTCTCTTCTCCCACTGAAACCTAAAATGCTCAGTACCGTCTGCACTGAGTTTGTTAAATTATTTGACAAACACTAGAGCAGAAGTCCCCAAATTTATGCCCAACAACACCTCTCCCAGTGCACACCAAGTGTTTTTAGAAAGTGGCCATGGTCACACAGAACCTTTAGTCCAGTGGGGCTTCTGATTGGCCACTGGAGATCTGATTAGCTGTGCAGAAAATTTGCTTCAGCAAGAGCTGCTGCCACAACACAAGGATCTCCATTGTGTTACTGTGTATGTATGCAATAAAATATTTAAAACACGTTCATTTTAAAAGGCATCCTGTTAAACACAGCATCTTCCTGAAATGTTGAAGACTTACTGTCTGAGCGATGTGTGACCACACACCCTGACATTTTGTGGTTGGTTTAGGATTGCTGGCTGTGGAGGAGATCCTGCAAGGCAGGGTCACTTGTGTTGGTGCTGGCGCAACGTATCATGTCACTGCCTGTAGAAAACTAGAAGTGACATCATCATGCCATGATGATGCTCTAAGATTTGCCAACACTTTGTGTTGGAGCATTGGAAGCATCCGTTGAGTGTATTGTGTTTGGACATCCATGGCCCCGTTCACACGGAGCATTTGCTGTGCTGAAGGCACGATTGTCCCGCGGATTTTCCAGGTGCGACCATACCAGAACATCTGGGAGGCGTAGAGCACCCGTGGCTAACCTGTGGCTTCTCGCCGAAGATGCTGAGTAAAAAATTACCACATACAAGGTACTAGTTTCCAGAAAACGCGGGGCAAGGGCGGGCGTCTGATTGCGTTTCCGCTTGAATCCCGTGGCATCCGTGTCCCGTCGCAAACTGGATTTTTTTAAAAAGTCTCCACAGGATGTGTGCAAACGATCATGCGCACACACAACTTTCGGTGAGGGGGAAAAATCCTGTTTGCCACGGAAGTGGCGCCTAGTGATTGCCGGTGTGATCGCACCGCGCCGCTTCTTTGCCACACTGCAGGATAGCCGTATGATCGGCACCTAACGGCCCAACCATGGGACCTTGATGGGACGTGTGATCGGGCTGCCGTGCGTTACTTTGCTCTGGGGCAAACAGCCATGCTTCCCCCCGCATTTTCCAGCCCGTATGACTGGGACCCATGATGGGTTGTGCGAATGCTGGCAAACTCCCACAATATTTCCCTCACCAGCCTGAGAAGCAACAGAGGGGAATGGAGGCCAGTTCTGGGAGGTCTCCCAGTATATCCCTCCTGGCTCATTTGTCCTCCTGCAGCAGCTGTTTTATGATCGTGCCTACTGCTCTGTTTCAGAATTCCAAAGGTACCTGTAGGCTCCAAATGACTGGGGACCCCTGCACTAGAAAGTTAAGAACTTGGCAAATGTATGGGGCCACCTAGGAAATTGATACCATATGCTGCTTGCTTGCACAGTGGGTCTGGATTAATGTTCTGCTACCTTGGGAATCACAAGCTGAGCTTTTTCATCCCAGTTTCCAGGTGAAGAAGGGCTGCTTAAGATTCTTCTGACCACACACATTCTTACCTTCTGCCCATCTATCATGTTATATCTGGCTGAGATGCTTCATAATCTACAGAATGTGGCCCTTGGATACTGGTTATGTCACTGTATCACTTAGAGTGAAGTTGCCAAGTTTAAGCTCCTTTCCTGTGTTCAGCATTCAGCACAATTTAGAGCATTATAATAATAAATGCTCTCTGCTCTTTTCTGCACACACAAGTGAGAGAATGTGTACCTTGATCTCAGCTGAACCTTTACCTTTACCTTTTTACCTTGGGAATCACAAGCTGAACTTTTTCATCCCAGTTTCCAGGTGAAGAAGGGCTGCTTAAGATTCTTCTGACCACACACATTCTTACCTTCTGCCCATCTATCATGTTATATCTGGCTGAGATGCTTCATAATCTACAGAATGTGGCCCTTGGATACTGGTTATGTCACTGTATCACTTAGAGTGAAGTTGCCAAGTTTAAGCTCCTTTCCTGTGTTCAGCATTCAGCACAATTTAGAGCATTATAATAATAAATGCTCTCTGCTCTTTTCTGCACACACAAGTGAGAGAATGTGTACCTTGATCTCAGCTGTGCAGGACTGATCCACAGGTCAAGAGTGAGCAGCGCTGGCACTGCTGGAGGGCCTTATGCGCTGTTTTCTTGGCTCTTGGTAGTGTTATTTGTCCTCAGACTCACAAGAAGTGTTTATAAGTTCAAATATCTGAAGTGAAAACTAAATAATAACAACAGAAGAGTGTAAACACATGAGGCAGGAAGTGAAGTCCCTATCCAAGATGAATGGTTACTTCTCATAGTAGAAAAGACAATTGTCTGCTTAAAAGACAAAACAAACCAGATGCATTGTCCTAATGAGTTCCGCAGATAGTTACTCATGAATCTGACAGACACATTTTACTTCGCTATGCAATGCCCTGAAATAGTTGCTCACCCATTAGGCAGAAAATATGATGTATCCATGCACAACCCATTGGAAATGACTCAGTGGGTCTGGAATAGGGTTGTCAGATCCAGGTTTGGAAACTCCAGGAGATTTGGGGATGGAGCCTGGGGAGAGCAGGGACCTCAGTGGGGTACAATGCCACAGAGTCCACCCTCCAAAGCATCCATTTTTTCCAGGGGAACTAATCTCTGGAGAGGAGCTGTAATTCCAGAGGATCCCCAGGTCCCACTTGGAGGCTGGAATCCCTAGTCTGGAAGGGGAGACAATGAGTATAGTATATGTCTGGGTCCCTGTTCTCTAGTTGTAAAGTAGACTTACTGAAGGCCAATAGTCCATACAATTAAGTTCAATGCTGGCAAGGGGTAGGGATTGGGCTTCAAGATTCCATGTGCTGCTGGAGGACTGTAGCGACTTACCTGTTCTAATTAAACATCTTGTGTATGTCTGAATGTGAGGGGGTCCAAAATTGGGGGGGAGGGGAGAGGAAATCTTTGTCCAGGGTACTTGGTAACTATCAGCAACTTTGCCTGGGGTAAGTAACTGGGGCAAATTAATGTATATTAAAGAAATTATTTTCAAACTGGGAACGAAGAAAGGAGGTCTAGGGATACAGGCAATTTTCCTGTGCGTATCTAGAAGTGAAATTCTACAGACAGAAGGGACTAGAGCTTTGCAGTTGAAAAAACACAATACTGGGTGTCAGTTTCAGGTTGCAAGCCCCGTTAGATCCTAAAATATATCAAAAATATAAACAGTTTCATAAACTTCTTACAATTTGACATTTTATACTTTTACAGCTCATAAATCCATCATATTCTTAACTCTGACACATCACATGAAGTTTGAACTGCTAGTTTAATGCTGAAAGGGTAATTGACCTTGCTTGCCTATACAGTTTATTCTGTGTAATGGTTATATAATCTAGCTAGTAAAATGCCCTTTAAAATTAGCTACAACCCATAAATGAGCTACAAAGAGAGAATTCATCAAGCTGCAGAATGGTGTCTGTGAAGTTACTTTATAGTTGTCAGTGCTTGCTGTTGACACATCAACTTAAAAAAAAGAGTTCTACACCCTTTGTGCTGACATTGTAATCACAAATGCTTGCCCAATTTGTCTGCCAATTCCTTTTCACAAGGATTAGCAGAACAAACTTGCAGGGCATGAAGCCTCCCACAAATGCCTAAGTGAAACAGGCATCTATCACATAAAGGAATTTCAATGATGTTGGCTGCGCCCACTTTACTGAGGATGTCATCTCCGGAAACCAACAAAAGAGAATCATTGTGGGGTAGTAGTTGGACTACACTTAACTTACTTCATAGGTTATTAGGAGAATAAAATGGAGTGAGTGAGTGGGGGAGAGTGTCTCTCTGTGTGTATAGATCCAGAGGAGTTGGCCGTGTTAGTCTGTTGGCTGCAAAATAGTAAAACGCCCAGTAGTACCTTTAAGACTAACAAACTTTATTGTAACATAAGCTTTTGAGAAACACAGCTCTCTTAGTCAGATGTGTGTGTGTGTGTGGCCCTGAGCTCCTTGAAGGAATGGTAGGCTAAAAATCTAATACATGTTTTGAAATGATATTTTTAGCAAATCACAGAATCAGGCTGTGGTTTTCCACTGAGTGTTGTCTGGACATCCATGATGACGATTCTTTGCAAACTTTGTAGACAAATTAATGTTATTCTGGATACTATATTTCAGAGGCTTGTGACACAGCTGGCAAGGAACAACAGAGCTGGAAGGGTTTGTGCCTAATAGGTAGAAGGATTCTATTACTACCCGAAGCAAGAACCTCCAGTCTTGGCTTCAGGCTCTTCCAATGTTGTGAAAAGAACATTGCAGCTCCAGTGCCTTTTAACCTGGAGCTGAGCTTTGTGTTATTTAGAAAGCATCTTCCTTACATCTAATTTCTATGAGCTTTGCTTACTAAGAGCCTTGTAAAGAGGCTTAGCTCATATAGGTTAGCTTGTTCTACAATCTGAAAGGTGGATTGAGTACCCTGGTCTCTATATTAACCCAAAATAAGAGTCTTCGTAGCTTTGGACTCTGTGTGTATGTTTGTATGTGTATTTTTGTTTACAAGCACTATGACAGGTCTAACCTATGCTGAACTTGATCCTTGAATCCAGGAATTTTTTTTCTGGGAGAATGCACCGGAATGGAGTTCAAGAACCTCTTCAACAAAATTCTTCTAAAATGTTTAAAAGTTCATGAGTTTTCAGTATACAGATTGAAAACGTTATTTCCCTCTTGAGAGTTCCGGCACACCTCCCCAAAAGCCCTGCATGAACCCATTCAAAAAAGATATAAATGAAACTAAGAATCAATGTGGTGAGACTATTGTTGATCCTTAGAAAGGACTGAGGAAGTTTTACTTGGTTTTTTTTTGTGCTGTCCTTATTACTCCCTATCACCAAAGTGGAACCTAGGTCGTAAACACATATTCTCCCATGCTTGTCTTGTCCATTCCACTCTCTCAGCATACTAGAACTTGGGGGCACCCAATGAAGTTGATGGACAATTGATTCAGGATAAGACAAAAGAAAATTCTTCTTTACTTAATGAGTAATTACATTGTTAGATTTACTGCCAGTGGATGTAGTGATAGCCACTAGCACAGATGGTTTTAAAAGAGGATTAGGCAGATTCAAGGAGGATAGGCCTATCAGTGGCTACTAGCCATGGTAAATTAAGGGAATTTCCATATACCAAGGCAGTAAATCCCTGAATACCAGTACTTGGAGGAAGTATTACGGGAAGGCCTTTGCCTCTGTGCCCTGTTTGTTCACCCTTCAGAGCAGCTATGTGGCCACTATTGGTAAATGTTGGTGGGGTAGCAGAATGCTCAAAGGCTTTAATGCAGAAGAGCTTATCCAGTCAGTGTGTGTGCTAACAAGAAACAAAGTTACATGGAGCCTCTTTATCATTTCAAACTAATAATAGGAGTTTATTATAGGAACTCCATTTATAGATAGGAAAGTGGAGAGATAGTTCTCTAATCTAACTAACTAGATGGATGAAGATACAGAAAAGCATGTCCTGCTGTCATGTTGCCAAGATGGAGAAGCATGGCATTGTGTGTGGAGAGATGGGGGAAGCCGGAAGGAAGGAAACTTTCCCTAAGAGTAGCAATCTACACTTCAAAGGGATAGCATCAGAGAGAGAAGGAAAGGATGTTTACTGTCCTAACCTGTCTGACTCTCTTGTAGTCTTCCTCTGTTAGACTGAGACAAGAGAGCACATAGTCCTTGACTTCCAACAGCCACTGTGTGAGAGAGGATACTGAGCTAGATGGACCACTTGTCTGTTCCAGCAGGGTTCCTTTTACATTCTTATGCTCTGTATGATCGTACATGACTGAATCCAAAAGGATTATTACCTTTCTTCTCCTTCCACTTATACTAAAATATCATAGTAATACTTGGAAATTATAAAGTTGATGGAAGTAATATCAGCATTGCGATAAGTGGCAGAGTCTTCTGACAACTTGAATACTAACAAATTTATTGTGGCATAAATATTCATTATGTACAAAGACAAATATGGTCACAGTCCATAGACATGAAAAATTCCTGTGGCTCTATCTTTTCATGTCTATGGACTGTGACTATATTTGTCATTGTACATACGCAATGAAATAGGTGGTAAGTAGGTTTGAACAGCTTTGGGTTTTGTATAAGCTTTGGCTTTGTATAATTATGTGTAGTTAGCCAGTCTGGTTTCACTGCTTTGCTATGTTTTTTCTAGAAACTGTTATTGAACTCCATGTGAATCGGGTAGCTTTTCAATTGAAGTGCAGCTTTCCACACATCACCCAGTAAGGTTTTGTACCAAGTGTATTTTAAATTTTGTTGTACAATTACCTAAGATTTAAGTACTAATGTTCATATGTATTATATCATGTATAAGCTTATAGATTCTTGGTCAGAAGAAGACGTTTGTCGAAACGGCATCACATTCCGGAGACCACCGTCCCGCCGTCGTCGTTATCTTCTATCATATGTAACTGGATTTACAATTTGAGTGTATTAGTATCACTTTTGTAATTTTCATATCTATAACATTATTGCTATCATTAAAGAAACATTGAGCGCACTTTACACAGTTCCTGTGGCTCTATCTTTTCATAAATATTCATTAGCCTGAGCCTACTTTGTCAGACACATTAAGTGTTACATTCAATTGGAAGAAATACCTAAAGCTACAAACATTACAAAGAAAGACCAAAAGACCCATTTTCCCGGGACGAAAATGTTTTAACAATGTATGCACAGATGAGAACAAGCTCCCATTGAACGACTAAATGATCCACTCAGAACTGTGGACCACTCCCAGCTGCTGATATGTTAGCGAAGTAGGATGAATATAAGCAGTGCACATAAATCTAAAAGGAAGAACCATTTCTTTTTGTAATGAGCAATCTATCCCTAGTCCCTACTGAGTCCAAATCTGAAATTTGTTGGATATAGCTACCAGAATGGGTTTACTGTAGTATATTGCACAAGAATGTAGCCTTGGTATTTTGCTCTGAGTCAGTCTATAACCTAGCATGATGTGTTTACACCCAATCCCCCCCTTTATTAATTCCACTCCACTTTGAGTTATATTTTATGATTCCCCTCTGGTTGGAAGCTAAGTATTATTGTTCCCATTCATAAGAAAGGGGCCAAAACAGATACACAGAATTTTTGTTGTTGTTCAGTCGCACAGTCGAGTCCGACTCTTCGTGACCCCATGGACAAGATCTCGCCAGGCCGTCCTGTTTTCTGCTGTCCTCTGAAGTTTGCTCAATTTGTTCATTGCATCTATGACACTGTCTAACCATCTCATCCTTTGCCGTCCCCGTCTTCTTTGACCTTCAATCTTTACAGACCAATAAATCTGCTTGATATAGCAACAAAGGTATACAGTAAATATCTGTTGTTTAAGCTGGAGGATTGGGTCTCTGAGAACCACATAATACATCCCCATCAAGCAGGATTCAGGAAAGGACTTTCCACCATCGACCACTGCCTTAGTCTTCACCAGTTGGCTTATGCAAGTTTAAATGGCCCCACAAAATCTCTATATGTAGCGTTCATGGATTTGGCCACTGCATTTGATTCCATTGATAGGAACAGCTTATGGCAAAAATTGGCAGAATTGAATATTGATAAACCGCTGTTATTTCTGTTACATGAGCTGCACATAGACATTAGTGCCCAAATTAGAGTTGGAACGTCGGGGTCCTTAACTAACAAAATCCCAATACATAAAGGGGTGAAGCAAGGTTGTGTGCTGGCCCCTTTACTGTTTAATTTATATATAAACAAAATTGTTGACAGGCTATCGGGCCCACAATTCTTTCCACCTACCCTTGGGGAGCATAAAATCTCAATTTTACTTTATGCAGATGACATGGCCCTAATATCACTTACTAAAATTGGGATGAGAAGACTATTGCAGCAACTAGGATTATACTGTAAGGAAGAGGCCCTTAATATTAACTTTGAAAAAACCAAAGTGATGGTCTTTAGGAAAAGGGCTCAAATATCCTCCTGAACAGGCCTCGGATGGGGCTGGAGCTCGGGGGCACGGCGCTCCAGGAGAGAGGCAGAGAGGGGAGGGGCAGTCACATGGCAAAGCCCCGCCCCCTTCTTCCAGCCGCCCTCTGCGGGGAAATCTCTCCCCCGTCTCTGCTCCACGCAGCCTTGTTGGTCCTCTAGGCCCCATCCCAGACCTTCCGCATGCTCGTCTTGTGAAGAGCACGCAGAGTAAAGCTCCTGTGACCGGTCTGCTCACTGCGTCATCCTGTGGCCTGATTGCTGGCTCGTGCAGGAGGCGGCGGCAGGAGTCCCGGCCGTTGGAGCAGGGCATCAGCGGGCCGATTGAAGCGGCGGTGGCGTTTTGTTAGTCCACTCACTGGCCCCGTGTGGGAGGGGGGTTCCCTCAGCGGCAGCGGGTGGTGGTGGTGACATTCATGGAGTGCTTGATCGTTACGGTGGTGATCTGAGGAGGCAGCAGAAGGTCCCTGGGCCTGTGGAGCTGTGTGGCGGTTCTTAAGGGGGGCTCGATCGTGTGGATCTTCGGCGGCGGCAGCAAGTTCCTGGGACAGATCAACTGCAAGGCCGCGCACAGCGGCCCCTCGCCGTTCTTTGTATTAAAAAAAGAGATTTTTCTGGGATGGGGCCTAGAGGGCGCGGGTCTCGGGGGGAGAGGCGGGGAGCTGATCCCAGGGCCTTTTGCATGGCAGGCCCTCCCTCCCTGGTGTGGCGGGCTGCGAGGGGGAAGCATGGCCGCCTGGGGAGGTGGCAAGGGGGTCAGCCGCCCCGGGCGCGCCTTCGCGGGGGTACTTCGAGGGGGAGGGGGTGGCGGCCCATCGGGTTCTTCTCCGGACGAGTTGAACCGGTTGGCTCGAGTTCTGCCAGCGGCGGCGGCCCACAACAAACGGGCGCGTCCCAGCAAGGAAGAGTCGGAGACGCCACCGCGGCCGCTGCTCCACGGAGAAGGACTGTGGCGCTGGATCTGGCATGGGTTTTGTAGGACGGGTGCGATCCAGGCAACACGGGGGATGGTCCAGTGCGCGTTCCAGTGTCAATGTCAGGCACTTGAAGCTCTTGCTCCGAAAGCAGCAGAATCTGAAAGGGCCCTGGAGGTGGGAGCGCAGAGCGAGCCGACAGTCTCCCTCCCGCCCTCGGTGCCTCCGGCCGCTCCTGACCCCTCACCTGGAATCCACTCCCAGTTCTCTCCCCACCAATTTCCCTGGAGGGTGGGGGACAGAGGGGCTGGTGGGGTGCCTGCTCCTCCGTGGCCTTTGGTCACTCTCCCGCGTGCCCCGTCACCATCGGGCCGCCGCTCTTTCCCATTCTGGCCTGGGCAGGAGGAGTCGGGACTCCCGTGAGTCTGGCCGGCTGGCACCAGGTCCAGGAGGGCGGAGGCGTCCACAGGTGTCCCGCGCCAGTGGGATTGGCAGCCAGGAGAGACTTCCCCGCTGACTTTCATGGCAAGTTTGAGGGGAGAAAGTTTGGAAATACGAAGTGCATTAGTGGAATGTGTGAGCTCGTAGAAGAGCAAGGAATTTGGGGGAAAGGGTGCCAGCTGCCAGGAGTTCTAACTGGATCACACACTGAACTGTTTAACATGTTTATGAATCAGATTAATCACACATTAACCATGCAGTGAAATGCCAAGCAGTGGAAGCTCCCTCCCCTTCAGAGCAGCTCTTGCGGTGGGTGAGCTTTGGATTCGGGGCTGACACTTGAGGGGAGGAAAAGAGGGAGCACAAACAGCTCTCTCTCTCTCTCTTTCTTTCTTTCTTTCTTTCTTTCTTTCTTTCTTTCTTTCTTTCCCTCCCTCCCTCCCTCCCTCCCTCCCCCCTTCTCTTCATCACCCTTAAAACTCTTCTCCAAAATATAATGCTTTGCAAAGAGTCCAGAAGCTCCAGTTTCTTTTCTCCCTTCCAAGAAATGACAAGAGATCACCCACGGTTTCCAGCTGGAAAAGTCAGAGGGAAAAATGACACCTGATCCCAGGACAAGCAGGCAGGCAGCAGGGATGGTGCTGCTTCGTGCAGCCCAGGCCATCCAGTCACCTGTCTCTGCATTCTGTCCTCCCCTCCCTCCCAACCCCTCCCTCTGTATCTGTCAGTCCCTCGATCTGCCTTTCCATCTACTCATTAACTTCTCCATTCAATCCATTTCTGTCTGCATCTGTCTCATTGATATGCAGCTACTGGAGAGAGTGAATGGGTTGGGTTTTTTTTTTTTGCCAAATTTCTATCCAGCTATTATCTTTCCTGAGCAGTTGTATATATTTTGCAATCTATGTTTTTCAGCTCCATTACATAATTTAAAAGGGCAAACGCATAGAAGCTTCCCTGTCTTCTATCCTGTATGTCCCAGGAGAGCTTTGCCCGCTACTGATAACAATCTGCTGGTGATCCCTGGCCCTAGGGATGTCCAGCTGTCCTTGACCAAGGCCAGGGCCTTCTCAGTTCTGGCCCCAACCTGATGGAACTCTCTGCCAAATGACACCAGGGCCCTACAGGATCTTATGCAATTCCGCAGGGCCTGTTAGGCAGAGATGTTCTGGCAGGCTTTTGGCTGAGGGCAGCAATAGTTTTTCCCTGGCTGGCACCCCCCCTTCCCTCCCCACTCTTCTGCATTTCTGTCCTGAGTTCCCTCTCCCCTTGCCCAGAAAAAGGCCAGGTAGTCCAGAATTGGATTAGAAAATTTACAGGATGCCATCTTGGATCTTTATTCTGGTTTCTTACTTTTATCAAATTGTATATTGAATTGTATATTGAATGTTTGTATACTTTTATGGCATTATGCCTCTTTGTACATCACCCAGAGCTAGGTGTAAACTGGGATAGGGTGATTAATTGAAACAACAACAACAACTCTGGCTATTGGGTTCTGGGACTGAGAAACCCTAAATCCCTAACAAAATTCCTCCTGTGCCTTTTACTTAAGCCACTATCTGTTTTACAGCTCCTATTGATAATGGACACAGCTGCAAATTATTCATAAATTAACGAGGGGGAAAAGTTACCTTTAGAACTGTTCCCCCCATCTGTGATCTAACAGGCACCAGGAATAATATAGAAAGGGAGTTCAGATAGCTGTAAATTAATTGCACGTTAATTAAACCTGCAGCTCTACATACATTTACTAGAGTGCAAGCCCCACTGAACTCAGTGGGACTAATTTCAGAGTAAACATGCTTAGGACTGCACTGCATGTGTAATGTATGTCCAAATAACAGATGTCTACATCTGGGTGACACCCCCCCCCCCAGTGCTGGCGGGAGTGCAAGTTCTGTTGTTTACATTAGCATCAAAAGCCAAATGGTCTGTCTGAGATGGAGAGTTGACCCAGTTCTCTGATGAAGCTGTTGTTGACTGTGTTCCTTTATCCGCACAAATCACATCCCCCTGAATTGAAGACATTTGCCGTTCATTTAACTGCTGTTTAGAAACTCTCTGACACAATGCAAAGTTACTCTGATTTTCCAAAATTAGCAAGTGTCAAGAAAGATCTTGCTAGTTCTGCAGCACAATGTGTGGCTTTATATTGTTGAATGAAGGATATACTAAAATGAATGACAGGAATGGCCACTGAAAACTGGAATGCAAATTGAGTTGCATGGGCTTCTTTAAATATATTACAGCACACAAAGTTGTAAAGAAAATGCAGAGCAGATTTAGAGAAACCTGTTCTGTGCCTGGACTGACAGCCCCCAAAGTGGAATGACAGTGCCTGGGACCAGATAAACTCCTCTGGGACTGGAATGGGACTTGAATCAATGCTCTGGGATTGGAATGACAGCCCCCAGAGTGGAATGATGGTCCCTGGGACAATATATACCACTCTGGGACTTGAAAAACAGCTTCCAGAGTTGAATGACAGTCCCTGGGAGTTGAATCTGTGCTCTGGGACAGGAACAACAGCCTCCAGTGCTCTGGGATTGGAATGACAGTCCTCAGAGTGGAATGAATGACAGTTCCTAGGACTGAAGTCAGTGATCTGGGACTGGATTTATACTTCCTGATAGGAACGTCATGAACCTAGATGGAAACAGAACAGATGAGAAGCAGGAAAACAAATTAGTCAGAGATGATTAACTCCCCCCCCCTCTGGTTCTTTTGGCACTTGAAAACACAGGGATGAGGGATAGATCTGCCATCCTCCAGGTGGGGGCTGGATTTTCCCCAGAATGACAGTCTTGAGACTCCAAAGATCAGCTCCCCTGGAAAAAAATGGCTACTTTGGAAAGTGAATTCTATGACATTATACCCTGCTGAGATTCCTCCCTCTTAAACCCAGCTTCCCAGGGTCCACACCCAAATCTCCAGGTATTTCCCAACCCAGAGTTGGCAACCCTAGTGGGGAAGAAAGTGCTCTGCACTGCAGGCCCAATCAGGATTGGGCTCTCCCGGTATTTTAAAATCACCTTAAAATGGCGACGGCAAACTCATGACAGCCAGAAGTTCTCTGTCACGTAAAGTCTGGTCCTTTGTCATCAACTGATAATGATACCAGCAGATAGTCAACATGCCCAGAACATTCATACCAGGGCAACCTCATTCCACCCCGGAGCTGTAATTCCAGTCCCAGAGCATTGAAACCAGTCCCAGGACTGTCATTCCACTCTCAAGGCTGTCATTCCAGTCCCAGTATTTCCACTCTGGGGTCTGTCATTCCTGTCCCAGAGCACAGATTTAACTCCCAGGGACCATCATTCCACTCTTGGGGCTGTCATTCCAGTCCCAGAGCAGTTTATCTAGTCCCAGGAACCATCATTCCACTCAGGGTCTGTTGTTTCAGTCCCAGAGCACTGCAACCAGTCCTAGACTCCTAGGGACTGTCATTCCACACTGCAGTCTGTCATTCCAGTTCCAGAATGCATCCATTAAGACAGCTTATTTGGTATGGTCACTCACAGTTTACTTTGTACGATGGCCCATCCAGGGCTGGCCCAAAGTTTTTTGGTGCCCTAGACATACTATAGCCTTGGCACCCATCAATTCCAGCATTCCATTTTCTATAGTGCCCAACCAGATGTTTTTGAGAAACCAATAAATGTCACGCAAAGGATGCAGCTGCCCCCACTGTTAACCCCAGGAGTTCATTTCCTCTTCCTCTTCCAGCTGGGCCAGGGCTGGAGTTTGAAGACGTGCACTTGGGGGAGGGGCACTGGGGTGCGGAGATATGCAAAGATGACAGATGGCAGTGATGAGGCTGGCAGAAAGGGGCTCTGTGCAGAACATTTCCCACAGCAGTCAGAGGGCAGCAAGGCACTGCAGGAGTCTGTGCAAGAGGCTGGGCTGCCGAAGGAGCAGCACCAAGACAGAGCCCATGCAGGCACATGCCTCTTTCTGTCCTCTGGTTTTTCTATGGCATTCTGAATGGCTCCCACCTACTCTCCAACCTTCCCCCTCCCTTGTTTCAGCTACTACCATGAAGTTACTAGTTGCTGGACAGCCCCCCCCCCTTCTTGTAACTAGGGGAGGGGTAGATGAGAACCTGAGAGGTTGGCAAGGAGGAAAGAAAGAGGATAGAAAGGGCAGGAGCGGCTACTAGGGAGGTCTGGCCTGGGAACCGCTTTCAGAGGTTTCACAACCCATTTTTGGGTCCCAGCTCACAGACTGAGAAACACCGCATTAAGGGGCTTTAGCTATATAGCAGGTTTTCCTTTTGAGAGGCCAAAACCACTTCTACTCTTCTTGTTGTGCCCTAGTTTTGAGAACAGATACGACTTTTTAGGGCTTTTTTCCTGGGGGAATGTTCTGGAACCTCTTTGATAAAATTCGTTTACAAATGTTTAAAAGTTCATGAGTTTTCAGTATACAGATTGAAAACTTCATTTCCCTCTTGAGAGATCCAGGATCATCCAGCACCTCTTTTTCAAAAGAAAAAGGGGGGGAAAGGCCCTGGTCTTTACAGATTCCCTATTGGGAATCCACTCTCCTCTACACGTATCTTCTTGCAATTTTGTTACCGGGGACAGTGTTTCAAATGTCGCTTTACTGAACAGTACCTCTATCCTTCGATGAGCTGGAAGAATTCTGCAGACCTCTGCCATTCCCTCCTTATAATAATGCTACTAATAAGAAGTGGCACTCTGATTTTCCCAGCGAAAGGAGTTCTGTGCTCTTGGCTCAGTCCGGAGGGGCTGACAGCGCCCTGCTGCCGGACTCCAGCTTCCCCCCGGGAGAACGGGGAAGTAGCAGCGCGGAGACCAAGAGTAGAAACTTTCCGCTAAGCCGACAGCT
>NW_015170887.1:209589-234418 GCF_001447785.1 Gekko japonicus
ACATAGCCAATCAGCGACCGGGGGGCGTGGTCGGGATGGCCAGGTAGCTAATCCGGCTAGGAGGGCGGAGCGTTTTCGGGACGACGTGTCAATGTGGGCTGAGTGACCAGTCACGTGGTGAGCTCTGGTCCGTGAAACGGATATGTGTTGCGAAAGGTGGGCAAAAGAATCAGACTGTCCGGGAAGGCAAAGCGAAAGCTGGGTGAATAGAGGCACCGGCAGAACAAGGACTGGTGGCTAAGGAGGAAAGGCAGGACGAAGTCTAGGGGGTGGGAGAGGAAGCGAGCGCAAAGACAGAGCTGTAGATAAGTGCTAACAGTCCATTGCCCGTCTTGGGTCCTACGTGCCTGCGAGATCCCCTTGTGGTCGAGCAGGACCTAGAGTGGGCGACCCCTTCCTTTTAGAAGCCATGGTGAGTGGGGGTCTAGAAGTAGGGGAGAAAGGAATGGGGTACCAAGACGAGCCTGAGCTACTGCAGGAAGTCCAGCCAAAAATTCTGGATCCAGAGACACCCAATGGAGCTGTCCTAGGATCAGACCCAGAGGTGCGCCTGACTTGGCGCCGCTGGGTAATTGTATTCCTCTTTAGCTCCTATTCCTTCTGCAATTCCTTCCAGTGGATTCAGTATGGCAGCATCAATCTCATCTTTGCTTATTTTTATGACGTGTCTCCTTTTGCTATTGACTGGCTCTCAATGTGCTACATGCTCATCTACATCCCCTTCCTTTTCCCTGTCGCATGGCTCCTTGACAAGAAGGGTCTGCGCCTCATTGCCTTGGCTGGCTCGGCTCTTAACTGCCTGGGGGCCTGGGTGAAGGTAGGCAGTATGCAGCCCCACCTCTTCCCAGTCACTGTTGTGGGCCAAGTCATCTGCTCTTTGGCCCAAGTTTTCATCCTGGGCATGCCCTCCCGCATTGCTTCTGTCTGGTTTGGATCCCGTGAGGTCTCCAGTGCATGTTCGATTGCTGTCTTTGGCAACCAGGTAGGTAGCAGAATACTTAGATAAAGAATGTCTGTTCTGATTTATAGATTAGGATAGATACAAAAGAGCTCGGACTAAGAGGGAATTGTAAGTATTGTGGGGGGCAGGATAACTGCATGGTCTCCAGAAAAGCAAAAAATCAGCAGTGTGAGCAATTTAGTAAGAAAACACCAAGGTGGTAGTAATCTCACAGTAATACAAAGCCCTGATATGGTAGAAGAGTGATGTTTGTGGAGTGGGCACAACAGAAACATTGGAGCGCACCTAGGGATTGGCACCATGCTAGGGAAACAACACACTTGGAACCTGTTAGTTGGTAATGTGCTCCGGAAATGGGGTGTATGTTTAAAAAAGAATGGCCATCTGTGCAGATGCCTCTGTACATTTATAGGATAAAGGGTATCTTTTTACCTGCAATGTGCGGTGTTTTGCATGTGAGGGAGAGGACGAAA
Organism: Gekko japonicus; assembly: GCF_001447785.1. Classification (NCBI taxonomy): domain Eukaryota; kingdom Metazoa; phylum Chordata; class Lepidosauria; order Squamata; family Gekkonidae; genus Gekko; species Gekko japonicus. Next base: position 211,024 of record NW_015170887.1, read on the forward strand.
AGGAACAGGGAAAGTGATTCAGGGAGATGGGTGTGATATTATTAAATTTAGGATGAAGGGATGAGGGCTGTGGAGAAGAAATAAGGCCATGGAGCAAAAGGGGCAAAAGGAAGTTTTAAGGTGCAGAATACACACTAACTGCAACTCTGGTATGGAAAGGCTGTATACATACTGTTATGGAAGCTTTCTGTATTTTGTAAGATCTCTTGTTCCTGAACTTGCGCTAGTTTGAAAAGTTTTGTTTAAATGTGGATATTATTTTGGCTTCATGCTCAGGAGTGGGTGAAGTATTGGGTTAGGCGTATTGTACACTTACTTTGTTCTTTCATCTTACTGTGCTTTGGGAGGTGAAGGAAGTAACTGGATTCTGAAGCCAATAGGCTCAAAGCAGGTATGTTGGGTTATAGTTTGTGCTACTTTTCTGGCTGTCCTACTCAGTGACACAAACACTGAATAAAGTTGTATATGTTCTCTATGCAGCCAAATCATTGTCATGATCTTGACAGGGTGTCTGAACTCTGTATTTCTGCTCTGAGGTCAGCATCCCTATCAGAGAAAGCAGCAGTGATAGCTTGCTGGGCAGGGGAAATATACGTGTACATCAAAGTACAATTGCCATGGTTCATTGTTTACACAGGTAGCGAAAGCGTTTCATGGATTCTGTTCCACTTTTAGGTACTCCCTGAACTCTGTTGTACTGGATTAAAAGGAATTCCCACACAAATTTGACACTAACATCTGTGAGGCTTGTTTTTATGCAAGTATGGCAGTGTCTATTAGGTAGTGAAAGACACAATAATCTATAACTTGTCTTTGGAGCAAAGGTTCTTTGCCGTGGATGGCCAGGGTGGAGGTTATAATAACATTCTAGGAAACCTTGTGTGTGAAAAACGTCACTGTGAAAGTTGGGATTTCACCCCCACCTTACCAAACATGCTGCTTTCCAGCTATTGCACTAGACTATCTAGCTGCTCTGTACTGGGCATTTGTTGCTGTTGTTGTTATTATTATTTTCCTTCTTAGCATCAGCATTTTGCAGAGATTTCTGAGCTGATGGTTGTGGACTGAAATAAAATCTATTTTTTTGTCCTGCTCATAGTTCTTCAGAGCTTTCAGGGAATGCTCAGTGATCAGACTTTCCCGAACATAAGTGTGGGGTTGCTGTAGCTGAGCGGCTTGCAGTTGCTTATTTCTGAAATATACAGCTTAGTGTCAGTATTCTGAAATATAGAGCTCAGTGTGTAGGCGTGTAGTGCTGTTGTTGTCAAATGAGAATGTAATTTTAGTTTCAGGGCTTTTCTCAGGTCCTGACTTTTCAGGTGTTGAATGCGCAATGATGACTGTAGCAAATCGAAGTACCAAGGTCCCGGTCACACAAGCAGGATGATCCTCTGCCGAAGAGAGGCAAATTAGAGCGGAGCAAAAAGAACCATGGGAGCGCGATCCGACATGCCCCCGCGGCTCCGTGCTCCCTGCTCTGGCAGCCGATCACACTGTTGTGCAGCAAACCGGTAGTAGCGTGGTTGTGCGTATGCGTGGGATGGAGAACGGTGCTGGCTGTGACAGGCTACCAGCGCTTCCCCGACCAGACGCCTTCCATTGCCGTGCATCATCTGGAAGGTAGTGCTCTGTTGCTACTACCTTTTTGATGCACGTTTGTGGGCTGAAGGGACAGATTGGGGACAGGTGTGCGCCGCTTCCCAGATGTTGCGGTGTGATCGCGTCCGCTTGATGCGCCCCCGATCCGTCCCTCTTGTGGGGCAAATCCTCCTGTGTGACCGGGGCCCAAGAAGAGCAAACACTTGCTGAATGAAGGCAACTGTAAAGACCATGAGGCTCTGAACACTGGAGGGAAGTCAAGTGCAGTGCTCTCATGAAGTGAAATTGGTTACTTGTACCTAAGAAAGAGCTATTGTAAGAGCCATTGGTGTATATTAAGTGGCTTTTCCTAGAAAAAAGGTACATAACTGCAAGATTCACTGAAGGTGATTTGGAAGTTGCATCCGGCTGACGAGTTCCTCCATCGAATTTGTTTCTAGGTAGAGCTGAAAATTTTCCAGAAATTTTGGAGCCATGGAAAAGATTTTCTCATAGATGGTGGGGGACTGATCTTTTGAGAAAAATTGAAATTTTGGAAAGTTTCTTAAAACAAAGAAATTGTTTACAGCCATGTTGGTAAAAAAGTAAAATAACCCCCCAACCCCCCAAATCCATGTAATAATAATATTATTATTAAAAGGTATTACTTGTGTACCATGTAAAAGGCTGATCTCTTTCCCCCCCTCAGTAGATGCCAAAAACAATGGTGGGAAGTTCTACCTGAGTTGATCCTACAGCTGTGGATGGATCCTACAGCTGTGTGGATGGATAGACCAATGCATATGGGGAGCATGTGGTCTGTGGGAACTGTATGTGTGACATGAGCATCTCTATATGGTGACCATTTTGGGAGTGAGGTGTGCTTGGAGTCTCTTGCTGTAAGACCTGACCTCATTAGATGAAGAATTTTCATTTTCAGGCTTCACTGTTAAGCATTCTCAATGGATGCTAGAAAGATATTTGCAAACACTTATTCTAAAGGCAGGTCAAATAGCTTATTTGCCCAGTATTGGCTATTTCCCACTTTTGCTTCTTAATTTGTTTAAATAGGGATTAAGTCCAAGAGCATGCTTCCTTGAAACTTGTTTGATATTGTGTTGCAAAGGGGATCCTTGGGAGTCTTTCGATCCCTCACACCCTCGAGTTAAGTATCTCAACCTTAAGGGCCAGAATGCAATACCTGGACATGAAATGAAAGGGAATAGGTTACTGGGTTACCCTTAATGGGTACTGGATGGCAATTGGAAGGCTTAAGTGGACTTTACTTAAGTGAGAGCAGTAAGTATTTCTTAGGTAATAAAAGTCTGGGCAGCGTCCCTTTAATGAAAGCTTTGATGTGGTTGGTGCCATACTGTGGGCATGTTTCTGCTGAGCATCATCAGAGCACCAATGTTACAGCAGATCTGTATTTACAGTTCTTCCCTCCAGCTGAGTTGTCAGTATGTGGGTAGAACATTTCATCTGATATTATAGTTCTCTGGCTTGTATGAGTTCCTGGCTAGTTTATTTCAGGTTAGTTTTTATGACCCAGCATGTATATCTTGAATTAGAGGGTTGCCTCAAATGATTTTTTTGCATCGCTTCTAAGTAGATGCAGAGTGGTGTTTTGGTCAGAGTGGTACCCTAAGAACTGGGAGGTCCTGGTTCAAATCCCTGCTCTGCCATGAAGCTCAGTGAGTGACTTGGGGCCTGTCAGTCTTCTTCAGTCTAACTTAATGTATGAGATTGTTGTAAGGACAATGGTGGAACAGTGTACGCGACCCCAAGCTTCTTGGAGAAAGGAAAGGATAAAAAATGGATGCAAAATCTTTCACTGAAGGAAGAAACCAGCAAAGGTCTACAGTAGATACAAAACTTTTTTTTTCTTTGTTAGAGAGCCAGCATGGTCTAGAGGTTAGTACATCAGACTGTGATATGAGAGAACTGAGTTCAAATCCCCACTCTGCTGTGGAACTTCTCTGGGCAACCTTGGGCTTATCTATCTCTGTCTCTCTTAGCCTAACCTACTTCAGAGGGTTGTTTATTATGAGGATAAATGGAGGAGAGGAGATCAATATTGAAAGCTTCTTTGGGTTTCCCTTAGGGAGAAAAGTGGGGTATAAATATCTAAATGAATAAACATCATGTGTTTTGATATGTGGCTGTGCACTGTACTAATGAAAATGTGCCTACATATGAATGTATGATGTCACTTGGGCACATTAGCCAGGCTATTTTCAGGAGTGGAATACGGGGATCGTGATCACCCCCAGTGGTGAAAGATCTGCATTGGCTGCCCATTTGTTTTGGGGCACAATTAAAAGTGCTGGTTCTTACCTTTAAGGGCCTAAATAGCTTGGGCCAGGGTACTTGAAGGACCACCTCCTGCTATATTGTCCAGCTTTCCAGTTAAGATCTGCCTCACAACTCCTGCTCTTTGCCCCCCATCCCTTTAGAGGCAAGGCAGGTGGAACCAGAGACTGGGCTTTTTCAGTTGTCTCACTTCACTTGTGGAATGCCATTGGCCTGGTGCCTATATTGATTTCTTTTCAGCACCAGGCCGAAATGTTTATTCACCCAGGCTTTTAATTAAGGGGTTGATTTTTTAAAATACTGTAGTAGCCTAGAAACGTTTGTTCTAAGCTTTCTGTGGTCTGTTCTTATTATCTGTGTTCCTGTGCTGGGCTGGGACTTTTAAATGCTGGATTTTAATTCATATCTTTTAATTTTTTGGTTATTTTTTATTTTGTGAGCTGCCTTGGGTAGGTTCCTGAAGAGTTGGCATATATATATAAACTAATAGACCTAGATGTGTATTTGGATCTGCCTTAGGGTAGGGCTAGCTTGACTGAACTGAGCTGGGATGAGGGTTGGGCAGTAGTATTTTCCAAGAAAGAATAGTGGGCCTAGTCACAAAGGGAGATTATATGGATAACACAACCAAGGGTTGCCACTGACAAGTTGCGGGGAAGGCTTTGCTAAAACAAATGGGTTCCTTTCCAGTGGCTGTAGAAATATGTTGAATTTCTGTATGGCCTTTGGAATGCATTAAAACAAAGGTGATTGGTTGCTAGGGATAAAAGCAAAGCCCTATATAAAAGCATACTCACTTGCCAAGGATACAGAAGCTTTGGTGGCTGGCACCGAGAATACTTACTTTATCCACAGATTAGGAGTTTTAAGTGTAAATTGGAAACTAGGTTTTGCTAGGTTTTGCTGTGCAGCTTTGTTCTATATTCTGTATCCAATTACACTGTTTATTAGATTTTGATTTTATTTGATTTGATTTGTTTTATATTGTATAATCTGCCTTAGGTCTCAATAAGTAATGTGGGTTATAAACAAACAAACTCTACCCTTAACAACCACTGACCATAACTTAATAGATTCAGGTGGGTAGCTATGTTGGTCTGAAGCAATAGAACAAAGTTTGAGTCCGGTGGCACCTTTAAGGCCAACAAAGTTTAATTCTGAGTATAAGCTTTCATGATGAAAGTGTGCATGCACATGAAAGCTTATATCCAGAATTAAACTTTTTGGTCTTAAGGGGCTTCTAGTGTCCTGGCCCCACTGGTGGACCTCCTGATGGCACCTGGTATTTTTGGCCACTGTGTGACAGAGTGTTGGACTAGATGGGCCATTGGCCTGATCCAACATTGGCTTCTCTTATGTGCCACTGGACTCAAACTTTGTTCTATAATCGAATAGTTATGTTTAATGGCTGTGTGTTTGTCATAAAGACAGCACTATGAAGAGCAGGCAATACAAGAGTTTCTGCATACCTAGGGCTTTCTCTAGTATGCAGAAAAATATGATCTGTGTAAATTAACCAAAAGAAAAAGAAATGACCCCTCCCCAACTCCCTGGTTAGGAATGGATATGCATGGAATGTTGGTAGCAGTTGAGTGAGTTAAAGTGGGAGGAGGGGCATTCTTCAAGCCCTTGGGGGTGGGTGGAAGTTTAATATTGCCTCTCCTCTTTCTGTGATTCCTCACAGACAGGGTTGCCAGTCTCCAGGTGGGAGCTGGAGAGCTCCTAAAATTACAATTTATCTTCAGGCTGGAGTTCCCCTGGATAAAATGGCTGCTCTATGACCTTATATCCCGCTGAGGCCCCTCACCTCCTCAAACCCTGCTCTCCCCAGGCTCCACCCCCGAAATCTCCCAGAATTTCCCAACCAGGTGCTGGCAACCCCATTGGTCATCTTTGAGATACTGACTTCCTGAAAGCTACAGATCATTCTAATTCTTATTCATGTTGGATCCAGAAACAAGCTCCACGTAATACCTTTTGTTAAGACCAGCCAAAATAACACAACACCTTGTGCAATACTTCTCCAAATATTCCTCTCCCTCTCCTTTGTTTTATTGAATATCCAGTCTGATGAAGAATTCTTGAAAGCTTGAACAGTGTGTTGTGTTACTTTAGTTCAGGGGTGTCAGACATAAGGCCCGGGGGCCAGATCTGGCCCATCCAGGGCTGTTATGCAGCCCACAAACAACTAGTGTAAGGGAGGGAAAAGGAGACTGCTCAGGGGAGAGTGGGCAGAGCCACTGTGATTGTGGCTTCAACATGGCAGAACAACCTTGTCTGCAGCCGTCAAGCAGCGTAGGAGCGTCTGTTTAGTGCTGCACCTCTGGCTATCCAGTCCACCCATATGGGTTCTCCTTTGTACCCTCCTCCCAGCCCATGAGGCCTTGCAGTGAGGATACACCAACTTGGAGCTTACGAGCTGCTGTCCTTACAGTTTGTATCTCTGGTACCTGGCATTATGTTTTATGGTGCACATGGGCTGGCCCAACAAAGTGACATTTATGTCACATCCGGCCCTTGTAACAAATGAGTTCGACACCTTTGCTTTAGTTGGTCTTGATAAAAGGTATTAATTGTAGTTTGTTTTTGGATTTTCCTGTGTACCAACATAACTACCAACTCTGTATTTTCACGATAAAGGGTTCTGAGTTCAGGCAGGAGTTGCTTTGGCATCTTGATAAAGAGAGGGAAAGCTGGTTGAAAGGAGTCAGCTTGTGGTGGCAGACCTTATCATCCTAATGCTTAGGTGACAAGTTGTTGGCTCATGCTGGTCTTAGAGAGAGGAGCAGGGACTGGTCAGGTCTGGGTGTCTAGCATTAATTTGCCAGTGCTGCACAATGAATTGTGAGTGGAAGATGGAATTCCTGCAAAACCTGATTTTTTCCTCCTTTCCCATAGATAAGTGTGGAAGGGCAAGGCAAGATGGGGGGAAATTAGGACAATGAGATGGAATAGGAGTGTTTGGGAAACAGAGAGCTTGCCAGGGTGCATTGTCAGCTGTATGCACCTGCATATGATTTCTCTTAAGAGCAGGCAAGACTGTGACATGAAACTGAAGGACTTGGGTTTGCCTCATGGGTTACTCACAGTTCCCCACTAACGGTTTCTCCTTCTGGTTTCCGTGTGGTTGAATGAACTGGAATATTCTAATTACAGGAGACACTCCGTAATCATTGCAGTCTGGACTTTGATCTCTGCCGGATGCTGAGAAGTTCTAAGGGCCAAACTGCAAGGGTGTGTTGGACTCAGAAATAGCTACATTGGTAAAACCAGACACCAGAGTCTGAGGAGCAGTTGAGCACAACAGCAAGACATAAATAGCTCCTGCCTACATACCAGTTTCTAAAAAGCAACTGTAAGGTCTTACTTTAAAGCTATCTGCACTGGGCTTGTTTTGGGGATTGTGCTTGTACAGCAGCACATCCAGTCTCTGTAACCCACACATACAAAGAGTTCCAACCTGCTCCAGTTTGGTTGCAGAATAAGCACTGTTCTTCTGTAGTGTCATCAAAATTTCACAGAATTTCAGTTTTTGAGGGGTTTTGTTGCTGTTATTGCATTTACGTAACTGAGACCTTGTAGTGGAGAGCGATGTGTGTGGGGGAACTATGGCTTATACTCTTGCGTCTTGTATCATTCCACTTAATGGTGATTAGACGGTGTTTCTGTTTTCATCTTTATTTTAGTTGAATAATATCTTCAGAGTTAATGTCAGCAAGTTTTTGAGTAGCAATCAGTTTCAGGGAAGAAGCATATTTGTAAAGTTTAGTTGAATAGATACTGTGAAGTCCCATATGTTAATCCATGTCAGAGCATTGGTTAGTATGCTTCTTTCACTTCCACTTACAGTGTTCTCTTCTTGCTTAGCTTTTCCAGGTCCCTTTAAGCTAGGCAGTGTTTGCTTGTGTGGCAATAGTGCTTTCGTCACACTTGGAGCTTTCCTGTTCCATTATTGAGTTTCTTCATCCACATGATTGTCATTAGGAATACAAAAGAGTCTTAGGAGTAAAAATGGGGTAAAAATGGCTTCAGGATAAAGATATCATTTTGGCTTGTCACCATGAGTTGTTACAGGGTCAGAACTTGGTCTGGGAGGTTTTCACCATTTTCCCTGCAGAATATTGCTTTCCCCTCTGAACAGGTAATTCTTTGTGCATTTCTGTGCATAATTATTTCAGATGCTGAATTTATAGGGGCTAAATATCAACCTTGTTAAAGACAGCTGTTTTAAAATGAGGCTTAACTTACTGATCCAGAGTGATTAGTTTAGGCATTTAGAAAGCACTGAATAATATGTGCATGTGGTGAAGTTGAAGACTAGCAAATCTGTTTGTGTGCCTTGTGAGGAGCCATCCTGGCTAGGGAGATACTTACACTTGATTGGTTTGGCCGTCAGTGGTGTACATATGAGGGGGGAAATCTTGCAAATACTGTAGACTTTGCATCTTCTCTCTTCAGGGCAGTTTCTGTAATGAAACGGCTATCAGGAAAGAATCAGGCAGATATCTGCCATTCCTAAGATATGCATTTTGTTAACAGTTATTGTTAAGAATAATGTAGGAGCTGGAGCTGAAGAAGGATGACACCAGGTTCCATCTGGAGTGTACTGCTTTTCAATATCTAGTTTTGGCTTTCTAATTCTACAGTGACCTCTTTTATGTGTGTAAAATGCCATTAAGTTGCAGCCGATTTATGGAGACCCCAGCAAGGGGCCTTCAAGGCAAGTGAGACGTAGAGGTGGTTTGCCATTGGCTTCCTCTGCAGGCTTCTTTGGAGGTCTCCCATCCAAGTATTAATCAGGATGGTCAGTATCAGGGGTCATTTCTTGCAGGAGCACAGAGGAGTGGAGCTCCAGCAGTAAAGAGCCCAGGGGGTGGGCACATGCTCCCAGCAGCCCTCAGTCAGAGCAAGAAGCAGCCAGGTAAGTTGCAGTGCCCCATCCCCCTGGTCCAAAACAGTCGAGCAGCACCTTTAATACTAAGTTTTATTCAGGTGCAAGCTCTCCCTCCTCTGCGAGGACAGATCTGCATGTCCCCCCTCCAATAGCTAGCAATCCAAAACAGTCCAGTGTTGCCTTCTGACACACTTCCGGTGATGTCAGGGGGTGTGGTGTATGCAAATAAGTTATGCTAATGAGTTATGCTAATGAGCTCCTGCACCTCTTTTTCTACAAAATGACCCCTGGTCAGTTTAAAAAGCAGCTGGGAACTTGGCCCTGTCTGCTTAATAAAATAAAGTAAAGTACTAATCAGGACTGACCTGGCTTAGCTTCCAAGATCTGATGAGACTGGGGTAACATGCCACCTTCCCTCCACAGCGACCTCTTACTGTATTTAAGTAATGTGGATCAAGTAATTGATAACTAGCTTTTCTGCTCTGGGAAAACCCATTCTCTCCATTCCATTGGTTGTTTTCTTACAAAGCTGTACTCACAACACTGGTTGTATTGTTGTTGTTTTTTTAAATGCAATGGGGAGTATGGAATATTTGTCCAGATGAAGATGAAGTCAAGCATGGGGATTGTGATGCCTTTGTATCCCTGAAAAGTGAAAGAGTAAATTATCTAGGACTTCATACCTGGGTGTGGTGATCATCCTCCATAAATGCTTGTGTATCGTTTTTTCACAGCTCCATCAAATCCCCAGCTTCATTTCTTAGTATGCAAACTGATGTCTTCACTGAAACTGGGAACACTGGAAACATACCAGCAATCTTTGACCCCCGCAAAAAAATGTTCCCTAAAACATTTGCTGTCAGCAGAACCACTTTTTAAAGTAATTGCAGATTTGTAAAGGTCAGCAGGCCACGAAGTATTCTCAAGGGAGCACAGAAACTGGGAGGAGATGTGGAATGCACCACACCTTCATAGCTAGAAGACTTGTTACAAATAGATGTTGAGCCTACAAATTGTAAAGATAATACACACACAGCAAACATGGGGATGGTTAGGATTGAGTGTGTTACACTAGATAACCTGCAAAAATAAAGCAGCTGGAATAACACATACATTTACGTTTAAGTAAAAAATGAAACATGTTCTCAGGAAATGTAGCAAAGGTTTGCAAGGCACCAGGCAAGTTTATATGCACATCTTGCACAGAGAGATGGTATGTTGGCTTTGTGCTGGTTTTGTAAAAATCTGAAGGTTCCCTTGAACAGGTTCCCTTGAACAGACATTTCAGACTCATTTGAATTATAGCAAAATCCCCCCCCAAAAAAACACACAACTACATGGCTATTGCTTTTGGAGTCACAACTGAACAGTAAAATGGTTGCTAGGCTGGGAGACCTTTGGCTGTGTTCAGAAGTGGTGCTAACACCAGGCTTTGTATTTCTTGTGTCTGTAAACTGAATGCTAAACCAATACTGATGAGATGGTGTTTTTAGGTTCCTATCTTCTGTGTTTTTTTAAAGTCATAATCTAACAATGTTCGTAAGCATCTCAATCCAAACTACTGATGCAAATACCCTGTGTCTTGAAATGTTGAAATGGTTTGCTGTCCTGCCAGCAAAAGTCAGTAAAGGCAGAGGCCGTCTGTGAACTGGGTGCAAGTGCAGGTTTCCTCGTCATAATACTGCAGGGTTTTGACTGGGTTGCCTTTATCTAGTGGTGAATGCACTGCTAAACACACCCAAGTGCTTGTGTCTGAAGGTCAAGAACTTGTCAACAGAAGAGATAGTAGGGGGGATATTTAAACTTCAGATTTGCTTGGATCTGCTATATTCAGGCACCCAAACTTCTGGGACAAAAGAGAGCCAGTTTGGTGTAGTGGTTAAGTGTGCGGACTCTAATCTGGGAGAACCAGGTTTGATCCCCCACTCCTCCACTTGCACCTGCTGATGTGACCTTGGGTCAGTAACAAGCTCTGGCACATCTGTTCCTGAAAGAGCAGTTTGTAAGCCGCTCTGAGACATCTTTGGGTAGTGAAGGGCGGGGTATAAATCCAATCTCTTCTTCCTCTTCTTCTTCTAGCGTAATATCCAGGGTTTGCTGTAAACAGACCAGCTGCCAGGTTAATGCCTGTGGACTGTCAGGTTGCAGGGTGCCACAATTGTTGATTTAATCTGCTTGCAGTATTGTTCTTCTGGACCCAGAATTCCCCTCTCCCCCTTTTTGGTTAGACTCTGGGACCTGATGCAGTGCACAATAGATCATTGGATAGACTCCGAAGTGCAGTGGCTATTCCAGGCTCCTGGAATATGCTTCATCCAGCTGCTGGAGATCTTTTTCTGATTGGACTTGAGATTGTTGGAGTTTCCTGGATGCTGCTTTTGCATTTGGAGACTGTAGTTGCTGTGGGACTACCCTGGCCTGTCAATGTACCTATGTGCAGTTTGCTCCACTAGTGTATTTGCAAGTACACAGTCCACTAAATGCCATCGAAGTAACTGCTCTGGAGCATCGTACTGCTTGGGGAAGTGAGCAGCATTAAATTATTAGATGTTTTTCTATCCACATACATGAAATTGGGGTGTGGATTGCCTTTACGTGTAACTGTGTCAGATGGAAGACAGAGAGGTAGGATGTAAACAAGGATGTTTCTGCTTTAGCTGATGGTGTACCAGTCTGCATTTGAAGAAGGGAGGTCAGACTCATGAAAGCTGATGCTTGAATAAACTGGTTAATCTTAAAGGTGCCTCTTGAATGCTGTTTGACTTTATCCTGGTCTGCCTTTACTTATAGTGGCATGAATTCACAGTACTCCAGTAATTCTAAAGATGCATTTCAGAAATTACATGACACTGGCATCTGCTGCGCCAAGCATGTATCAGTGATGCAATCCTAAGGGTTCCATCAGTTTGTTGCTACAGAAGTGATGGGCATGTGAAAAAGAATAAGAAGCCAAACCAAGAAAATGGAGGAGCCTGGGAACTGTCTGTCTTTTAAATATGGTAACTCCTGAAGCTTTTGTGGGATGTGTAGAATTCTGTTCTGTGAGCAGCGGACTGCTTATCAGATTAGATATAATACCTGTAATTTGTTGCTATGCTGTTTCCATCTCATCTAACTTTTAACTCATTGGATCTGTATATGTATACAGAGACATAAACACATCCCTGAAAACCTTAGCGAAAATTGATTGGAAGGACTTTAAGAACAAGAAGAACAGTGATCCAGCATCCTGGTTCCACAGGGGCCAACCAGGTGGTAAATAGATGTCCTCAGAAGGTTTACAACCCAGGCATGGAGGACAAAGCCATCCCGTTTTTCAGAGGAAGGCTGCCTCTGAATATGGAGGCTCCATTTTAGCTACCTTTTAAAGCTATAGGCCATCCTGTGCCAGTGTTAATTTCTACGCCAGTTTGGTGTAGTGGTTAAGTGTGTGGATTCTAATCTGGGAGAACCGGGTGTGATTCCCCACTCCTCCACTTGCACCTGCTGATGTGACCTTGGGTCAGTCACAAGCTCTGGCACAGCTGTTCCTGAAAGAGCAGTTTGTGTCAGAGTTCTCTCAGCCCCACCCACCTCACAGGGTGTCTGTTGTGAGGAGGGGAAGGGAAAGGAGTTTGTAAGCCGCTCTGAGACTCCAAGTGAAGGGCGGGGTATAAATCCAATCTCTTCTTCTTCTTCTTCTTGAAGATTCGAGTCCACCAGCTACTGGATTTGAATCTCGTGCTAATGGACTTGAATGTTGCCCTTCTACTGCAGACCAACACGGCTACTCACTTATTAATTTCTTGTGGAGTGTGATTCAGAGATAAGTATACTGCCAGTCTTTACTGAGTAAGAAGAGCTTATCTACCTATAGAATCAACACCCCTACCCCATCAATTTCCTGGCTGCCTCAAGTGGGGAAACTGGTTCTGTTTCCCAGGAAGCAATTCCAGTTCAAATCCCTTCTTTGGTTGGAAATATATTCGGTATCTTTGGACGAGGTACTAATATCTGAGTCTGTTCCCAGTGTACAAAATGACAATAGTTACCTACTCACAGGATTTTTTGTTGAAGATTAACACAATAGTTGTTTGAAGAACTTTTCATCTTGAGAGTACTACATAAAGTTCTAGGAAGCTTTCTGTGGATTAGACGTTGGTCTGTATGCTAACATCAGGAATTTAACTTTTAAGCCAATGTAGTGCAATTGTGGATCCATGTTAGCAGACAGAGTGGTTCCCTTTCAGACCCTCTCAATCATGCGTTCCATTATGATAATGGTGAACTCCAAAGCACTTCACTTGTGAGATAAGGAAGAGTTTCAGAACAGTGTCTGGCTGATGAAGAACTCTTGACAAACATTGTGGAGTTAATGATTTCTGGGTTAGATGGTATTCTTGGCTGCAGTATGGACATTAGTCCATACCTGAAAGATCAAATGTGACACAAAGTTAATTCCAGAATTTGAATTTTCCCCATCTGAATATATTCCTAATTAATTCCATTCATATTTTACAGCCTATCCTATATTTCAGTTTATGGATTCTCAGTTGTGCTCCTATTTTGCTGATATTATGAAACAACTTGTGCAGCTGAAAAACAGTATCACTGTGACATGGACACAGGCTATCAGCACAGAGCCTCAGTTCTTTGGTCAAGATAAAGGTTACACTGCCACGACTAATCCAGTTCTTTATAACCATAGATTGAGGGCATTGGTAAATATGAGAGAATAGATGCTGTTTTTTCTTGCCTAAAACCCTTTACAGAGTTATACCCTTAGATAGATGATAGATAGGTACGTAGGTAGATAGGTAGATAGATTGAAGTCATTGTACTTAGAAGGGTATAACTCTGCTTAGGATGGCACTTCTGGTCACCTTGTTCTCTTAATTTTGAACACAAAGATCTTCCAGAACATGAAGCTGAAGAGCCTTGAATGAAAAGACAAATCACATTTAAGCTACGGTTGTTGATATTTTATCACCATTTCTGCGATGTGCTGTAGGCATTGCAAAATTGAGTGGGTATGAATGTAATTTTAAATTATTTATGGACAAAATTCAAAGCAACTGATCCTTCCTACAATAGATGCTTATCTCAGTGAATCTGTCAGTTGGTTTAGTGTGTTTCTGGTATTTTGAGAGACCAGTCCTAAGTAGAATTCTGTGTGTGTGTGTGTGTTTAAAGTGCCATCAAGTGACCCCCTAGGGCTTCCGAGGCAACTGATTAAGCAGAGGTGTTTTGGCATTGCCTTCTTCTGCAAAGTCTCCTTTGGTGGTCTCCCATCCAAGTACCAACCCTACTTAGCTTCTGAGATCATCTGACAAGATCAGACTATATCTACCTTTCCTCATCCTGTCCTAAGTAGGTCTACTCAACAGTCAATTCTGATGGGGCTTATTCCGGGGAAGTGTTTTTAGGATTGCAGCCTGAACTTCTGAAACAGGGTATATTTTTGCATAGACTTAAACTGTGGAACCTGGAAGAAGGTGGAATAAGTAGGATAACTGTGGAGCCCAGTGCACATATAGGATTTAATGATGTTGTTATCTTGAGTAAAAGGGACAACTCTACAAAGTTATTTGTATATCTTATGCTAAATTATGAGGTGAGGTAGATTAAAGCAGGTTCCTTCTACATTATCTACTAAAAGGGAAATGTTTATGGAGGATGATAAATGCCATCTAATGTTGTTTTTCTGTGTTTAGCTTGGCATTGCTGTGGGGTTCCTCCTACCTCCAGTTTTGGTTCCCAATGTGCAGGATAAGGAGAAGCTAGCCTACCACATCAGCATAATGTTCTTTATGATTGCGTCAGTGGCAACAGCACTCTTCATCTTGGTTATCTTTGGTAAGTAAAAAAACTTACAATGCTCAAACCTATTACTTAGCAAGAAAAGCTGATAGATTTAGTGGTATGGTATAGATGACATAAAGTTTTGAATTTTTTTTAACTGAGTTTATACTTACTTTACTTTATTTACAGTCCATGACCAGAATACAAATAAGTAAGAAAAAAATGACCATAGCCTCATAAAATATAAAAATTAATGTATACAAATATAAAAAGTTTTGAAATCAATAGAAGAGATAGGTGTTAACCTTAGTGACATCATATGGTATCACAGTAAGAGGTGGGGAAAGTTGAAAAAAGGCCTCTGTGACTATTCAGGCTACCCTTGTAACTTGGGAGAGCCAGTTTGGTGTAGTGGTTAAGTGCACGGACTCTAATCCGGGAGAACCGGGTTTGATTCCCCACTCCTCCACTTGCACCTGGCTGGACGACCTTGGGCAAGCTGTAGTTCTGATAAGAGTTGTCCTTGAAAAAGAGCATTTTCTGTCAAGAGCTCTCTCAGCCCCACCTACCTCACAATGTTGTGGGGAGGGGAAGGGAAAGGAGTTTGTAAGCCGCTCTGAGACACCTTTGGGTAGTGAAAGGCGGGGTATAAATCCAATCTCTTCTCTTCTTCTTCTTGGGAAAGATTTAAAGAAATCCTGAGCCCAGGATTGCCACCATCGGCATCAGTGATTTATTCAACAGTTCTTGACGACAGAATTGTTTGGTGACCCCATGCTTTGGCATCAAAAAGGCTACTAAAGATTTAGGACTGTTTTGAAAATGATCAAATCCCTTTGTTTGAAGAGGCAGTAGGGAAAATGGTTGGACATTGTCCTCCATTATTCAAGCACTTAGAACTTAGAGCCATTTCTCAAGGGATATAAAATAGAAATGTATTGAGTCAGAATACGATGGAAATTGAATTGGTAATAGAGAAGAATGTATGTTAAGGATATATAAGGGAATTATATAGATCCTTAAATAATTTACAAAAAAAGGGACAGGAGTATAACGCCAGATGTGGAAAAGAAATAGGAGAGCTTGTTTTGCTGTGTGGCCCTGTCTGGATGGTCCAGGCTAGCTGAATCTTGTCAGAATTTGGAAGCTAAGCAGGGTTGGCTCTGGTTAGTACTTGGATGGGAGATAACCAAGGAATTCCAGGTTTGCTATGCAAAGTAGGGTTCCCAGCCTCCAGGTGGGGCCTGCGGATCTCCCACTTTTACAACTGATCCCCAGCTGACAGTGATCAGCTCCCCTGGAGAAAATGGCTGTTTTGAAGGGTGGACTCCGTGGCATTGTACCAGGCTGAGGCCCTTCCCCTCCCCAAACCCCACCCTCCTGGATCCACCCCCAAAATCTCCAGGTATTTTCCAACCCAGACCTGGCAACCCTAATGCAAAGGCAGGCATTGGCGAACCACCTCTTGTTAGTCTCTTGCCTTGAAAACCCAATGTGTGGCCATAGATTGGCTGCATTTTGATGGCACTTTCCACTACTATCCTGCTGGGTTAATGGGAATGGATCTGGAGCAGCATTAACAAGGATGTGATTAATATGTACATTAAGGAGAGTTTTTACAAGCTGCAGTCCCACTGGTGCTTAACACCTTTAATTATGGATTAGCCACAGCAAACTGCTAGTGCTGTCAAAATC
Organism: Gekko japonicus; assembly: GCF_001447785.1. Classification (NCBI taxonomy): domain Eukaryota; kingdom Metazoa; phylum Chordata; class Lepidosauria; order Squamata; family Gekkonidae; genus Gekko; species Gekko japonicus. The sequence goes on from NW_015170887.1 coordinate 227,285, forward strand.
TAAAAGTAATAATTCCTTTTTGGGAACAGGTCTCAGCTACGATCGTAGAAATGACAAGATATGGAATATTAAAGAGACCCAAAAATGGTATTGTTAGGCTATCTTAGAAATTGTGTGGGAACAGACAATGTAGAACTAGTTAGTGCCTTAGTTGTAGCTGCAAGAATATGTAATGCTACAAATGGAAATCTGAGACCTACTTAGGATTGGTCTCTCAAAATTTATTCAAAGTCCTGAGAACAAAACAGTGGTGAATATTCAAAGCATGTAACAGTTCTGTCCCTCTGTCCTGTAGAGATGAGGCTTTCTTTGAACTATTTGTGTTCTATTTTGACAGGAATAACTGAGGGCTAAAGACATGTTTGTGTCAGGCTGCCATTGACCATGCCGAGTCTTAACCACACTTCTGCTTCAATCCAAGTTTCAAATAGTTAATTCAGAGGGAACCCTACCTAGAATTTCTAAAAACTTTTTAAAAAAGCTTTATTCGCAGGTTGCCACTAATGGAATGCAACAGTATGCAAGAGTCAAATAAAGATGAAACTATATTACATATAATAAGAAAAGGAAAATAAGGTAGTATAACTAAAACGTTAAATGGAAGCCCAAAGGGAAAAACAATTAAGAGAATTATAATAGGCATGAAATGATTGCTCCTGGGGGGGAGGGACATTGCATACATTATAAATCTATAAAATATATATGAATAGTTTGTCACAATAATACTTTTATATTGATTTGGACTGCTGTAGCTATTAGCACTTTGCTCAGTGCAAAGTGGGAAAGGAAGGTATGGTACAATAAAATGCCAGGAATCTGTTCAGCCTGTAGCTGCCCTAAGTAACCAAAGCTAGACTTAACCGAATGTAATTTCTTCTACGCTGATGTACAGTCAAGGCTTGCTTTGAAAAAGAGGCTACACGTGATCAGTCCCAAGGCCCGCTGCTGATTGCATAACAGCAGGGTTATGTCTGACCGCCTCCACACATGACTGGGTGGATGATGCTAATCTGTGGCATTTTATGTCTGCCGCATATCCGATAGAGTCACAGAGGATCTATGCTGAAGAAAATGATGTATGTATTGCTCAGCCATGTGCATAAGGTGACTGGAAAGGACAGATAGTGACAGAAACTTCTCAGGACACAAGTTTTGATTAGTTGGAGGAAGAGGGTCAGAAGAGAGAGCATTTGAGTCTCCAGTGCCCTAAGGGGTGTGATAGTCAGGACTTGCCAGTTCCTTTAAACTGTCTCAGCCCTTTCTTTGGAGGGCTATGAGGGGAGGAGCATGGAAGGAGCCATCAGAGCCAGCTTGGTGTAGAGTGGCAGACTCTAATCTGGCGAACTGGGTTTGATCCCCCAATCCTCCACATGCAGCCAGCTGGGTGACCTTGGGTCAGTCTCAGTTCTCTCAGAGCTTTCTCAGCCCCACCTACCTCACAAGGGTGTCTGTTGTGGGGAGAGGAAGGGATGGATATTGTAAACCACCCTGATACTCCTTTGGGTAGTAAAGGGCAGGGTATAAAACCTCCTCCTCCTTCTCCCCCCCCCCCGGCTATTCGATAAAGTTGTAAAATCTCCAGTAACCTCAACAGGGGCTAAGTATCTTGCTCAGTAGCTTGCCTCCATTCTTCAAAAATCTCCTTTCAGGAAAAAACCCCTTTCTGTGATTCTTCCTCTTCAACTGTGTTGTTCTTGCATTGACCTTAAAATTGTCAGTGCTCTGAAGCGGGTCAGCAGCAGCAGCAGCAGCAGCAGCAGCAGCAGATGAACAACTTTTCTCCAGTACCAGGATTCTGTAATCTGTCATTATTTAGGCCAATCACCTTTAAGGCTTAGTTCAGACTTAACGTGAAACCAACAATTATTTTAACTATGGAACAAAGTTTGAATCCAGCGGCGCCTTTAAGACCAACAAAGCTTATACTTTGAATAAGGCTTTGTTGGTCTTAAAGGTGCCACTGGACTCAAACTTTGTTCTGCTGCTTCAGACCAATGGCAACCCACCTGAATCTATTTAAACTATAGTTAGCCAGTTCCAGCCTATCATTCCCTCCCTGGTCTGCCCTGCCTAGCCTAGAGAAAGCCAGGTGGTTTCTCGGACTGTATGGGAGTGATGGCCATGCCAGGGAACAAATCAGGATTAATCCAGAATGTTTGTATTTGTACACCATACAAAATCAACTAGGTGGTCAATAAACTAACTCCAGATCCTAGTTGGTGGAGTGGTCCTGTGGCAGTAGGGTGCCTGACAAGCCAACCTCGGAAAAAAAGGGTTGGCAGGGAAACCACTGCAACCCCAAAGGGGAAGTCACTGGTGGGATGGGAGCCTGTGTTATCAAAAGAAAGGGTTAACCCAGGTCCCAGAGCAGGGAAAAGCTAACAAGCAGGCAGGCAATCAGGCAGGCCAAGGCTAGCAAGGTGGGAAGATGAGCCCATCCTCTGGGAGGCTTGGGCAAGGCTTTCAGGAGAGAGGGCAGTCTTAACTTGTGGGTGGAGCTGGTAGATAAAAAGATAAAAGAGGTGTTGTCAGCTGTGCTGCCAAGGGGTTGGGGAGTTCCTTCTGTGTCTTGTTAATTGCTATTGCATTCCTATCCCTGCTGTTCTCCCTTTGCTGAAACGCTTATCTCTACAGATGTGCAGGAGGAGGTTGTATTGTCTGGAAGTCTCCTATGTACCGTGAGAGACTCCTGGTTCCCAGCTTTTTCTCTATCTCTCTTTTTTCTTCTTCTTTTAATTAGATATCCTCCCACGCGTGGGACAAGTTAGGAAACCGTTAGGTGGCTAAAGCTGGGAACCAGGAGTCTCTCACGGTACATAGGAGACTTCCAGACAATACAGCCTCCTCCTGCTGTAGAGATAAGCGTTTCAGCAAAGGGCAAACAGCAGGGATAGGAATGCAATAGCGATTAACAAGACACAGAAGGAACTCCCCAACCCCCATGGCAGCACAGCTGACAGGTGTGCCATGGGGCAGGAGGGGGAGGCCAGGGAGAGGGAGACATGCAAGTGGTTATGTTTTGGCTGAAAGGGTTTCTCTGTAATCAGAGTGGTCTGCGAATTAAATACTGCTTTTGTTGCACCTGTTGGCTTCTGCCTGGTTATTGTAGCCAAAAACAAAGGTGAGAACATGGAAAAATGTTCATACATCCCCACCCCAGCCTTTTATGATCCTCACATTCACAGATCTACATTCAGATGATTGCAGTAACTATAAGTGAAACTGTGATTTCATACCACTTTTGAACCAGGCCTGTGGTTGTTTCAAGGGACTCTTCCTGGGTGGTGTGTGGCTGCTCAGGACTGCCAGACATATTCTAGGGAATGCTTTCTTTTTATGAAGAACGACAGCTAGGCCTAAGGTCACCAACTCTGGCTTGGGAGATTTGGGTAAAAAACAAGAATAACTCCCCAGAGACAAAAAGTACCAGTCATTAATGAATGAAACTACAGTCTAATTGAAATAAAGGATCATAACCATCACATATAAATGAACATGAATATTCTAAAGCATTACAAGATGCCACAGGAAATTACAAGTATATTTAACACAATATGAAGTACAAACTCTGTAAAGCTGAATACCATCTAATGATCATGAGTTTTAAAGGAGACGCAATGAAGGTGGTACGTAAGAAGGAACAGTGAAGGTGTCAGAAATTCCACTGCAGTTGTTTATCTCTTCACTCAACATGGATGCGGCCGATTATATGAGCCGTTTACATTGTGTTCCATTGTGATTAAGACTTCTTCAGGCTACTGGGCTACATCTCTATTCCTATTATGGTCATTGCACCTGGGTCATTGTACCTTTGAATTTCACTATTTTTGGAAGAAGATATCTATATCTCTTGACAAAGGTTTTGTTCTGAAACGGCTCATATAATCGGCATTTCTGATGCTTCATTGTGCCTTCTTATGTTTTAGAGAAGAGAATAATAGACTGAGGTGGCTTAATTGTCACCTTCATTGCATCCCCTTTAAAACTCATGATCATTAGATAGCATTCTATTCAACTACACAGCGGGGGGGGGGAAGCACGGGCAAAGTGCGGCTTTTGAAAGCCGCACCAAAAGAGACACGCAGCGGCGGGATCACATAGATTGCCACGCAGTGCCTCCCCGGCATGATCAGATGCCGGGGGGGGGGGACAACTGAAAGAAGAGCGCAGCAGCCGAACTGCGCATGTGTGCGCATGCGCAGTTTGGCCGGGAGCCTGGATTGCTCCGGACGATGAGCACGTCGGCGATCCCATGGCCGCGCTTGATGCAGTGTTCCAGGTAAGTCCTCCTCTGTAGGTGGGTCTTTTTTGCAGCGGGTTTTCCGGCTTTAGGGATGGATCGGGGATGGGTGTGCGCCGCTTCCCAGATGTTGCTGTGAGATCGCACCCGTTTGCTGCGTCGCCGATCCGTCCCTCTCCCGGGCCAAAACCTTCTGTGTGACCGGGGCCATACTTGTAATTTCTCATGGAATCTTTGTAATGCTTTAGAATATTCATGTTTGTTTAGATGTGATTGTTACGATCCTTTATTTCAATTAGACTGTAGTTTCAGTCATTAATGACTGGTATTTTTGTCTCTGGGGAGGTATTCTTGTTTTTGCCTGTGATTCCTCCTTGTTCCTGTTTGTTTTAATACTTGGCAGATTTGGGGACAGTATCTGGGGAGGGAGGAGTTTAGGGAGAGGAAGGAGCTTAGTGGGAATGCAATGCCATAGAGTATGTCCTCTGAAGCTGCCATTTTCTCTAACCCTAACTGATCCATGTAGTTGGGAGATCAGGTGTAACCCTGGGAGAGCTCAAGGCCCTACCTGGTGGTTGGCTACCTTAGGCCTCAGAGGTTTGGCCAATGCCTTTAAGTGACTTGAAGCATTCCCCAGATTTAGGATCCTTTGTGGTCCATATGGATTCCAAAGCAGATGAATTGGCTAGGTAGGCGGATCACAAGGGAATGAGTTCCTCCCTGGTTTTGAAATACTTGGTTGATAACTAGTGTACTCTCTTCTTATACATTTTTATATTCCAGAGATTTTCTTATGCAATCAGCACCCATGCGGTGGATGAGAAGACTTGCACTGTGAACTTTTACAATTTGAGTGCAAATGAAGATTTATTCCACAGGGCTTTCTGCTTGTGTTGCCCTAATTGCCGTATACAGCCATGTATTCCTGTGTTACTGACTTCTGCTTCTGTGCTTGTTTTCAGTGTTCCGGGAAAAGCCACAGTACCCTCCAAGTCGGGCCCAGGCCTTGATCCACATAGCAGAATCTGAAGAGAATGCTTATCTGCGATCTATTAGGCGTCTGTTTTGCAATGTCAACTTTGTGCTGTTGGTAGCCAGTTATGGTGAGGTTCCCTTCTCTTTTCAGAGTGAGAGTTCAAAATGACTATTCTTCCTTAATGTATTCATTTTATTTATAAGCACATTTTAACTGCCTTAGCACCCTATGACACTCAAGTCTGCTTTTAAGTGATTAAAAGAGAACCAGTGATTTTATAACATATTCCTGAATTCTGGACATTCTGACCAATAACACAGACATTCTGACCAAACTAAAAAATATAATTAGATGTTATTTTTTAAAAAGCAAATAACCTAGTTTGCATTAAGGTTGTTGTTGTTTTTAATGGTTGATGGCTTACATTGTTCTCCTCACCTCCATTTTATCCTCACAATAACCCTATGAAGTGGGCCAGATTGAGTGTGTAACTGGCCCAAGGTCATCTAGTAAGCTTCCATAGGAGAGGAGGGATTCTGTTCTTTCTTTTTGTCCTTTCATTCAAGCTACAGCTACACATCTTGCCAGTTCAGACAATTAATATTTCAAACATTCCTTTTTTTCTGAGGATGCACAAAAAGTACTGATTCACTTCCTTATTTTTTTCTAAGCATGATTACTGCAGTGCTGTTCTTGGTTTTCCTATGTCTTGCCTGCAACGTCTTCTTGCTACTCTGTTTAGTCAGCCAGTCTGTTTCTAGGCTGTTGACAGCTTGAAGACAACAGTGCAGTGGCTTACATTGGCATTCAAGATGCAAGAAGTTAAAAAAGCAGAAGCGAAAAAGCATTAACAGCAGTTACGTAGCATTTAAATTGTGTTATAAAACTGCTGCATGCTAAAAACGATAAAACAGTAATATAGGGTTGCCAAATGGGCCCGGGGGGCGGGGAAGCCCCCGCTTCGAAGGCCCAATTTCCGCCGCAGCGGAATTGGGCCCCGGGGGGAACCCCGCCCCCGAAGCTGCATCACCAGAAAACCATATGGTTTTCCCCCCGACGAGCTCGGCCACGCCCCCAATGTCAGCAACGTCGTACGTCACTTCTGGTGACGTGCTGCCGGCGCGTGCACGCTTTGCGCACGCGCGCGTCCATGAAGAGCTCCCGGACGCCGGCAAGGCTCCCCCGCTCCGACAGGTGAGTCGAGTTGGCAACCCTACAGTAATACCAAAAAAAAAAAAAAAAGCAATAGCTGCTTATAATTCATATACTGGTATTTTTTTTTAAAGAAAAAAGACAGATTGCCAACTTCTTCCAGATTCTGGTTACAATAAAACACACACACACACTCTTGAAGACTTCACAGATGGGAGGGGGTCTGCCAAAAAATGCTGGGGTGTGTATTCAAAAATTGAAAAACCATCACAGAGAAAGCACTACCTCTTGTACTGCCTGCTCTGTCTCAGATAATAGTGGCACATGGAATATATGCACTGAACATGATCGCAACAGCATTTTGAATTCCACTGCCCACGTTTGTTTCTTCTCTTTTTTTCCTCATCTCTCTCTGTTATTATTGCCACTGCTTAGCTTCATCGTAAACAACTTAGTTTTACTTATAAATGTTTATATTCTCTTTCTCCTCCATTATGACTCTTCTCTCTTTTGTAGCTTCTCAGTTCTACTGGTATATTTTAACTTCCTAAGCCCCAAGTTTCATCTTTGGTGTTAGACTGCTATCCTTTGTTCTTCCCATTTTAGCTTTCTCTTCTCAATTTTACCTGCCTGCCAACCAAGAGAGAAAATGATTGATATTTTTCTTGTTCCTTGGGGGATCTATCCAGCTATACTAATCACCTCATTTGAGGAACAGCAGTAAACAGTTTTCTAAAGAGAGCCTTCATATTGTTTTTGAGATAAG
>NW_015170887.1:234471-287969 GCF_001447785.1 Gekko japonicus
GGCTATTTTTCTGTGTACAATCTAGTAATCTTGAGGTAAAGCTTGTTTTGCAGGGTGTTCCAGCATTTCTTTGTCCTTTGGTACTGTGGAGTTTTTTTCTTTATACGTTCAGCCATCTCTGCTGCTCTGAGCATCACAATTAGTTGCTAGAGACAGCCCTAGTATTGTTCTACTTCTGAATTCTTTTGAGAAAATGTACAAGTTTCAGAGCGAAACCTTGCTTTTTGCCTCGTAATTTGGTAGAATAGGATTTGGAAGAAAGGTGCAGGGATTGGTTACTAATAAAGTAAGCAGTCCCCAAGGGAATGAAAATGGAGAATCTCTCACTTTTTCTGAGGCATTTGATTAAATGCCAGCTGATTGTATCAGAACATGTTTAGTCTTTTCCAGTTCCTGGACTTGAAAAAGGTTCCTTGTAATCTCTTTCCCCAGCCATCCTTGACTTCCCATTGTGTAACACAGATACAGGGGCTGCGGTGTGCCAAGCAATTAAAAAAAACCCAACAATTTCTTGTCAGACTACATTCATGGTGGTCTATGAAGAAGGAAGGAGGTACATTTTAAAAGATGATAAATCTCTTTTAAAAGGTTTGTGGCCATGTAGTGTTGTGGCTTAATTAGATTTTATAAGGCTAGGTATGTTTCAGAGGAATGATTATTGTGTCTTAAATTATGATCGGGAATTTATTTATTAGGTTTTTATCAAGCCCCATTCTCCAAGGAACTCAGGGCATGTACACGGTTCCCTCCATTTTATCTCTGTAATAATCATGTGAGGTGAATTAGGTTGAGAGATTGTGACTAGCTCAAGGTCCTTAGTAAGCTTCATGGCAAAGTGAGGATGTGAATCTGGGGGTTAAATCCTAACTAGCATTTCCATAGATGCAAGGACTGCTACTCATGGAACTTGATTTTCTTGCCTTTCTCCTCCTGCAGTAGCATAGAATTCCCTCAAAATCCAGGGGACCACAAGGAATGGATTTTATGGTGGGAATTTTGGGTTCCTGTGGGAGGGGAATTAAGAAAGTCATATTCCATAAATGTTAGTCCTTGAACCCACTAGTTTGTATCCAAGCCAGGATCTCCTTGGTTGTATTTGGACTAACCACTATACCACCACTGGCTCATGGGAATACAAGAGAAAGAGTGAATATAATAATAGTGCTGCTTTGGGGACAGGGGATTCCCTCCCACCATATAATAATTTAGGATAGTGAGGGTCAGAGAAAAGATGGGACATTAATATTTCTCTGGGTTGACTGTACACTAGTTAATAATTGGCAAGGACTTTGTCACATGTATCTTCCATGGAAAGCTTGCATGCCAATGTGGTGGCCCCTCAAAGATATATGGGGCTGGCAAGAAAACCTTTCATTTAATCTGGTTTACCTATGTGGTCAGTTTATGGATTTGTCTTAAGTACTACCTGTGAAACCTGAATTCTAGTACTGAATGTGGCTGCCTGACTTCCCCTATATGCTTACAAATTCATTTTTTAAAAGAAATGTTAGGTGTTGTAAGGCATTGACTTCAATTGTGCAGTTACTGGTTCTCATATTAAAATGAGCATTAAGGTGGCTTCTCTTCAGAGATACAAAAGGGCTGACTTTACACATTGCTGTTTTTGTTCAAACATTGACAGTAGACTTCCAGATTAAACAGCAGTAAAGTCCTGACCTGGATGGCCCAGGCTAGCCTAAGCCCAGTATTGTCAGATCTCGGAAGCTAAACAGGGTTGACCCTGGTTAGTATTTGGTTAGGAGACCACCATGGAATTCCAGGGTAATTGTGCAGAGGAAGGCAGTGGCAAACCACATCTGTTAGTCTCTTGCCCTGAAAACCCTATAGGGTCACCATAAGTCAGCTATAGGGTCACCATAAGTCAGCTGCATGTTGATTGCAGTTTCAACACACTCAAAGTCTTCTGCTTATTATAGTCAGTTATGATTGGGGTGGGGTGAGGGTGAGATGCAGATTTACAATAATGACAGGATGAAAGCAGGAGACATCTGACCATCCCAGTTCCTTGCCCAAGGTTTGGCATCAAGGCTGTTCTTTGCTGCGTCTCCTTTCCTGTGAGAATGAAGGCCTGCTAAAAGAATACGTTGTAAAGGGCAAAGTACACTGTTCCTGTCTACGTTCTTCACAGGTCTGCTGGAATGTGTTCCGTCAGCTTCCTGTTCATCTTATCATTCCCTTGGTCACTGACTTGCTGATTGTTTTAGGAGAATATAATAGTCTTTCCTGCTGGAGAAAACAAAAATGTTAGGCGCTTGCTGTCATGTCTCTGAGTTGGGCATGCTTGCTCTTCCTAAGTTCTTAACATTTCTCCTACATTTTTACCTCTCTTCTGTAATTTCTTGCTCTCCATTCTACAACTTGTGACACCATGTTAAATAAGCTGTGTGATACTTTCTCTGTCTTAGCACTTTTGAGGAAGAGTGAGGCCACATCAGCTTTGGATTCCTCACCAATGTGATCAGAGTATTCAGTAATATCCTAACTGTCCCAGCCAAACAACAGAGAGATGGAATGTGACTGCAGTTACACCACGCACCATTTGGAGTGGAGGAGAAGTGCCCCTATTTCCTCTGGAGGAACTTGACTCGCAGTTGTGAGATCACACATCCCTTTGTGCTATGGGCTCAGGCTGTCACTGTGTGATCAGATGCCACCACATGCGAGTGGGTTGTTTTTTGCCGTTTGTTCCCCATGCGCACCTTCACACTGAGAGTTCCCCATGGAGTATGTGATTATGCGCATACTGATAAGCGGGGGAATAAAAATGGCACTGAGTTGGGATGGAATGATCAGACCATCCCGATGGCTTGATGCAGGGAAAAGGGTTAACGCATGTCCACTGGCGTGTCCAGGCTTGATTTAGGCCTCTCCACAGCTGTTTGTAGTTTTAAGGAACCCAGACTCGGGGTGTATCTCTCTCTGTGTGTGTAGATGCTGATGTCAGATCTCCCATGTCATGTCTGGTTTGATCCTTAGAAGTGTGGGTGATGATTTGAGAATAGTCAAGTCCCATCCTTCTAGTCAGAGAAATAATTGAAATGGTGCTTGCCTTCAAATAAATATAGCTGAAATCTTAAAGGCTAACTGTGATGCAAATGACTTTGGATTAAATTTAGTGTGTTAAAATGAAATGTCAGTGTTCTGATCTCTCTCTCTTGCGTTGTCTCCCCTTGACCTCATTTCCCTCTCTCTTTCCTTTCGCCCTCTTCTCAGTTTTCATGTTTTTCTTGCTAGTGCAGAACCCAAATAACTTCTTTTGACAAAAATTTGGACACTTGAAAAAAATCTCCCACTTGTCATAATCTTTCATGGGGGCACTTGAAGAATGTTGAAATGTTTGTACCTCCACTCACCCTTTAAAAATATTGTCTGCAACGCAGTCCATTCCTCCTGTCCCAAAAAGTGTTTCTCCAAGAAAGGCAGAGGGGTCACAAAACCTCTGCCAGTCACACTGCTGAAGGAGACAGTGATGCACAATACAACCCCCACCTGAAGGCTGGCAACCCTAGGCTACTGTGTTCTCAGTGCTTAACTAATATTCTCTGTTGCCTCTAGGTGGGGGAAATAGGTTGCAAATGTGGTCTGGGTCAAGAACAACTCAGCAGCTGTGAGTGCTTTTTGACCCTGACATGATGACTTGGGTGAGGTATCTCTTAGTCACCTGATGTGATTGGCATCTCAACTGCTACTTATCAACACAGTATATAAAAGGGAGATGTTTGTTCTGCAATAAAAGTGCTGGGTTAAATTGGATGGCTTTGGTGGGTGGAACATTAGGGAGTGTCCAGTTAATTTATGTCATCTCATATAGAAAATTGTGTGAAGACATGGGACAGTTAGTGCCATACTCTGCCTCCAAGATGTTTTAGTTCGTGAAAATTTGTACCTTTTTTTGTAGTTTTTGACAAGTTACAAAGATTTCAGATAATTAGTCCTGGGCAAAAAGAAAAAGAAAAAAGGATACAGTGTGTCATTATCTTGACTCTGTGTCTTCATTTAGTTTTTATTCAGGTTTGTCCCATAAATAAACCAAGTACACAATTGCAGGAAGAGGAATGGTTTGTGTTTGTTTGTATTTATGTAGAAAAACATCCGAAGTCTTATATCAAGATGGGAAGTAACAAAACCAAAATAAGACAATAATACCTGTCGAAGGTACCACCCACCTCTGAGAAGGTTTCAAATGCCAGTTCTGCTCCAAACTCACTGGCTGACCAGAGCCAAGCAACAGGCTTTTAGATACATCTGTGACTTCTGTGCTGGAAGGGCCTGGCTATTTAGGCAGGCACTTTGGCCCTGTAATTCAGAGCATGCTATGATTTCGCTGTCTTGTCCTCTGTCTTCCAGGCTTGAACACAGGCTGCTTCTATGCTCTTTCAACTCTTTTAAACCGCATGGTGATGCTACATTATCCAGTAAGTCACTCCGTTCAAAAGTCTGGTACTGACTATCCATTCTGTAGCACTGATGTGAAGCCTTTCGAAATATTTGCCCTTGCAGAATGATACACTTCTGCGATGTGCTGCTCTGGCAACTCCCAATAGGGAAAAGAAGAAAGAATTAAAGTGGGCATCTAAGAATGTTTGCACAGTTGAGGCTTAAAACTGCCTTTGACCTTTTCCTACTGTATGTGTCTGATTTTTCTCAGAAGTAATTGATTATTTTTCAAAATGACAAATCAAATCTGACAAAAACACTAGTAAGAAAATGTTACCATTAATTAAATGAAAAAGGGTGAAAGTCTGAAGTGGACAAGAGGCATTTGTAAAATGAATTAGTATTTTCTTCTGGGGGCCAGGTCATACTTCCCATCTCCATCCCATGGTTCAAAGCCCAGCCTTGAGACACAGGAACCCAAACTGTACACAAAATTAAAATGAGGCCTCAGCATAAATCTATACAAGGAACAAGGGTACTACACTATTGTTCATTTTATTTTTCAGTTCTTTTCCTAATAAACTCCGGCAAAGTTTGCCTTTTTTACTGCTACTGCATAGACTGAATTAACATTTTCATCGAGCTATCCACTACAACCTCAAGATCTCTTTCACTCTCAGCCAGCTCAGACCTCACCAGCATATACTTAAAAGTTATGATTTTTTGTTCTATGGGGCATAATCACCTTACACTTTGAACTTCATTTGCCATGTTGTTGCCCACTCACCCAGTTCAGACACATCCTCTTATAGCTCTTCCCAATCCACCTTCTTTTTCACCGTCTTGAGGAATTTGGAATCATCTGCAAACTTGTCCACTTCACTAAGGGAAAGTGTGCCACTGAGATGATCCATAGCAACCCTATGAAGTTTCACCTCATGGCATTTTCAAGGCAAGAGATGAGCAGTGGTTTGTCGTTGCCTCCCTCTGCATAGTGGCCCCAGTCTTCCTGGGTGGTTTCCTGTTCAAGTAACGACCCTGTATCTGTGCTCTGACAATATCAGACAAGTCGGGGATATTATGGCTGCTCCAGCCACTGCACTGCTCACCCCAATTCCAAATAGTTTGTGAACAAATTAAATAGTGCAGGTTCCAATACTGATCCCTGTGGGACACCCCCCCCCACTAGCTCCCCTCCATTATGAGAACCGTCCGGTGCTAGAAATTGGACCTTTCAATGAAGAGGAAGTTCTCTTGCAGATGAAGCTTAGTTATTCTCTCTCTCTTTCTTTGTGTTACTTCAGGGACAAGAGCTGAATGCTGGCAGAATTGGTCTGACTCTTGTAGTAGCGGGCATGGTTGGAGCTTTGATTTCAGGCATCTGGTTGGACAGAACAAAAACATACAAGTAAGTCCTTCGTACTACCTCCTCCCTTCTCTGCCTTTGGTTTGGAGAAGGGGTAGGCCCATGAGCATAGCAATATGGGGGGGGGGGATTCAGGTATGTACCAAATCTGGTTATCTAGCCAACAAGGGTTGAAAATGGTGTGTGAAGGTGTGGAAGAGCCTCTCCGCCCTGCCCTGCTTTTCCAATCATAATTAGGCCTGTCTGTGCTTTTTACTTACAAATTGCTATGAGGGTTTGCAGCTGCAGTATGACTGCAAGTCCCTGTGGTGAACTTGTGAAAGAAGTGACATCTAGTTTGGCTCTTAGCAGGGAAGACTGGCAGGCAGAGATAGGAGTGTTCAACCGCTTCTCTGAACGCATAAGTCAGACCTTTGGTCTGTTGCAGTCAGTACTAAGAACAAGGAGACGGGAAGATCATATGGGGCAACTACTTAAATTCCCAGGCTTGCTTTGAGGAAATAAGCAGTTGGGCTCTGAAACTAGACATGAATCCAGAAAGAGGTGAGAAGATTGGGGGAGGGGCACTTGCAGGTGAGAAACAGGGGAAGGTCCTAGTCTCCCTCAAGCAACTGCAGCCCCAGAAGCTGCTCTCTGAAAAAGAAAAAAAGTATCCTTTAAAATGAGCACAGCATTAGTGTTCACATAACACATTGAACAATACAAAAATTACATAAATAGGATCCTACTTACAATAAGATCCACACTTCTGTACAGACCACAGTCACTGATCACTTATTCAAGCAAGTTTGTAAAACCAATTTTGTGCAGTGCAGCCCTATTACCTGCACAGAAAAACCCTCTTGTATAGTTCAATTTTGTATAGAGTTGCCATCCCCCTGGTGGGGCCAGGGGATCCCCTGATTTCGGGGCCCCCAATCTGGGGGAAGCCCACCCCCAAGCAGCCACGTCTTTAGGGTTGCCAGTCCCCCTCATTAATCCGGTGGGGGGATTTGGGGGGTGTTCCAGGATGGGTGGGGATGCCCCAAATCCCTTCTGTTCCCCTGCTCCTGGGGGCTCCGATCCGCCCCCGGCCAGCTGGCCAGTGGGGTAAACCCCACCCCCAAGCCCCACCCCCAAGCCATGGCCACCCACAACCACTCCTCTCCCCCTCTCTTAAAAAAATTAAAGGGCTTCACCTGATCGGCGAGGAGCACATGGCCCACCTACCAGCTGGAGGGCCCTTTAAATCTTTTAGCAGGGAGGGAAAGGGGTGGCCGCAGGTGGCTGTGGCTTGGGGACAGGGCTTTCCTCACCGGCCACATGGCCGGGGGCAGATTGGAGCCCCCAGGAGTGGGGGAACCACCACCTGGACCTGAGGGTTGGCAACCCTAAGCATCCTGCAGGGACACTGCTGAAACAATGATGTCACTGAACGCTAGAGCATTGTCACGTGATGCCCTAGCTTGATGATGTCACTACCGGTGATGTCATTGTGGCAGAAGAGTCCCAGCGAGGAGCCAGGAGCCCTCCCCACCATAGGAGTGGTGAGACCTGGCAACCCTAGTGGTTTGTGGGAAGCCAGGTGAGTAAGAGCTTCCCTGACCTCGGGCAGGCCATTCTGTGAGGCTGGAGCCACAGGGAGCCACAGAAAGCATATGTACAGGCCAGGCAGTTATTGATTTTGCCCATTTCCAGGTTGACACTTACAGAAGCCCCTGCTGACTTGAGTGAATTTGTCGAATTTGTCGTGGCAGAACATAGGGAGAGAGGCGGTCTTACAAATAAGAGGGGCCAAGGTAACAGCAGCAGCAGAAAAGAGCAAGAGTCCAGTAGCACCTTAAAGGCTAACAAAATGTGTGGCAGGGTATGCGCTTTTGTGACTCACAAAAGCGCATACTGTGCCACAAATTTTGTTAGTCTTTAAGGTGCTACTGGACTCTTGCTCTTTTCTGCACATACATTCAAGGCACTGTTAACTTGCCATCCTTAGAGGGCAGCTGTGCTGCTGCATGGAAATCTGTGCCATATCTATCAGAAGCTGGTGATTTAAGATGTAATCATGCTAGCAAAGACTTTATCCATTGTATCAAGAGCTGTTTAAGAAAAGTCCAGGCGGCATCATCTTGTGTCCACAGGGAGTACCTCTAAAGAAATTGGCCTTGTCTAGTTATTTCTTGGCCTTTCAAATTTTGGTTTAGGATTTTGGGCCTAGTCAAGATACTAAAGTTTCCTCTCTGGGAAATTAATGTCATGATGTCTTGTAGTTTCAAGAGGGATAAGATGGAGTCAGGCTCTGTTTCTCACACGGGAGTAGTGGTAGTAGCAAGTGCTACTGTTTCTCACACGCGAGTAGTGGTAGTAGCAAGTGCAGGTTAAACTGCTGCAGGATGAAAGATGTCCATTTTTTGTGGAAGCCTTGAGGTGCCACGAAGTGCATGTGCCAAGAAAAAAATAATCTCAATACCTATTCTATCAGGCCTTTCTAGAGTCGTTACAGTGTTGGTGATGTATTCTCTCCCCCCCCCCTTTGTGGTTTTTAGGTATTTTTACAGTTTTGTTGATATTCTGAGTGCCTGAAAATATATTGGATGCAGCATAATTCTTCTGAATGTAATATGCCTGTTCCCTCTAAGCTGCAGAGCCTTGTGAGCAAAAATGCTACTTTGTGAGCTACTGGCATTAAAGTTGTGAGCAGACGATTTGACTACTGCATAAATTAGTTTGCTCTGGAGCCGCCCTTCCCGAGCTAAAACAAAAATCTGTGAGCTGGAGGCTAAAAACCTGTGAGCTACCTCACACTGACTCAGCTTAGAGGGAACACTGCTGGAGACTCTTACTATCACCTATTAAACGGTCTCTGCTCTGAGTTGTTAGCCTCATGCTTGCCATGTCTCAGTTTTCTGCTGTCTTTTCTTTGCTGGCCTCTGCCTTCTCAGTCACTAGTCAGCCATTTTTGTTGTTCAGTCGCACAGTCGAGTCCGACTCTTTGCGACCCCATGGACCAGATCCCGCCAGGCCTTCCGGTCTTCCGCCGTCCTCTGAAGTTTGCTCAACTTCATGTTCGTTGCATCTATGACACTGTCTAACCATCTCATCCTTTGCCGTCCCCATCTTCTTTGACCTTCAGTCTTTCCCAGCATCAGGGTCTTCTCCAGTGAGTGCTCCCTTCTCATTTGGTGGCCAAAGTATTTGAGCTCCAGTTTCATTATCTGGCCTTCCAGGGAACAGTCAGGGTTGATTTCTTTTAGGATTGACTGATTTGATCTTCTTGCAGTCCAAGGGACTCTCAAGAGTCTTCTCCAGCACCATAGTTCAAAAGCATCTATTCTTCGGCACTCGGCCTTCCTTATAGTCCAACTCTCGCAGCCAGCCATACATGACTACTGGGAATACCATTGCTTTGACCATGCGGACTTTTGTTGGCAGGGTGATGTCTCTACTTTTTATCATGCTGTTTAGGTTCGCCATCGCTTTCCTCCCAAGGAGCAGGCGTCTTTTAATTTCATGACTGCTGTCACAGTCTGCGGTGACCTGGGATCCCAGGAACATGAAGTCTGTCACTACTTCCATACAGAATTGCTTATTTCCCCCCTGCTGGGACAGTGCAACACAGGAGGCTAAATAGCTGTGGCTCTCATGGTCATGCAAGGAGATGAGGAGGACTCTGTTGCTAGTTTGGCAAGGGAGAGTCAGCTGCAGGGCACTGAATGAGGAACTTGGATGTATCATAAGGGGAAGTGAAATTTCAGAGGGTCCTCCTTTTGGCCTGCATGGCATGCACAGGGCATATAAGCAATCTCATGATCTACATGGTGGGGGAAGGCAGACACTTTTTGCTGACATGACAGAAGAGAGGCTGAGGAGGAATCCTCAGTTTGCTGCAGACAGTCAAGAGGAGGATGGAAGAAATTAATGAATGTGCACTATCACTGCTGAGGTCACATGGACACATGACGCTGCCTTATACTGAGTCAGGTTTCTGGTTTATCAATGTTGGTATTGTCTGCTCTAAATGGTAGTGGCTTTCCAGGGCCACGGGGATAGTGCTTTTACATCTCCAATACCAGATCCTTTTAAAAACTGGATTTTCCAGAGATTGCACCTGGAACCTTCTGTGTGCCAAGCAGATGTTCCACCACTGAGCCACTGCCCTTGCCCACTGGGGGACATATTTACAGGTCTTTTCCCAGCACATCTGGTTTGGGCCCTAGACAGGGGAAATCATTCACACTTTCAGTCTACCCCTGCCTCGCAGGGATGACATGAGAATAAAATGGAGGAACACACACTGGTATGTGCTCCATCGAGGAAACGTGCTGCTAACCAAAAGGGGAAGTGGAGGAAGACCCACCAAAGAGGTCTTTTCATAGAATAACACAGGTGATAATCCTCAGCCGCTACAGGAGCTTGAAGATCATGCATCCTTAAATGCTGAGCCAGCACTGCAGCTGTTCCCTGCCTTACCAAGCTGGCAACATAGTCATCCCATAGTACTAGATACTTTAGGGCACCTAATAAAGTTAATGAGCAATAGATTCAGGAAACACTGAAGGAAATATTATTTACTCAGTGTGTAATTGAACTGTGGAATTCACCGCCTGTGGTTGTAGTGATGGCCATGAGCATAGGCAGCTACTAGCCATGATGACTAAAGGGAACCTCCCTATTCAGTGAACTAACAGTGCTGGGAGGCAGCATCAGGGGTGAGCCTTGGCCTTCATGTCCCACTTGTTGACCCTTTAGAATAACTGGTTGGTCACTGTGTAAAACAGGGTGCTGGACTGGATGACCACTGGTCTGATCCAGCAGTGCTCTTAGGCTTGCTCTGTGGTCTGAGAAACTGGGAGATGAACAGTAAGTAGAATCCTAAGTAGAGTTATCTATATATCTAATAGCCAAGTGGCCCCGTCTATGCGGATATCTAAATCCGCGCTCCGGGGCCACCTGGGGGGCAGGGAGAGGTTTGTGCACACGTGGGGCGGTCCCCACGTGTGCACAAAAATCTTAAAAGTGTGAAAAATTTCCGAGGGTCCTTAAATTTGCCAAAATAAAAAAGAGCGTCCCCTGCGCATGCGCGCGGAACGCTCTTGGAACGGGGGTTGGAGTTTGCGGCCAGCAGGAGGGGCAGCGCGTTCTTTCCCTCGCCCCCAGCCCACCTTGCCTTTCTGCAGGGCCTCGCTCCTCTTCGCCGGCTTCCTCTCCTCTGTTGAGTCACCTCCCCCGCCCGGGCCGCAGTGTCCCCGGCCCTTCAGCGTCCTGATACGGCCGGCGGGCGGGAAAGGTGGGGGGGCCTGAGGCAGCAAGCACGCAATCTGTTCCCGGAGGAAGAGCCGCCGATGCCCCAGACTAGGCCGAGGAAGGGGGGGAGGACGACACGCATTCCCGGCCGCCACTGCCGCCGCCGCTACCGGCCTCCCCGGTTCAGCCCCGACCTCGCCGTGCAGTGCCCCCCCCGCGAGTATCGCGGGTCCCCCTTCTTGTATCCTTCTAAGTGTGGATGACACTATTCTTGGAGATTAAAGGCTGCTTTTATGGCAAGCACAGCCTGGCAACTTTTGAGTTAAGCAGAGTGCTTTCATGCTTTAGATGTTTAGATCAATTTTTTTTAAAAAATTATGATCTTTAGCCTGAGTGAGCTTGGAATTTAGGAGGAAAAAGGCAGAAGGGTTTGCTCACTGTGATAATAGTCTGTTGATCAGACCAAGGGTCCATTTAAATCCTACATTCTGTTTTTTACTGTGGCTTACCAGATGCCAGGGCAGCCCCCCAGGAAGCCAACAAGCAGAGCATGAACCAAATAGCTCTGCCTCTTTCCCCCTCGGCAACTGCTGCCTCTGAAATCAAGGAATATGTTAACTGGGGGGAAAGGGGGAGACTCTATCTTTCCCTCCCCCCCCCCTTTAGAAAGAGACACTCCAGGAGACACTCGTGAACAACTAAGGAAATATGGGGGGGGGGGGAAATTAGACTGTAAGATATGATGAATTCTCCAGGTAGGCTTTCTTGGCTTGTGAGAGATTGTGCTAGAATTGCCTGAAGAACGGTTAGCCTTTCTGGTGGCTGAATAGAACTGTGCTCTTCTCGCTCCCCCTCCCATCCCCAGACAGCATTTAGTGAATAGGGCATGTGTCTTCAGTTCGGCAGTACTTCCCTGTGGCGCTGTCTCTGGCTGACTTCAGGGAGGGCTTCCTTTTCCCATGGCTCATTGTGCAAAACTTTTAATTCTCTCAAGAGGAGCAGGCAGAGCATGCAAACAAGGAACAGGAGCATGCTATGACTGCTTGTGCTGCTGGAAAGGAGAGCTAGTCTGGTGCAGTGACTAGAGTGCTGAACTGTTATTCATGCACTGTATTTATACCCCACCTTTCTCCCCAATAGGGACCCAAAGTGGTTTATAATATAATTTTCCTCTTCTCCATTTTTATCCTCACAACAGCCCTGTGAGGTAGTTTAGGCTGAGAGTGACTGGCCCATGATCATCCAGTGAGGTTCCATATCATAGCAAGACAGGGTTGTATGTCTTCCTTGTGTTTGCAGGCAGGGTTCTGTTGAAATATCAGAATTTAGTATCTGTTGCCGTCTCTTCCCATTCTTGGTCCCCCCCCCCATAAAGGACCTCACTATAACAGTAATAATAAATATTAAACAAGTACTTACCGAGTGCCTGTAAAGTCCTCAGCTGTATCATGTTCCAAATACCCAGATGATAAACTAATCAGACTGTTACAAAACTGTTGCACAATTATATACATCAATAGATGTAACTTTTCCCTTCAAAAATCATGAAAATATTTGCAGCATTCAGAAAGATAAGCCTGATTAGCTCATCCATCTCTTGGTTTCTTTTCTTTATGTAAGTGGTTGGCTTACAGTATGTAAGAGTATCTTGAAATCATGAAAACTGTGTGGCTGCAGTCTCAAGAGCCCACATAATTCCTGTTGGCTACATTCTTCAGCTACACAGAGATATGTGCACTTATGTATATACCATCAAGTTGCAAGCAACTTATGGTAACCCCAGCAAGGGGCTTTCAGGACAAGTGGGAAGCAGCGGTGGTTTGCCATTGTCTTCCTCTGCAGAGTCTTCCTTAGGTGGGCTCCCATTCAAGTACTGACTCTGCTTTAGCTTCTAAAGTCTGACGAGATAGGGCTATATAATACCATGCCACCTTCATTCCTTCTGCACTGACTACCTCATCCCAGTTCACATGCTCTGCACCTTTCTATGTCCTGCACCATCTGACCCTTTACCAAATTCTTTGAAAACTCCAAACCTGCACTTTTATTATGACTACAGCCATTCCTAGGTCTGAGCAAATTCACTCAGTTCTGTTCCAATTATTATTATGTATTTCTATTAGGACTTGGGTCTTGCTTTGGTAGTCTCCCAGCAGTAAAGGAAAATGTAAAGAAGTAAACAATGGAAGAGAAAAGAGTTATTCCAGATATTTATAAATATATTATAGCTAAATAAAGGGCTTTACCAGTAGGAAAAATATTTATTTTTGATGCCTTTCCATAGAAGCACAACAGCTTTTGTTTGTGACACTGGAGAGAAAATTTTGAAAAAATAAGCACATGTATGTCAAAAGCATATTTTTTCAGCACAACAAAGAGCTTGTTTTGAAGGGACTTCTTCTTTTATTTGTTTTATGCCACAGGGGAAAAACCCTCAAAATTGCAGGTTAGTCTCTGAGCAGCTTCCTCACTGCTCTGCTCCTTGTTTCTTAGTTTGATGTTCACATTCTGTTTGGGAAGAACTGGCTTTGATTCTTGTGTGGAAGTACAAGGTATTTAATCCTAATGACACTTTGTTTTTTAAAGGCAGACAACGCTGTTGGTTTACGTCATGTCACTTGTGGGAATGGTGGTTTATACATTTACTCTGGACCTGGGCTTCATCTGGGTGGTCTTTGTGACTGCAGGTGCACTGGGGTAAGTTCAAGTTTCTTTTCTTGCCCGTGTTTAATTCTCCTTTCTTAGCAGGGAACTGCCCTCAGCGGACATTTTGCTGTGTTCCCTGACACTGAGATGGAAACCTCTCCACTGAAGTGAAAAAAGAAGGAGGCATCACGAGCAATGGATCCTTGGCATAGTGAGGGCTGTGAAACATCTGCAGCAGTCATGTTCCTGCTTAATCTCAACATCTTGCTTTGGAGAGAGTGAATGAAACACCCCTATGAAGCAGATGGGCTTTTGTTTTTGAGGCTTGAGCAAAACGGGGCACGGAACAGTACCATTTTTAAAAAACAGATCCCTGATCATTCTGGAATTGCCGCTAATGAGATGTGGTCTGACATAGCAGCTACTGATGGTTTCATTTGCTGATCTTGCCTGGCAGGTTTTTCATGACGGGTTACTTACCACTGGGCTTTGAATATGCTGCCGAGTTAACGTACCCAGAGTCAGAAGGGACGTCATCAGGCCTTCTTAATGTATCTGCGCAAGTGAGTGCTTGTTCAATAAATATAGAGAGGAGAATGTACCCACAGGAAATACAACTCAGTCTTTTGATCAACCCAGCACTCTCCCATAATGCATGTCACAATCAAATACTGGAATGTAGACTTAGGCCTGACTGCCTTTGACTCGTTTCCAAGAACAATCTTTAGGATGCTAGAGCTCCTTGGCTTTCTAATGGCAGCATCCAAAAGCCCCAACTCTGTGACCGAGAGACATATCAGTAAGTTGCCGTCTTCCTAGCAATGAGAAGGCATTTTGTCCTCTGCAATAACAAGAGTAATTAATGAAATTATGTTGCCTTGACGTGGATGGCCCAGGCTAGCCCGATCTCAACAGATCTTGGAAGCTAGGCAGGGTTGGCCTTGGTTAGTACTTGAATGGGAGACCACAAGGGTTGCTTGCCATACAGAGGCAGGCAATGGGAAATCACCTCTGAATGTCTCTTGCTTTGAAAACCCCATGGGGTCACCATAAATCGGCTGCAACTTGACAGCACTCCCCCCCCCCACATTATGTTATTTCATTGTATTCTTTTCACTTATAGTCCTCATTTCTCACTGGGATCCAAGTCAGATTACAAATATGATAACAAAATTCAGTCAGTCAGTGAGGGGATCACAAGATATAACAACATTTGAATCTCATGGCAAATATTCCCAGTAAGGCAGTTGGACTGAGATTGTAGAACAGGGAGAAAAAGGAGAACAACACATGTAAACGTATCTGATTAGGGCAACAGGACCATCATTGCAGAAAAGATTTTGTGATAAATGACCTCATGACTGCCCTGACCTGAGTAGCCCGGGCAAGCCCGATTTCGTCAGATCTCGGAAGCTAAACAGGGCCAACCCTGGCAAGTACTTGCAAGGGAGACCTCCAAGGAATACCAGGGCTCAGGATGCAGTGGCAGGTTATCAAGCCACCTCTCTGAAATGTCCAAACCCCACTAGGGGTTGCCAGAAGTCACCATGACTTCCAGGCTCACAAGCACATACACACATGCACACACACGCACACAAAAAATACCAAAAATAGCAAAAAATAAAATAAAATAAATGACCACCTGAGCTGAACTGTTATGCTGCTGCTTGAGTGCTACTAAATATCTGTAATGCTTTTATATGTACAAAGTGCTTTATAATTTTGACCTCTCTCATAAACAGTTCTCAGACAAAAATGTTTATAAAGGGGAACTTCCAGCTGCCAATGCAAGAACAGGCTATCTTAAACAGGTGAAGTATATTACAGTGCATTCCTACGCAGAGTTACTCCAGTCTAAGTCTGCTGAAGTCAGTGGGCTTAGACTGGAGAAACTCTGCATAGGATTGCACTGCTAGTAACCAGTGCTCCCTCTATGCTGTGGAGTCTGGTGAGCAAAAATTCTACTTTGTGAGCTACTGGCATTAAAGTTGTGAGCAAGCAATTTGGCTACTGCATAAATTAGTTAGCTCTGAAGCTGTCCTTTCTGAGCTAAGACAAAAATGTGTGAGCTGGAGGCTAAAAAACTGTGAGCTAGCTCACACTAACTCAGCTTAGAGGGAACACTGCTAGTAACTCAATATTTTGTCCCCAGCAATTTCCAGATTGAATGGTTTTGGAGCTGATTCCAACAGCCTAGGACCAATGTTCCCTCTAAGCTGTGGAGTCTTGTGAGCCAAAATTCTACTTTGTGAGCTACTGGCATTAAAGTTGTGAGCAAGCAATTTGGCTACTGCATACATCAGTTTGCTCTGGAGCCACCCTTCCTGAGCGGAGACAAAACTGTGTGAGCCGGAGGCTGAAAAACTGTGAGCTGGCTCACACTAACTCAGCTTAGAGGGAACACTGCCTAGGACACATCCAGCTACTGGCACTCTTGATGCTCCTTTTGACAAGATGAAATTTACTTCGACCATTCTAGGCAACAACCATTAATATTCCATCTCGTGGTGCAAAGCTAGACAATGCGGCCTTTGTATTAAGTGGTGACATGTAATATAGCTGGACAACAAAGGGGCTTAAGGTGGCTAAGTACTTCTCTGCTCAGTTTCTGCTAAGTCTACTTTTTCACTGTGTGCTAGATCTTTGGAATAATTTTCACCATCAGCCAAGGACAGATCATTGATCACTTTGGGACTCGAGCAGGAAACCTCTTCCTCTGTGGCTTTCTGTTCGTCGGCACTATTATAACTGGTAACTATACCCTCCAAAAGTTCTCCAAGCTTTCTCTGGGCTTCTTGATACAGTATTTATATTGGTGCTTCAGCTTAATGCATACTAGTTCTGGGATATCTGACTGAGGCCCTGGGGCCATATTTAATGCCTGATAGCTTTCCATCTGATCCACAATGTAGTCCCTGATTCTAAGGACTCCCCACCTCCATATTCCCACTACTGTACATTTCCATCATTTCCCAGGCAGAAACACAGGCAAAGGGCTTTTTAATCTCCTCTCCTGTCAAGTGAGCTGTGAGAGAGCCTTTGGCAGAAGCCTCTCTTCAGCAAGGACATCACTGACACATTTCTGTGCATAGACCAGGGAAATAGCGGTTGAGTGGCTGAAATTCATACATGAACACACATGAAGCTACCTGACACTGAATCAGACCATTGGTCCATCAAGGTCAGTATTGTCTACTCAGACTGGCAGCAGCTCTCCAGGGTCTCAGGCAGAAATTCTTTCACATCACCTACTACCTGGTCCTTTCAACTGGAGATGCCGGGGATTGAACCTGGGACCATCTGCAAGCCAAGCAGATGCTGAGCCACAGCCCCTAAAGGAAGATCTCTTTCAAAGCTTATCTTATTCTTCCCACTGGTTAAAGAAGGGTTAAACAGCCCTTGACTCATGTGAAAGGCAGAATCAATGTTGCTGTCCCATCATTCCTTTTTTTCAGTTGTAACATTCATTACTTGCCAATTATGGCTGTAGTGTCAGTCCCTCAAGACAAGTTACTTACACCTTTCTTCTTTCTGACTAACAGGTTGAGTGGTGTGTGCTTCCACTAATGGTCAGGACATACCTCTTGAGGTTAACAAACCTCCAATATTTTAAGAAGGGTATGCTGAAAGAAACCCACAATTTTAAGACGGGTCTGTTCTCCCCCCAATCTGCTTTCCTTGACAAATTTTATACAGTATTCTTTTATGTCCCCTCAATCAGATGTCACCTTGCAACAGCTAATTATGACCTACATGGTGAATTTCTTATTCTAATTTTTCTTCCTACTATGTTCTAGTGTTTATCAAAGCCGATCTCCGGAGACAAAATGCCAATCTGGATAGTGAACGGACTGTGAGTAAACAATGCACTTCTGCCAGTAGCTTAAGGCAGTTCACTCCACCTGTGATTCTTCTCTGTTTATGATGCATAATTGTGCCAGCATGAGGGATTTTTGCTGTTGGATCAGCTGTGCTAGGTATGGTAGGCTGTTAACAGGTTTGGGTGCTGCTAGATCTTCTCCTGCAGGAGGCAACAGAGCATGACACACAAAGAGGGTCTGTGAGGAGTGAGACACATTCAGGTAGCCATTTGCTGTTATGGTGCACACAGAGATCCCAAAGCACTGACCCAAAAATCTCTGTGAAAAGTAGGGAATTGCAGTTTAGTATCTTCAAAGAAAGGATATCTCTGGGGCAGACTCTTGTATGGGGCAACAAAGACGCTCTAGTAGCACAAGCAGAGCTTACACTCTGGCCTTCCTGCTTCCTAGATGGTCATTCATTTCATTGAAAAATTGATGCCCAGTGTAAATAATTGGAGATGCTGCATACCTAACCTCCCATTCAATTCACTGAAGTCACTCACTCCTATGGAAGGCGGGGGAAGCTGATTTTTGCTGATTTCTACTTTCTAGCTGCAGTTCCCTGCACTTTGATCCCTGTAATGATCCAGGGAATCTACCGGCCACAGGGGCACAATTTGGGGGGGGGGGGGGCAGAAGACCTCAACAGGAGGAGGAGCCTGGGGAATTGCCATTTATGTAGTGCAGCTCCAGCTGTACTGCGTAGGATACAAGCCCACATTTCCATGTTGTGCAGAATATGTATAAGGTCATATAGGGAAATATTTTTGGCTAATTCTACCACTGTCCCTTGTTTATTCCTATACAAAGAAATCTCTTAACGAGAAAGGGAAGAGTTGGTAGCTACCTGTGCAAGTACTTTTTCCCCATTGGCTGTGGGCTTTTTTTCCAGGACCTTTGCAGTGAACTCTGCTCAGTGATCCAGACTGAGTCAAAAGGCAAGGTGACTAGTGGCAGGCTTCAGTTAAAGTTGCTGTTGGCTATACTCTTTTGGAAGACAGCACCATCTGTTGCTAGCTGATTTCTCTGTGCTCCATTCTGGGGAAGCCAGCAGCTACCAGAGACCAGATCTGTTTCCACTTGCAGCCTGGGAAGAGGCTTTCCAAATAAAATATTTTGACAAAATTCTGGCATGCTTGTAATAATTGGTATAAAACATGCAAGGGAAACAAAGGCCACATAGTAGTCCTATGTCTGGGTGCTGAAGTGTGTATAAAGTTGATATTTCCCAGTTCTAGCCCTAGCCTTGTTTCAGTTAGATGTTCAATAACCTCCCCGAAGAGAGAATGCTCAGAATTGGGTGGGTTTAAAATATACATGAGGATGATTTGTTCTGATGGTATTTTTCAGACATATACTTGCCCTTCATCTTGTTGTTTACTGTAGTGTGGACTGTGTAGATTGGTCTGTGATGGCTGATGAGTGGGTGGTCCTGGTTTAGGGCAGGGGATTTGGCTAAAGGTCTTTAGGTCCCTTCTGGCTCTAGGATTCCATGTAAATCTATATATCTAATTCCGAAGATGCCCCCTGTGTGCGGATACCTAAATCCGTGCATCGGGGGCACCTGGGGGGGAGGGAGATGTTTGTGCACACTTGGTACGCTCCCCAGGTGTGCACAAAAATCTTAAAACCTGAAAAAAATATCGGGGGGATACTTAAAGGGGGGGTGGAGGAGACGGGGGAGGAACCGGTGGGATGGGGGGGAACTTACCTCCTCCTCCTGCTTCCTCCTCTGCCTCCTGTGTGGAGGTCCCCCCCCACGAGTATCGCGGGACCCGCCCCCTTGTTCCATCTAAAGGCCAAACTGGAAGTTCACTGTGCTCTCATCAATTTTTTAAAAAGTTAATTCTCAGGTGTGCAGAAGCCCAATTTGGATTGGGACTGCACTATGTGGGGTGGGGGTGGGGAATCCCTCCCTGCACTTTGTCATTTCTCTGAAATGACTCTGTGGAGCCAGTATTTGCCCCATTGAGAACACTTATTTGTACCTTTACCAGTACACACAAATTTCTCCAGTGAGGAAAGTCTTCTGAACACTGAACTCCCAGTGGACATCTGGTTTGGCCCTCAGGCACAGGTCTTGAGGAGAAGATCAAGTTAAAAAGTGGACTTTGTTCTTAGTAATAAAAAACATACTGGAATTTCTACTCTGCTTAATTTAACTTAATTTGCCACCCACAATTCTCCTCTGCTCATTTTGATGTCATATATATTCCAACAATACTTGTTGTCAACATTTTCTTTGATTTCAGTATTCAGTTTGATACTGATGCTTGATATTTGAGCATGGACATGCAAGTCATATTCACTGTTTGACAGCCAGCATTCAATTGTATCTACTAAATCCTGACTCTTTAATATCACTCATTGATTATATTAATGAAGAAGCCTCTTTGTAAACAGCCAATCAGAACAGAAGAGACAAAAAATTAAATGTTGAGGGCCAATTTAAGATGTTGGGTGTCGATTTTAAATTCGGAATCCGGATGTTGAAAATGGAAATGTCAGATTTGAACTTTAAAAAAACATTTCTTTTTATCTCTAACCTCTCTTCCTTCCTTGACTTAACTTTCTTTGTAATCACCCACGAAGGAGGCCACTCTTGCAAAACATGTTAATTATGAAGGGCAGAATAGTGAGAACTGTTCTGTTGCCTAAAATCTGAGATCAGGTTCAGACAAGAGAATTTCATCTGCTTGGGCAAAGGCTTTTTTTCTGTACTGGATGACAGCTATGTGATCCTCTCATGTAAAAGGCAAAGTAGAAATACTGCTTATGTCACCTGCTTCTTGGCTAAGGTTGCCAACTTCTTTTTCTGGCAAAATTCTTATGCCATTAATAGCTGCATGAAAAACAGAACTCTTGTACTGGAATTTTTGGGGATATCATAATGGGAAAGCATATCCTGCTGATTTGTTTGCCTCTTAAGCCTTTGTTATAAGCATAGGAAATCTCCTCCCCAATAGCAACCCGAACTTTGAGCTGAGGCACAGTGGGTAGGGAAATGAAAGATTCCATTTCACAGCCTAGACTAGTGTTTTTGAAAGCCTTTAACTGTAACTGAAAGAGTTACAAATGAGGTTGAGATTAAATATGCTTTTCATGCACATTTTCATATCCAGATAATAAATGCCTCTGCCTTTGCAGATTTTTAGGTGGAACATGCAGGAGAAGTTGGTGGAGAGCAGCAGTGGTGTGGGGGGAGGCACCTGCATTGGCGGCAGCAGTTCCCACATTATCCATTCCGGCTTTTCTTGCCTACCTACTGTGGGAGCAATGCAATATAGTGAGCTTCTTGCTTACTCTGAACTACCTTCTTGATTGGACTAATAGCACTGTGATGTCAGAAAATTCATTAGATGATGACTGATTGGCTGGGATCAAATAGTGTAATGTATTCAATAGCTGCCATTGAATGCATAACTGTATGTGAACAACATAATTGAAATGCTATGTTAAGCTTCGTCCTGGGCTAGGATCCAAATACATCCAATCACATTGCTAGGCCAGGAAGAACCTAACCAATCACTTCTCAGCAAGCTCCCTGAGTGGGAACGTCCGTGATTGGTCCTTATGTATGCAACCTTATTGGTTGGTAATTGTACAGTAGGTGTGGCTACATTAGCCAAGAGAGTTTAAAAGCAGGACAGCTGCAATGTAAAAGCTGTTCTGGCTATTCATGTTGATCTGTTTGGAATTGAGTTATGAGTTGCTGAATAAAGCTGATCTTTTGCTGAAATCACTCTAACTCTTTGTTAAGTAACCAACTTAACAAATAGTAAAAAAGAAACATAAAGTAGCAGCAGAGAGAGGCAGCAGCAACTACAAACATCTACAAACAAATGTGAAAAAGGTTATTTTTTGGGGGGGAGCTTTATGCACCTCTGAAATTGTTTGCATGCAAATGTTTGATGCAGTCTAATTTAGCATTGTGGTCTACTAAGTGTTGTAGAAGTTGGTTTCATCAGCTTTCCTGCCACCTCAGGAAAGTTAGACAATTGAAAACTCAATGCGGGAAGAAGCTTTCAGTTCTGCTAAGATTCACTACCTTCCTCCAACTGTGAATGACTTTTTCTTTGTGTTCTCTCCCTTTTCTGGAATTGACATGTGGCTGTTTTACAGAGACTCCAGGGCAATAACAATCAGATAATGAATTATGGTGTATGTACCTTACTCCCATCATTTCCCATCCCTCCTCAGTAATTTTCACACAAAGGTAGGATAATCACACTAACCTGCTTACGCAACATCTTCTTTGAGGCTTTACCAGTACCAAGCCAGTAGCTTTGGGGCTGCAGGGCTGATGTGAGGAGCAAGTAGTAAGGGTGGAATAAATGTTATGCAAAATTTGCCTCAGAACTTCAATAGGAATGATGAAAAAATGGATCTTGAAAGGTGCTGATACAGAAAAGAGAGGACCAGTGATGTGTGCACAAATTATGCATGCTGAAGCATTTCTTCTAGGAGAGATTTATTTTCCTGAGAGATTACTGTGGTGTCTTCCACTTTACTGTGAAGGGGAGAGACTGAATTTAATTATCCCTTCTCTCTGGCACATTGGTAGTGGACTTCAGAAAATTATTTACAGCCATGTAACAACTTAGGGATAAGCTTCACTGTTGATTCTTGGGACACCTCTAAACTTGGTCAAATGTACATGTGTCAAAATGTAGAGGTTAGAGAGGGAAGGGGGTGATTTCAGAAATTGTTTCTGGGCCAGCTAGTTTTTCTGCTTTTGTAGAATATGTCTGGGACTGAGTGTCAGCAAAAATGCTCTTGTCCTTCCTCTTAAATTAGGGGAAAAAATAAAAATACATGTTACCATGCATTAATAAAATGTAATAAATGAGGGGGTAAAAAAGAAGAAAAGCAAATACAAAACAAAACAAAAATTAAGAAGGGGAAAAAAATCCGCCACTGTCTTTTATCCTAACCTTCCCAGCAGGAAATGCAAGCGGGGTGTGAAACTAGATATAGTCAAAATCTGTAGGGAACGGGGCAAGTGCCTGGTGGAGAATGTTGTACTTTTACTGGATTTGCTCCTGATATAGAGCTTAAAACCTCCCCCTCCAGTCAAAGGGATTGTTGTCCTACAGCTCAAGCAGCTGCTGGGTTGGTGCTTCTTTAGGGTGTGGTTCCTGCAGCTGATAAAATATTCTGCTTATAAACAGCAATGTCACCCTTTTGTTTGTAGAAGTCCCTTTGGCTGCTGCTTGCTGCCTCTTGTTGAAGATGCTTTTGCTGTGTGTCTATTTCCACAAGCTTTATTTTCTTTTTGCCTCTTGTTCAAAGATGCGTCTGCACATGCATTGCTCAGTAGTCTGGAAAAAAAAAAAGAGTCCGTGGATCCCTAAGTTATGTTTCAAAGACCACACATTAGTTTCATTCATGACTTCAATAACAATGATTCCATATTTAGGCAGTAGCATCTCACTATGAAAAGTTGGGACTTCCTGTTATACCCGTTGGGGCTAAAAGGGTTGCTTGTTCAAAGCCCTCCAAAGACCAGCTGTCCTCCACCTTGGTGGGCCATCTCAGAAAAAGGGCACATGTTCTGAGCGCAACACCATGTACAAATTCTTAATTAGATTAATCTTGCATTAAAGTTGTAAACCTAGTTTATGTTTGTGAACAAACTTGTGGCTTGTATTTTTAAGCCAACAGTGTTCAAATCAGTGTTGGACTCTGGAGCCATGACTTCACAGCCCCAGAGCAAGGGGGACTGAATTAGGCATCTTATATAGACCAAACATACCATTTAATGAATCTTAAACAGTAGCTGATCAAAGGGTTAAGTAAGATGAAAAACCTTATGGAATGGCCATAGATTTTAATGTTCTATGTCAGAAAGTGTCACAGTTAAACAGTAGCAAAGCTCTGCAAACTGGCTTTTGGGATTCATGTTTATGTCTCTTCCAATTAGAGTTATGCAGATTCTCAAGGCACTTAACTTGGTAAACCATCATTTGATTTCAGTGGTGGTTCCCAGGTGTAGGTCCTTCCTTCAGGGACTGCAGTTTGTTGTACTGCATGCAGAAATTCAACAGACTACAGCTTTCCCTGTTCCTGTATCTCCATATTTAAAATATTGAATTTTCAACAAAACATTGAATGTTTACCTGCCATATAACTGTGAAAAGCACAGGAGCTTTGATAGGTAAAAAAGCGCCACAACCCTACTTAAGTTTTACATCTTCCCAAGGCCAAAGCTGACCATAGGAGTAAAACTGCTAGGGTTTTTTTTTGCCATGATCAGTTTGTACAAGTGGGGCTAACTAGGGATATTTGCCATGCCTGTACTAGAAGAAGAGAAGAAGAGATTGGATTTATACCCCGCTCTTCACTACCCGAAGGAGTCTCAGAGTGGCTTACAATCTCCTTTCCCTTCCCCTCCCCACAACAGTCAACCTGTGAGCAGTGTTCCCTCTAAGCTGAGTTAGTGTGAGCCAGCTCACAGTTTTTTAGCCTCCGGCTCACACATTTTTGTCTTGGCTCAGGAAGGAGGGCTCCAGAGCAAACTGATTCATGCAGTTGCCAAATCGCTCGCTCACAACTTTAAGACCGGTAGCTCACAAAGTAGAATTTTTGCTCACAAGACTCCACAGCTTAGAGGGAACATTGCCTGTGAGGTAGGTGGGGCTGAGAGAGCTCTCTCTCGAACTGCCCTTGAGAGAACAGCTCTGAAAGAACTTATGACTGACCCAAGGTCACACCAGCAGCTGCATGTGGAAGAGTGGGGAATCAAACCCAGTTCTCCCAGATTAGAGTCCGTGCTATTAACCACTACACCAAACTGGCTCTAGAAAGACCGTGAGGGGCTCTTTTATACAGAAACTTCCCATTGTACAAAAATAGCTTCTGTCCATTAACTTCATAAAACAAGTGATGCCCCATATAGGGAATCCTTATACATACATATAACTTAATGTTTGCAGCCACAAGGCTGAAATGTACAGTGGGTAATTGGCACAGAATGCGGCTACAGCTGCCCACTGAGGCCCGATGCTGGTGGGTGGGGGCCAATTTGCCCCTGCGGAAGCAGGAAGCCCACATGGATACAAGGCATTGCGATGCAGAGCATCTTGATGCTGTGGTGCTGGCCTTATAGGCCAGGTGCCACCCACATCCTGGGACACCGTGTGTTGCGCTTGGAGTTGGTGGAGCTCTGAATGTGGAAGAGCTGTCACTAGGCTGGGGCCTACAGGCGCAGGAGGCCTAGTGGTGGCGGCAGTCCAGCTGGTAATCTGGTGGTGGCGGTTGTCATAGTGTTTTAATCATAGCAGTGTGGTGGCCCTCTGTCTGTGTGGTTCTCAGGTATTGGAAAGATCAGCTTTGAGGCCTAGTTACGTGTGGTGCATCACACACCCTCTTTTTTCATGCCTTCCACGGTTGGCGGTTTTTTCTGCTCATGGGCTTTCAGGATGGCCCCCCCAAAAGGACAAGGGGCTTCAAAGGGGAAGCAGCCAGCCCCCAAATAAACTAGCAAAAGGGTAGCCTCGGTGGTGCTGAGGCTGCAGTGTACACCGCGGTGGCTTCTGATGGTCGTGGGGCAGGTCGCAGCAGTGAGCAACAGGAGGACCAAGCAGATGAAATGCAACAAGTCATCCCTTACACGGTGCACCCTGGGCGGGAGGTAAGGCAAGGCAAGATCACACAGGTTGGCCATCTTGGCCATGGGGATCCGGGGGGCAGTCTTCTTCTGGTGCCTTTTCACAATCTGCCTTGTACGAACCACATAATACACAAGCCACCATGCTCCCGCCAATTTGGCTGTGGGGTATGGGTCAAGCCGCACCACAGCAGGGGTGAGGGTCTCCAACAACTATGCTGCAACAACAGCAATTCAATGGCTGGCCTGGATGGGGTTATATGTGCCCCTAGGCCACTTCATACAACATGGTGCCAGCTACAGATGCCTTTTGGAGATGCAGTGATGCCACTGGGTGAGCATCTTACCACATCCACTAGGGATAAGATTCTGAGGGTCGAATATGTGGGACCTGGGCAAACTGGTACCCTGGATTTTTTATCTACACAGGTGTAGTGGCCCAGGCACAACCATGGAGGTTTTTGTCCTTGTTGCAGTACATGGATATAATCTATAAGGGGTTTATGGACTTTTCATGGTCTGCATGGATGCAGTACAATGAGTTCTTCTGCATGTGTGCTGCTATGAACCCCTTGTTGATGTGGGACCAAATACACCCACAGCTGTGGATGCAGTTTGTCTTCTGCTAAACCCATGTCTGGGAAACATTCTGACAGTGGACATGTAGTCCAGAGGCAGTCAGGGTCGGGGGTGTTCTGCCCTCAAGCAGGGCAGGCTTTGCAAAAACGCCATATTTGTTGGGAGTACTCCTCCCAGGGTGCTTATAACAAGAAGGTGTGTAATTTTCTCCACGAATGCCCTTTATACTCTGGCTTTCATGACTTTCCAACTTGCCCAAAGGCCAAGGGAAAATCAGGATGAAGGTTTCTTCCTCACAGCAGCCTTCCTTCTGGTCCTGTTCCCTGGAAAGAAGAACAGCTTCTTCTCTTGCACCAGTTCTTTTATCCCCAGACCTCTTTTTCCCTATTGGCCAAAATCAGCACCAAAACTTCCCAAAGCCTTCTGGGGTTTGTAGGCCCAGCCTCCCCTACTGCTAGCCAGGCTCCCTGGGCCTACTACTACTACTACTACTACTACTACTACTACTACTACACTACTACTACTACTACTACTGGACCCAGATCATGACAGTTCCAAAGAAGGCCCCAGGTGAATATCGCCTCATCCACCATGATTCATATCCACAGGGCCAGTGCCAGGTTTTTTTTGCACACTAGGCAAGGCTACCTTCTGCCCCCCCCCAATGTGTCCACCAATTTTCAAACATAAATGCATTTTAGGAAGAATGAAAAACAAAAAAATTAAAATTGCTCATTTCTTTTTTTTTATTGTGAGAACAAGTAATACAATCACTGAATTTCTCTCTCAAACAGAAAAACACAAATCAAAAGCATGTTGAAAAATCCTGTTAATTGTGATGTTAAAATTTAAGTCTCTTTAATGTTTCCATTTCAGGCACACCAGAATCTCATTTTGCATGCCTTTTCTTTAGCAAATTTTGTCACCAATTCCTTCAAGTCCTTCTTATTATTTGTAAAATACTGAGCTATACTATATACTACATGGAGCTTTGCAGAATGAAAGAAGCAAATAGATGCACACACATGCAGGTTTCTGCTTTAAGGAGTTTACAGTCTAAATTTTTCAATAAACAGGAGCCCAAAGGGGGTATGTGAAAGATAATAAGAGATGTATATAAGCCAGGAGAGTTAAGAGTACTTAGAGACGTGAGGCAAGAAGATATGTTTAATCCCACTGTGCATGTGTTGACTTGGAATTGTGAGTTTGATGGGGCTTGTTCCCAAAGAAATGCAACTCTAAATACCAACTTTTCAGACTGCCAGTGTCTAAATAAAAATATGCACTTTTTGCACAATGCTCAGAACTTCAGTTGCCCTATTTATGTGCATGTGGGACCATTATTAATCATGGACAGCAGCCTGAAGGTAGGTTTTTTAAAAATCCAATGCCCACTTCAGGCCAAGTGAACTGTACATTATTGACCCAGGCCAACCCGACCTCCTCAGACCTCTGCAGCCAAGCAAGATCTGCCTGGGTAGTGCTTGGAACTGGAAGGGGGATCACAGAGGAAGTTCGAGGGCGGGGGGGGGGTACATAGAGGCAGGCTACACAGCACACCATCTCAGAGCGCCTCTTGCCTTGAAAACTGGGGGGAAACTAGTCAATTGCAACTTAAGAGCCCTTTCCCCCACCCCAGAGAAAGGGGCATTTCCCACGCGAGCCTCCGTTGGAGGGGGACCAGCTCAGGCAGACGGGGGCGGGGTTGACCCTTCCTCTGTAGTGTTCAAGCCCCAGCCAGGCTTCTTCCTGGCCTCGCAAAGTCCAGAGCCTCTCTTTCCCCCCCCAGCACCACGATGCACTCTGGTTGCTGGCTGCCGCTGAAAGCCGCCAGTTGCCTCTTCTCGTCCAGCTTCCTGCACCAGGATTGCCCTCCAAGCGCTGAAGATCCTGGCGGTGGTGGGAACCCTGTGATTTCCCTCCCAGCCAGCTGGGCCGCATCTAGTGCAGGAGAGAGAACCAGAGAAGAGTCGGGTGGGGGGACTTGGAAGGCCACGAGCGGACTCAGAGTGCGGCAGTCCTGTCCCGCGCGAGGGAAGGCAAAGACTGGGGAGGGGGTTGTTATGGCAAAGTTTTACTTTCTGCATTTTCTTTCAGAGCAAAAGGAACCAGTGCCCCCCCCCCCCCGGCGCCTCCACTTGCACCTCAGCACTGCCACGGCACTTCCTGTAAAAACACATTTCTCCCTCCCGCGCGATCCCCGCCAGTTTGGGTTCCTCTTTGTTGCTTTGTCCTGACGTAATGCAAACGTGGCACAAACACCACTGCACCGGGGCCTGGCAGGGGCCAGGTGGCTGCGCGCTGGCCGGGGCCCCGCTGCAAGACAGGTACATGATTCCACTCCACAGCAGCAGCAGGGACAGCAGGATGAGCTGGGGCAGAGAGGCGGGGCTGGCTGCGGCGCCGTGGGCTCGCCCTTCTCCCGGTGGGGGCTCGGGGCTCAGGCTGCGCCCCTCTGTGTCTGCACCCTTAGGTGGCTGCCTTACTTGGCCTAATGGTAGCACCGGGCCTGCATATCCGCATGGGAGTTTGGTGAATGATGCGATACCAGCTGAACTATGTTCAATTAAGTACACCTCCTTCAGTCAAGCAATTCAGGTTGTGTGGGGTGTGGGAAGGGGGGGAATTGGCCAAATGTGATATTAAGTCAGCCTTCTGTTTGCCCCCAGTCCACCCTGATGACTTCGAACTTCTTGGTTTCTCATTCTCCGGTCGGTTCCAAATAGATAGGGCATTCCCCATGGGATGCTCGGTGTCCTGCTTGGCATTCGAGTGGTTTAGTATTTTTTTTTGAGTAAGCAGTGTGTGTGTGCACAGGGCTGCATAGCACCACCTATTGGACAATTTTTTATTTGTGGGACAGGTAGGCACTGGTGCATGTTCCAGTCTGCTGGCTGGTTTTACACAGCCAGGGAGTTGGGGGTCCCCTTGCCCATGTGAAGGAAGGCTCTAGTGTGGTTTTAACCTTCCTAAGGGTGGAGATTGATACCCTTCAACAAGTTTCCTGGTTGCCACAGAGTAAGTTGGTCAAGCTTCAGGTGCTGATTACAGAATTGTTCAGGGTGCTGAAAACCAGGGAGGATTGTGAGGCACTCTAGAGGGATCTGTCGAGGATGGGCGAGTGGGCGACAACATGGCTAATGGGGTTTAGTGTCGACAAGGGTAAAGTGATGCACATTGGGGCCAAATCTCCTAACTATAAATACACGTTGATGGGGTATGAACTGGTAGAGACTGACCAAGAGTGAGGTCTTGGAGTCATAGTAGATAACTCACTGAAAATGTTGAGATAGTGTGTGACTGCAATAAAAAAGGCCTACGCTGTGCTGGGGATTATTAGGAAGGGAATTGAAAACAGATCAGCCAGTATCATAATGCCCCTGTATAAACCAATGGTGCGACCTCATTTGGAATACTGTGTACGGTTCTGGTCCCCACACCTCAAAAAGGATATTATAGCATTAGAAAAAGTGCAGAAAAGGGCAACTAGAATGATGAAAGGGTAAAATGCTTGGGGCCCTTTAGCTTGGAGAAATGGCGGCTGAGGAGTAACATGATCGAGGCTTACAAGATTATGCATGGGATAGAGCAGGTCGATAAAGAAGAACTTTTCTCCCTTTCTCACAATACAAGAACTTTGGCCACCCAATGAAATTGCTGAGCAGGCAGGTTAGAACAGATAAAAGGAAGTACTTCTTCACCCAAAGAGTAATTAACATGTGGGATTCACTGCCACAAAAGGTGGTCGTGGCTACAAGCATGGACGGCTTCAAGACAGGATTGGATAAACATATGGAGCAGAGGTCCATCAGTGGCTATTAGCCACAAGGTATACATAGGAACTCTCGGTCTGGAGCAAGTGATGCTCTGTATTCTTGGTGCTTGGGGGGGGGCAACAATGGGAGGCCTTCTAATGTCCTGGCCCCACTGCTGGACCTCCTGATGGCACCTGGTATTTCTGGCCACTGTGTGACACAGAGTGTTGGACTGGATGGGCCATTGGCCTGATCCAACATTGGCTTCTCTTATGTTCTTACGTTAAGCAAGTGGTAAACCTAAATTGTCCCTGCAGGAGCTACAACAGCTCATGGGCATCTTAATTCTGCCTTTAAGGTGATTGCACCTGGGTGGGCATTTGTACGTAGGCTATGCAAGGCCACAAGGGGACTTTGGCAGCCTCACCACAGGACCAGGGTTACAAAGGGTATTAGGGAAGATCTCTGGGTATGGGAAGAATTTTTGCATTCCTACAATGGCGTGTCTTTTTTGGAGGGATGACCTCAAGTTGGAGGCGGAGTTGCAGATTGCTTCTGATGCTGCAGAGTCCTCTGGTTTCAGTGCCTATTTTAGGGACACTGGTGTGCTGAGGAGTGGGTCCAGGCAAGTTGGGTTGTTGACTTTACATTCCTCAAATTCTTTCCTATACTGGTTGTGGTTTGGATTGGGGCGGAGGACCTGGCCAACCAGACAGTGCACTTCTTGTGCGATAATTTGGCTACGGTACAAGTCATCAGTTTGCTCACTTCTAAGTCCTTAATGGTCATGGTTCTGGTTCGGACTTTTACTCTTCAGTGGCTACAGTACAATATACTTTTTCGAGCTAGGCCCATGCCAGGGGTCAGTAATGGGATCGCTGATGCTCTGTCTCGAAAACAGATGGAAAGATTCTGTCAGCTAGCTCCAAAAGCGGACCCTTGCCAAGTAAGTATGCTGGTGGACCTGTGGGGAATTGAAGGGCTGAGGCCGAGAGGGCAGTGGGCTTAGCCCTTGCACCTTGTACCAGGAAAGCTTGCAAGAGGGCAGGCCAGCAGTTTGTCACCTTTAGGTGGCTAGCGGGGCTTCACCAGACGTGGCCCATTCTGTTCTCCCATGTGATTCAATTCTGCATGAGTCTGAAAGGTGAGGTTATGCCAGTCCATTCAATTAGGGGTAAACTGTCAGCACTTGCTTTTGCAAGCAAGGCCGGCAGTTGGAAGAACGATACGGGCAACTTCTGAAATCAGAAGATACTTGACGGCTGGGCTAGGGAAGATGGCACACCGCAGGATCGAAGGGAACCCTTTTCCCTTTCTATCCTGAGAGGTTTGAAGGCCTGATGGGCCTCTCTTTTCCATGCTGCTTCTTTGCTGGCCTTTTTTGGGGTGCTCAGGGTTAGTGAGCTGGTGGCCAGCTCCCACTGGGACGTGTCAGGTTCTCCCTGTTAAGTCGCTCGCTTAACAAAGAAGTTGGAGAGTGATTCAGCAAGAACACAACTTTATTCTTCAACTCGAACACAACTCCAACACGGATCAACATCAGATAGCCAGAACAGAACAGTTCAGCTTTTACATTGCAGTTTTCCTGCTTTTAAACTCTCCCGGCTAATGTAGCCACACCCACTGTACAAATACCAACCAATACGGTTGTTCATATAAGGACCAATCACGGACGTTCCCGCTCAGGGAGCTTGCTGTAAAGTGATTGGCTAGGTGCTTTCTGGGCTAGCAATGCGATTGGATGGATTTGGATCCTAGCCCAGGACGAAGCTCAACATGGCAAGTCAATTAGATGTTTCACATACATCATGCTTTCAATGGCAGCTATTGAATACATTACACTGCCTTATTATTCAAGGATGTCTAGGTTGGGGCAACTGGAGTGCGACTTATAGTCAGGTGCTCCAAAACTGATCAGTTACAGAAAGGGGCAGTTATAGAGTTGGGTACTTGCTCAGACTTATGCCCAGTCACAGCGCTGTGCCACTATTTGGCCTGCAGAGGCAGAAGCCCTGGTTTGCTGTTCTAGTGTAGGGATGGTACCCCTCTCACTCAGTTCCAACTTGGGGCGATTACTGAGCACGCTTTGGAAGCTTTGGGTTTAGGCGGGTTGCAATTTGGCCCCCAATCTTTTAGAATAGGAGCTGCTTCTACAGCAGCGGCCATGGGGTACCCAGTAGCAGAGATTCAGAAAATTGGCAGGTGGAGGTCTCCATGTTATAAAATGTATGTTTGGAAATGTAAAGTTTAATACTTGTTGGTTGCATTGGTTAATGCAGTTTTTGTTTCAGGTGCTGACAGCCACTGGGTGAAAAGAAGAATCACCATCTGTGGCCACAGCATAGTGTTTTGGGCTGCTCACTGGGCCCAGAGGATGGCTGTTGGGTCCCAGCTGGGTCTTAGTGAGATGGCTGATGTTGATTGGTTGGGCCGGAGGGGCATGCGTTGGCCTTGGCTCCTTCCAATATTGTGCAAGGAAAGGTGTGGTCCTCCTCCACACAAGTTATTGATACACCTGGGGGTAACGACCTGGGGTTGATGAAGGGCAAGGCCCTAGTTATCCAGGTAAAATCTGATTTGGCTACCATTAAACAGTGGTGGCCGGAGGTGCAGATTGTCTTGTCTGTGATGTTGCCAAGCAAAGGGGTGGCACAGTATCGGAGACCCCAGATGTTTGGACTGAGGTAGGTGGAACGCTAATCGCCAGCTGCAGAATGCCATGGAGGGTGGCTTGGGTTTTTTCTTGATGCGCCCTGATATATGGGTCGATGTTCCTGACCTTTATCGGACAGAAGGGGTGCACTTAAACGACAAGGGCAATGGTATTTTTCTTAAGGATTTACAGCGAGGGGTGCGGGCGGCCTTGGGGCTGCCAGGTGGGGGCAAAGTCCTGAGCAGAGGCTTGGACTTGGCTGTGGTGGTGTAGTGCTGGTTGGAGAGCAGAAATGGTGAGCACCAGGGCATTTCCCATGAGAAATAAGGGGCCCATCAGGAACGGCCTTCGGGCCTTGCGGCTTAGGACTGGGAATGGTGGGGGTCTGGCTTTGGAGCACCCAGGGCTTTGGCTGATCCTTGTAAGCTGCGCAGCTTCAGGGGTGGCAGGCCAGGGCCGCTACCAATATGCCAGGCCACTGATTGAGAGACAAAACATATGGCTCGAGATTAGGGCAGGTGTCTCACCCAGTTGAGGGCAGGGAGGTGGCAGGTGTTGATACCTGCTCTGCTCTTTCTGCACTAATAGGCATCCCCTTGCCGGGTTCAGTTATAAATATTTAATAAAGTGGCTCTTGTTAAATCCATACCTTGCGTCTGCGTCTTCATTCTGACTGTGGGGGCAGTGAGGTGGCTGGTTTTATAACGTACAGTGGGTAACTGGCACAGAATGAGGTGGCTGGTTTCTCTGTATGAGCTTGCTGCATGTCATGGTTCATTTGTTTGTACTGCCTGCCCTTCCATTTCTGACAATATATCTTGACGAATCTCTTAGTTTTAATCCTCCTTTTTGCCCTAGTAGCTAAAATGTAGGGTAAGCAAATTTGGACTTGCTTGTTTATGGAACTGGATAAAAAGAGCAATATTGAGAGCCAGTGTGGTATAGTGGGTAGAGTAGTGGACTAGGAACCTGGGTGACCTGACTCTGAATCCCCACTTGTACCATGGAAATTCTCTAGGTGACTATGGGCTTGTCACATACTCTCAGCCTGCTCTACCTCACAGGGTTGTTGTGAGAGGATGGAGGAGAAGAGAATGATGTTCAGAGGTGCTTTGAGTCCCAGATGGGGAGAAAAACAGGATATAAATAAATGCAAATGCATGAAATATTTAGCAGTCTTAAAAACAATTTTCCCTCCATCTGTATTCTAGCCACCCTGTTATTTCTGCTGTATTCTAATAGATCTGCTTCTAAGCCTTTTTGTTCCTAAACACCTCCTGGGCAAGAGCCTTTCCCTCTGCTTCATTTGACATAGCTGCCATTTCCAGTGTGACAATCTCTTAAACATCTGATGTTTCTTTAAGCAAGAGATGCTATGCAAAATAAATCAGTAATTGCACTGAGTTCTGTCTTGTCCCTCAGCAATTTCTAGGAGTGCTAATGTACATTCTTCTGCTAGTTACTGTCTGGGTCACTGGTCATGTGCTGCAAGCCACTAAATGTCTATAGTAATGCCATATTACTTCTTCACTAAGCACTGTGTTCTTTGTCATAAATGATGCATCTAAATGGCAGAGCTATGATAAGGCAACAAAAGCATTATTATTTTTATAAAAAGGAAGGCCACATCAGGGGCCAGGCTGAGGCAATAAAAAACAATATGCTCTAGCCTTTTAAAGCTTGAACTGAGTTTCAGCACCTAAGCAATAGTTCCTAGCTGGTGGCTGTTTGTCCACAGGCATTTTTGGCACTTATTCTGTCACAGTTGTGAAATTTTACGACCATGTGATAAAGTAATGCTTGGTTCCCCAAATCCTGACTTGTGAGAAAACAGATGGAGATTAATACTTCTGCTCAGCTAAGCATAGTGCCCTTCAGTCTCTAAAACAGATTTTGTATATTATTGCTATAAATTGATTTATCTTCTTTAAAAATATATTTTATTTGTGAATGCCCAAATGATTCTTGTTTTGGGAGAGAAGAAAGACTTCATGCACATGAGCAATTTTGTCAGCAATCTGTGACTGTGTTTCAAACATCATGATCAAACAGAGGTTTGTGACTGGCATGCACTCCCCCTTATGCATGGAACATGATTGAACACTTCCTGGATTTGGATGCCTTTAAACTTCAAATTGCTGTGAAACATGAACACAGGGGCGTGGACCAATTCAAGGAGCTGTAACTTGGCGACAGAAAGCAGGCTTTGCTGCCATAAGGTCTCTGGTTCAGTCCTCATCATCCCTAGTTAAAGGAACGCAGGTTGCAAGTGTTGGGAAAGAACTTTCTCAGCATAGTCACAGCTGATCAGTCTGGACAATGCTAAGTTAGGGGTCTGACTGTGGTATAAGACAGCTTCACATATACATATACTTTGTTTATTTCCTACAAAATGAGACTATGTTTTAAACCCCGGTTGGTCTAGGCATCTGCATTTGAAAGTCCCAGAAAATGGGAAGTTTCAGTGAAGACTCTGGAAGCTAGAAAGCCTTCAGTCATGCTTCATCCATGAGGTGAGGTAGGAGCAAGCAAGTGAACATGACAAGAAGCTTGGTTCATGTCTATTCATGAACAAATATTTGTTTTTGGTGCCACTTGCCTTTCAGACATGTCTAGGAGGGATGGAAAGATGTGTGGCATTTTGAAAGAATCCGGTCTGTGGATAGGATGTATCAGTGTCACTATGTAGGCTAAATTTAACATGGCATCTGTTTCTGGCACATCAACAATGCAAGGATGATTGCAGCAGCCTTCTTTGGTTCTGTGCCGTGCCTCCAGTGTCCTGTGTTCCATTGAGCCCAGAACAAGTTATTTTAGAACGTACCTTCCCTACAACCTTAGCTGGATTAATAATGTATACACTGTTCTTGGGGATCCCTACAGTTTTAGTTCTTGGGAGGCAAGGTGGGGCTAAGGATCCAACACAGAGTTCTTAGAGCTGGGGCCAAGTTAAAATTCCCAGGATTATTTGGGGGAAGCCATGACCATTAGATGAGTATAAAACCTACAGCTTATACTGGCTTTGCTTTATAATAACTCTTCTTGAGCAGCAATTAATTTATTCCACATATTCTGTCTTGGGATCTCTGCTTTCCTTTTGGGACATATTTGAACACTAAGCAGGGCCTGCTGTTTTTCCCAGGAGTGTGTGCCACCAACTTCATGCCCCCTGCTTCAGTCAAGCCCATGATCATTTGTTACCTCTAACTGTGCCCCTTTTTTCCCTCTGATTTTCAGAAGACTCTGGGAGAGGCACCTCAGACCAGCATTGTACCACCGTACAAGGAATCAAAATTCTAAAGGCCTGCGCATCAGAGCTAGGAGATGTGGCTTCCATCACCCTCCATTCTCATTTACAGCTGTATTTCCCACCACATTTACTAAGTTGCCCGGCATTCAGAGCCAATCCAAAAAGCTGCTGATGGAAGGAATACGTGGGATCTGAGCCACCTTCATTAGAGCCAGCGTCATCTCTTTGCTCTGGCATTAGGAATCATTGCCTGTTGGAAAAGAACTGATGGAAGCAGTTGACTTGCCTTGCTGGCTTCCGTCACATTCAGCATGGAATCAGAACTACCATCTGTGCATCCTTTTATGCGGTCTACTGGAAAAGGAGATCTGAAGGATGAGACGTCGTTTGGATCCAGAGGAAGATCCTTGCTCCTTAGGGAGAACTAGAAAGCACTTGCTCTGTGAGCAGCCGTACTTAAAACCAAGCCCTTAGTGGCAAGTGAGCTTTCCCTGAGTTTTTAGGGCATCAGACCCAACAACCAAGAGTATAGGGAAGTTATCCAAGGCTTCAGGCCTTTTCCAAACTTCCAGTTAGTAGAATATTTATTTTTATAACCTCAGTCAAGATTTAAAAAAAAAAAGGATAACAGTTTTGCAACATGAATATTTTAGAACAATT
Organism: Gekko japonicus; assembly: GCF_001447785.1. Taxonomy (NCBI): domain Eukaryota; kingdom Metazoa; phylum Chordata; class Lepidosauria; order Squamata; family Gekkonidae; genus Gekko; species Gekko japonicus. Next base: position 270,471 of record NW_015170887.1, read on the forward strand.
GTGGTTATATACTCGTGAAATGTTTTGTAGTAACCAGGGCTTTTTTTCGGGGGGAACGCACCGGAACAGAGTTCCAGAACTGCCAAAACTCTTTTTAAAATGTTTTAAAGTTCATGAGTTTTCAGTATACAGATTGAAAAAGGGAAAATTTCCCTTTTGAGAGTTCCAGCACTCTTTTGCGGGGGGGGGGGAGCCCTGGTGGTAACTAATTTTTAAACAAGTATTTGAGAAGCAGCAGCATGTATGATTGATAAGGCTGGGTGTGTTGTGGCCTGATATGCATAGGGTTGCTTAGTGGGCAGATGAGGAAAACATGGGCATTTCATGGAAATTCACTATTTTGGGAGGAAAACAAACCCAGCTTAATTTGTGGACCAAAAAAAATGGAAGTGTTTGCATTTTGAAAGTTGTGTAAGGCAAATACACATAATAAATATGCACATGTGCACGCACATCCTGCTCTTTAAGAAATGTTAGGATAGTTTGCAACCAGAATAAGCAGAATTATTATTTTTTAATGAAGTGCATTGGAGAAGTTCTATATACAACTCCTTTTGTCAGATTGCTGAACAAGTCAGTATAATGGATTGTGCCTGGTATTTATTAAGTCTGTTGTAAGTTTGGATCTGGATGATGAGTCCTTTAGGCAAAGATGTGTTGCACTTTCATTTGGAAGCCCTGTATGATAAAAGCTGCATTTTTGTGTGTGAAAACCTTCCAAACAGAATCATGTGAGAGGCCGCCTACATTTTCAGATTCTAGGACAAACAAGAATAAACTTTGCTATAGCACTTTCCAGTTTTACAAAGTGCTTTACATTTTTTCCCATTCACAACCAGCTGCCCAAGCTGTCCTATTGCAACTTGCTAGAGAGACCCAGAGTGGTGTAGGGCACAGAGTGCTGGATTTGGATAGAAGAGTCCCAAGTTCAAATCTGGTTAGCCTTTGAACTCACAGTGTGTCCTTGGGCTCCTTTCTTTCAGCCTCATCTGCCTCACAGGGTTGCTGTAGAAAAGCTGTATGAATAATGCCATGGAGCTGCTTGGAGGAAGAATGGGATAGAAAGGAAATAAACTGAATGAAACAGATCCCTAGCACTTCCTTCTTCCATTGAATGGGACCTAATTTGCAGTTTGATTGACAGATGTATCTGTTAACTTCTCTTGGAGAGTACTTTGGTACTCTTGGAGAGCCAGTTTGGTGTAATGGTTAAGCGCATAGACTCTAATCTGGGAGAACCAGATTTGATTCCCCACCCCTCCACATGTAGCTGCTGGTATGACCTTGGGTCAGTTACAAATTCTCGAAAGAGCTCTCTCAGCCCCACCTACCTCACAGGGTGTTTGTTGTGGGGAGGGGAAGGGAAAGGAGATTGTAAACTGCTCTGAGACTGGGGTATAAATCCAATCTCTTCTTCTTTGCAAGGGGCTAGGCTAAACATATCCTTTCTCAGAAATTAACAGAGGGGGATATCATTATTGGGACTTCCAAATTCACTAGCTGTGAAGAATTGCTGTTCTAATGCCGTACTATTTATGAATGGTCTTTACCATGGAGATTAATATATACTTGCATATTTGTCCTCCCATGTCATACATAGTCCCTTGTCCTAGAAGTCTGACCACTGCTGGCCTTCTAGCCACTCCCAGACTCATTTTTGGTCTCTATGGCCAAACAGCACTTAGATCCCCCCCCCCCAGCATACCAGAGTACCCCTTGATGCAGTACCTGTTTTTAGTGGTCTGTTGGCAAGATTTCTGAGGAAGAATGATCCCCAGAGCTGCTCTCCTCTTAATCTTCTTGCAGGTTTGGAAAGGTAGCAAAACGCTTAGAAAAATTTCTGGACAGTCTTCACTGTGCCTAATTTAAATAATATGTGGAGGCCCAAGCCACATAAAGCAAAAATTCCAGCAATGGAGTGGCTGTGGGTTGAAAAGCAGTGCTTTATTACAAATACTATACTTTTTCATGTTTAAGAATGAGATTGTTATTTCCCCTTACCAAACTTGCATTTTCTTGCTCAGATGTGTGATATGTTTTTCAATGTGATAATACTTCACTACCTCTGCCTGGGTGTAAAATCATAGAGGTAAAACTAAACATTAAGAAAAAATGTCTAATCAAGCACTGGAATGAATTGCTTAACAAGCTTGTGATATTTCCTGTCTCATTGGCTTGTAACGAAAGTTCAAGTCTTCTGTTGAGGATGTGTTAGAGAACCAAGGGAGCTGTCTATTCTGACTTCAAGTCTGTTCAGTGGGTTTTATTCCCAGGAAAGTGGCCATAGGATTACACTGTAAAGTCAGTGTTGCCCAGTTTTTAGATATCTGAGGCACACTTCCCCCACCCTGGCATGTTTTTTAAGAGTATGAAAGTAAGAATTGTCCTTTTTTACAGGAGCTCTTGTCCTGCTTTTCTGTGGAAGTCATTCTTCTAAGCATTTTGGTGATTGGGAGGAGAATAGATCAGGCTCATATGGAAACACAACACTTGTGGGAAGATAGAAAGAACTCTTTCCTTAAGCTGAAAAGTTTGGGTTCAGTGTCCTTGTGAAAGGCTGTGACCTTTAGTCTTGCTTGATCTCAATCTAAATGACCCAAGTCTTGTTTACTTAGTTGTAAATAGGTGCCAGATCCAGTGAGCTGGCTAAACTCAGTGATATCTATACATGGCAATTGGCCATCTTTCCCCCCCTATTTTCATAAAACTCTTTTTGTCAACTGTTGCATCTAAACCGTACAATTATCTCTGATTTTACAATGCCAAGTGAGTTCTAGCTGTAATCCCCCGATCTCTGCCTCTGTGACCTCAATGCTTCGTGTCTTTGGGCATTTGTATTCTGATGGTTGGTGTAGCAGCTCCAGTTTCAGGTTTTCATTATGTCTCATTCTTCAGTATCTCTGATCTATGAAAACTGATAGTACAGTTTATGAATCTTCCAGTTGCTTTTCTTATTTCTTAGCTTTTCTGCGAAATGTAAATGTTATCTGTCTATGGGACCAGGTAGAAATGAGAGAGGACATGAGTGCAATCAAGGGGTGTTTCACTGACAGTTTCTACTATGGGCTAATCAATGCTACGCTCCCTCTGGTACTGAAGCACCTTCTTTGAGTAGAGCTTTCTTAGAGCTGTGCAGTCTCAAATGGTATTTCCATATAACTTTGATGATCTTTATGCTGGCCAGCTACACTATCACAAGGCTAGCCATTTTGTTGCCTTTATTAAGTAAGTACAATCCTATACAGAGTTTCTCAGTGGGCTCAGAGTGGAGTAATTCTGCATAGGATTGCACTGTTAAGCTCCTCCTTCCTTGCTTGTATGTGTTGTATTGTTCAACAGTATGACATACTAAATGACTTTGAACTGGGATACTATTTTCTAATTTTGTGTTTTCAGTATCAGTCGTTTAACTATCACATTATTTTGCTGCACATTAATTAATCTGACCTAAGTTCCGCTTCTAGATTCCTGGGAAGCCATCGCTAACATATTAAGATCTCAATTTCACCACTAAATAAGTACCAAAAGGAACTGCTGAGTACCAAAGCACAAAACAACAACAACAAAGAACATCAACAACAAGGAGCCACCACCTGGGTGCCGGTAGGCTGCCCCTCCCCAGAAAACATGTGGCCCAAGTTAGGTGTCAACGTTCTTAGAATGTAGCATGTAAACAGCCCAGAGACCCTCCAGGGTTAGGGTGGTATAATAAGTCTAAAGTACAAATAAATAAATAAAGCTGCAGGCTAGGGATTGGGATTTGGAATACGGGGAATCTCGGTCAGCTAATGAAAGGTAAAGTGGCCTCAAGGCCCTCCTCCACAGTGGAGGCAATACTCCTTTCTCCAAGATACTCACAGAGTGGAGGCAAGTGCTTGTGGTATTTTGTCTCTGTAGTACGGCCAGCCCTGCACTGGCCTGTAGTAAGAGAAAACTCCAGTTAGCTGTGGTGCTGTGTAAGAGATGCACCAACATCTATGTGACTACACAATATTTGTTGTCACTGAAGTGAGTAAGACAGATATCTCAGGGAAGTAACGTTCTCTTTCAGTAGGGTCAGGGACAATGTAGCATTCCTCTTATTTTTTTCAGTGTCCCCTTCGACAGGGATTCTTCTATCACCCTCAGATTAACAGTCTATGGAATATTCTTCCTCCATCGTGAGTCTTGCCCACATCCCATCTGCAGCTGAGAGCACTACAATAGGCTCCTATTCATACCCGGATTTGGTGTGTTAAGGAGAGACTGCACAGAAAACACTTGCTACACTAGTAAAAAAGGGGAACTGGAACCAGAAAAGACAGCTGAGGGACAATAAGTTATTCCAATCCTCAGTGTATACCAGTGCAAAGAACGGCTTTTTCTTTGGGATTCAAAAGTCACTTTGGGATTCAAAAGTGTGCGAAAGCCAATCCAGCATCTTGCACTCTCCCCAGCGCATAAAAAGAAGCTGCAGCTTTGCACGATTTTCCCTTGTTTATTACAAATCATGCATACAGGCATACTACGTGCCATCAAAAGTACAGTTAGTGCTGTCTTTCTAGAACAATATCCAGTGGATCTTTGGCAGTACTACATTTTTTCTATGCTGGATGCCCCAGAGAGAGAATCTATTACCAGTCCTTGGCACGATTACGGAGAGGTCCCTTTCCACCACCAAAACTGAAGATGCTTTAAGACAGTGGCCTCCATCAGGGAAACCCTTATCTAGCTTGGAACAGCTGTTCAGGTCTGGCCTTCGGCCAATGGTCACAGATCAAGTGTTGCCTGCTCAGATCAAAATCAACTGAAAATGAAGAGATGACTGATGGAAAAGTCCAAAGCCAAAAATGATCTGATTATTAGACTACAGAGTGAGGAGGAAAAGTCAGGAATGTAACACTTGAAGATCATGGACTCTTGAAGATGGCCGGAAGGCAGATGCACAACATGTACAGGAGATGTAGCTTCAGTTCCGTTTCTTATTCTGTGATGCTGCTTCCACTTCTAGGTACTGCAACCCAATAAGCATGCCTAGGATGGAGAAACCTGAGAAAGACAGAAAATGAGAGGGAAAAGTGGAGAACATTCTCCTTCGTGCGATGATGCTACTGTAATACTGGTGAAGAGATATCAGTTGCACTGGGATGTGGGGAAACCTGGCCCCAGTTCCTTCCTAGAGATCTTGAGCAAATCACTTCACCCTAAGTAACTGAGCCTAACTAACCTCACAGGGCCGTTGTGAGGCTAACAGTGCAATCCTAACCAGAGTTATACCCTTCTAAGGTGTAACTGCTTTGGACTGCACAGTAAAATGCTTTGGGGAGCTCCTTGGGGAAACAGCAATATATAAATTTAATGACTAAAACACCAAAGGAGGACAGGCTATTAAAACTGTACTTACTTGCCACCATGAGCGGTGCCAGGACACCAATTGTTGCAGCTGCTGTGCCATAGATAAAGACTTCAGAGAGGAAGTGGCCCAGGGCAATGAAGAAGGTCAGAAGTGTGATGTTATACAGGCTGCCAGAGATTACAGGAAGAGAGAATTACTCTGCATCACCAGCATGGTATTAGGAAATGTAGAGAATAGAAAGCAAAATGAGAAAGCTAGCCAGCCCATATTTGTAATCAGTAGTAAAGCCAAATTCTGGACTGGCTTCTGCCTCTCTTGGAAACCACAGAGAGCTTCTCTTGCCTGCAGGGCACTTCAGATGTTTAGGACCCAGGCTCCTGCCATACACAAGCCACAGGGCGGACAGGTCAGCCCCTAGATTGATGACTACTAATCCAAATGTATTTTTAAATTTTCTAATCATTTGTTGTCTGCTTTTTAAATGCAAATGAGTTCTCAATTGGAAAACAATATTAAATACCTCAAATGTACATTAAAATGTCTGAAGGAAAACACAGAATTAGATAGCATCGTTATTGGCATAGAAGAGAGAATAATACAAACCTAACTAAATTCCACCACACATGGTAAGCACTGAAATCCTAAACATGTGTGCACAGAAGTCTCACTGAGTACATGAGTTTAGGATTGCAGCCTTGGAATCTTAAACAGGTTTTTAAAAGAAAAGTCTTAATGGCCTGTCTAAATTAGTTGAAAATAGATAATAGAGTCTGCATGGGTTGAACAGTCTAAACTATCAGCTGTGGCCTGAAATGGCAATTAGTACAAGTTTGGGCTAAATAGTACAAACCAATTTGGATTTTTAAATATAAAATTGCATTGAATTGTCTTAAAAATTTCAACCTTCTTTAAGAAAAACAGTTTAAATTGAAAGCTGAAATTAATTCAAATATTTTAAAACCAAGATTCATGATCTCTTAACAATGGGAATTGAACAATGGGAAATGAACTCATAAGATAAGTAATAAATATGGTAGAATAGGTCATCTATAGATTTATTAAGGGTTTACTGAATGGCTTGGACCTGACTAGCCATCTGTTGGAATCCAGCCATTGGAAAACATACTTTGTGTTTCAACTGGATCAACATGTGAATGCATCATCATCAGTTTATTGTGTAAAGAAGTACTGCCTAATGATATATGAACATATGAGACTGCCTTATACTGAGTCAGACCATTAGTCTATCTGGCTCAGTATTGTCTGCTCCAACTGGCAGCAGCTATCCAGGTTCTTGGGCAGAGAAAGGTCTTTCCCAAAATCTGCCAATGGCAGATATCATTAATTGAACCTGGGACCCTCTCTGTTCAAAGCATGTACTCTGCCACTGAGCCATGGTTCTTCTCCACCTGGGTGACTTAATGGCCTGTACCTTCTCCACAAGATCTACTTAAATTATGAATATAAGTTCTGAGCATTTTACAGTCCCAATCCTAAGCATGTTTACTCAGAAGTAAGTCCCTCTGAATCCAATGTCATTTACAAGTGTTTTATAGGAATGCACCTTTAAAGTAAAGGATCTTGCTCTGTGTTTTTACAGAATTCTATACAGCAGAAAAATAAAAATCCACTAATTTTAGTTCTCCATCTTTGTCTACAAAAGGCATGTGGCCTGCAGGAGCAAAAGTGTTGGATAATATAGAAGACTCTATGTGTGTGTGTATGTATATATATATATATATATATTTTAAGCCCCCGGAGGGGATTTTTTATTTTAACCAGTTAACATTCACTTTTTGTTTACGAAATATCCAAATTACAAAACAGGAAACTATTTAATCTCCCCCCCTTGGTGATTTAAGTCAATTTCACTGAGAACAAAGATTCCCTTTCCCACTTTGCTTAGCACTACTTTGTGTGTGAGAAAAACCCGAAAATGTTTTCCCCAAACGTATAATCATTTTCATGGTGATACTGACATTTATCCTAGTCCTTTATTTGGGAAAAAAAAGTGTGATAACTACAAAAAAGGAGAGAAGAGGGCTTACTTTTGTTCCATTTACTTTGTTCATTTTATCTGGCTGCTCTATTTATCTGCTACTTACTAAGAGCTTTTATGATTATGTAGTCTGACTAGCTAAAGAAAAGTATTGTTCTTTACTATTTCTGTATTTTTATTTGTGAAGATACTTGATGGTGTACAGCAATTACAGCCTGTTATAGTCTTGATCAAATCTTTATGGGCTCAAAGAGTACTTGTTAAGCCTGTCAATTTACCATTTCTCACTGCAGAGCTCTAGGGAAGGAAACAGATTATTTGGAGTTTTGGTTTTCCTTTAAAAGAGTAGCTCACCTTTGAAGGATGACTGTACAAATAGCCCCTTCTCAGCATGCAGTTCCTTGCCACTCTGGGTAATGGAGTTGACGCTGCCAGCTTCAGTGATAAAAATAAGCCGTTTGTGGCTTTTCACACATTACTCCTGTTGAGCCAGCAGAGCTGAGGGAGGATGAATTGGCTGATGGGTCTGGAACAGAATCCTGAGCTAAGCTCCCACCTATTGTGTCTGTCCAAATGCACAGAGGGTAATGGGGACAGCACGATGCTTTTGAAGGAGTGCAATAGCTACATTTTACTAAAGCCTATTGGAAGGATTGAATTGCAAATAATTTATAAGCCAGCAACTGGCATTCTGAAACCATAAACTGTTCTTTTTGACGTCCTTTTTCTTTGCAAAGCAGAAAAATATAAGGTTGTATTTTTAAATGTGTAATTTAAAGAATGATGGTTTTAAGTAAAAATTATATTTAAAAAAACCCTTGCGTGATGGTTTTCTGTGTCTCAGTTCCCTTTCCAACCAAATGTGAGGTGAAAAGAAGCCTAGATGCTGCAACTCAGCCACAACTTATGCATTTTTGCATATATTTGCATAGGATTGCTTTACTTGTGAGGCTTCTCCCTTCCAGCGTGATGATTTTGTATAAATGGGGGTGTTTTAGCAAGGACTGAGGCAATGGAAGGCAAGAAAAGGCGGGAAGAATGGTCTGAGAATGCCAAAGGAACAGAACAACAAGGGCCCAGGAGTAGGGTTGCCATCTCCAGGTTGGGAAATACTTAGAGATTTTGGGGGTGGAGCCTGTGGAAGGCAGGGTTTGGGGAGGAGAGGGACTTCAATGGGGTATAATGCCATAGAGTCCACCTTCCAAAAACAGCCATTTTCTCCAAGTGAACTGATTACTGTCGCTTGGAGACCAGTTGTAATTGTGGGAGATCTCACATGGTGCAGCACATGTAGTGTATGTTCAACCCTAAGGGATATATAAGATTTCCTGGGAAGATAACACAGCCTTGATGATGCAAACTAACATGACATATTAGCTAGAAATGTCCTAGAGAATTACATAGGGAAGAGAAACCATTTCCTGTCCCAGTCTTAAGACTCTTCAGACATGGTCACATAGTTATTTCCAAGAGAAGCCAGTCTTCCAGCCTGATCTGAAGCATGTCCACTGCTGAATGTCAGTGAGATTTGCTACCAGCTAAATATGCCTATGTTTGTAGCATCAACCTAAAGCTGTTTACCCAAAAGTACATCCCACTGACCTCCTGGGAAGTATGCATAAGACTGCAGCATGAATCAGTCACTCTTAGACATATTTCACTAGACAGCAGAAGAGGAAAGTATACTATTGCAAGACAGCTGGGGATTGGGAACATATGAATATGGAAGAGTAGTGAAAATATAAGGGATAGGTAAAGGTTCTTAGGGAGGAAAGTGTTTAAAAGATGGCCAGAATCGGAGAAGACAGTCTGTGTATTCTGTTTTAGTTTACAGAAAGCTTTGGTAAGTGAAATCAGAGCAGGTATATCTTCTACAGTTTTATTTTACCCCACTTTTTTCCCCAGTGGGGACCAAAAGCATCCTAAATTGCTTTCCTCTGCTTCATTTTATCCTCACAACAGCTTTGTGAGAGAGGTTAGGCTGTTAGTGTGTGTAACCGGTCCCAGGTCACCCAACAGGCTCCCATGACACAGTAGGGATTTTTTTCTTGGGCCTCCCAGACCCTAGTCCCACACTCTGGCCATTACACCACATTGGCTCATGTGTCTCAAATACCTTAAAAGATCCCCATGTTCCCATTAAACTTTAACAAAGGTTATCAGCTACTCTGAAATTCTTTCCTACTTAATCCAGCAAGTGCTAGTCTTCGGCTTGCTGCATCTATCCCATGGTGCCTTTTAATTAGAGTTCAGTATGGAGACAGTGGGGGCTGTAGTGGCTCAGAGGTTAAGATGCTGAGCTGCAGACCGGAAGGTCTGTAGTTCGGCAGTTCAAGACCCTAGTGCCGCATGATGGCGTGAGCTCCCCTCTCTGGCCCCAGCTCCTGCTAACCTAGAAGTTTGAAAGCAAGAAATTGCAAGTAGATAAATAGGTACTGCTTCGGTGGGAAGGTAACAGCATTCCATGCATCTCGGCGTTTAGTTATGCCAGCCACATGACCATGGAAATGTCTTCGGACAGCGCTTGCTCTTCAGCTTAGAAACGGAGATGAGCACCACCCCTAGAGTTGGATTCGACTAGCTTTCAAGCAAGGGAAACCTTTACCTTTATGGAGACAGTAATTCAGTCTCATCTTCAGCCTTCTTGCAGAAGTCCTCCTCTTCTCATAGCGCCAAAGTGTGCTGTTTATGATATGCAAAACCAAACCTACTGTCCTCTTTCAAAGTAGCCTAGCTAAATGAATACGCAAGTCTGGCCTGTTCATCCACACTTTTCTTGGAAACTGCTGCCACTGATGTCAAACACGTTAATGGAATCAATATTCCATAAGCCTTGTAAAAGAACTTGCTGGAAAATTGATATCTGGCTTTCTATCTGCAAGAGGAGGACAATCCTCTTTAACGATTCCAAACCACAGATCAAACATATAACATCATTTAAAATAACCAGCTATGTCACTCTACCATGGAAGTCCACTGTGTGACCTTGACCCAGTCACTCTCTCTCAGCCTGAGGTACCTCGCAAGGTTGTTGCTGTGAGGGTCAAATGGAGAGGGAAGAATGATGTCGTAAGCTACATTGGGTCTCCATGGGGGGAAAAGTGGGGTATAAATAAATCTTCATGTGTATTTTCCACCCTTTGTTAACAAAGCATTTCAAGGGAATAGTAGAACAAAGTTTGAGTCCAGCGGCACCTTTAAGGCCAACAAAGTTTTATTCAAGGCATGAGCTTTCATATGCAAGCACACTTCCTTAGATACAGACTGAAACAGAATTTCCTCAAGCCCTACATTCTGTTTCAGTCTGTATCTGAGGAAGTGTGCCTTGCACAAGAAAGCTCACACCTCGAATAAAACTTTTCTGGTCTTAAAGGTTCCACTGGACTCAGACTTTGTTCTGCTGCTTCAGACGAACATGGCTACCCACCTGAATCTATCTTTAAGGAATAATAGTTATTCTTTTTCCCAGAAGCTGCTTGATCTGGGAGTTAGGAAACAATGGTTGCCTACATTTGCCTATAGGGAATAGTAAAGAATTATCACAGCAGGTTTCTATACACATTTTTTTTTGGGGGGGGGAGGTAGGGTTCTGCTCCAATTTAGCATTCCTTTTACATACGTCTTGTTTCGGATATCAATGGCACAGTAGCAGCGAATCACAGATGACAGCAGGGTCCAGATACCAAAGGTCCGAGCCTGGAGACCATTTACTGTGCAGAGAAAACAAATATTGAATCAGAGCACCTTCTTTTCTGGTCTCTTCCCTCTCCACACACAAAGAAAGGGGGGGAAAGGAAAAAAGAAAGCCAACTTGCAGTTAGTGTTCCCTCTAAGCTGAGTTAGTGTGAGCTAGCTCACAGTTTTTTAGCCTCCAGCTCACACATTTTTGTCTTAGGAAGGATGGGTCCAGAGCAAACTAATTTATGCAGTAGCCAAATCACTCACTCACAACTTTAATGCCAGTATCTCACAAAGTAGAATTTTTGCTCACAAGACTCCACAGGTTAGAGGGAGCATTGCTTGCAGGCATGAACAGGTCATGAAGTCTAAAAGATCAATGGGTTTTGAAGGCTCCCCACCTGAGGGTTCCAGTTTCCACAGTCATTGGCAGTTCACCAGTGCTTAGCCAACACCAGCAAGATTGATACATATTTAGAATTCAAGTAGGTAGGGGCAGGGGGAGTGGCATTTAAAAAATGACAACAACATAGGTATTACAGTTCTTGAGCATTGCATGGGGATGAGTGTACAACCTTTGGAGGAAGGACAGGAAGAGCTGGCAGTAGATTGAAAATGGTCAGAAGGGGCTTGTAATGTGCCTAGCAGTGATGAGTCCAATAGCTATCTATGATAGGGTTCATTTTCTTAGGAAAACATCACAAACACCTGTGCTTGCTACAGGGAAGGAGCTGCAGTTCTGTATCAGTTCTGGTATGTGGCTTGAATATTGCCAAGGAGTGATTCCCTTCAATGGGAACTCTTGTGGAAATGAGGTCATCTGGGATGTTCAGTGACAGCTGCACATTTCTTCTAGCCATAATGGCTGGAAAGGTCCTGAGATTAAGCTTCTGATGTGGCAGGATTTGTCAGACTCTTAGGCCCCTGCCACATGGGAGGGAAAACACTGGGCAAAGTGCGGCTTTTAAAAGCCGCACCAAAAAAGAGATGCCGCGGCGGGATCCCACGATCCCCTGAGCCGCGGCGCCGTTGCTCCCCAGCACGATCAGATGCCGGGGAGGAAGAGACGAATGGGAGGGGGAGGCTGCCGAACTGCGCATGCTCGAGCATGCGCAGTACGGCCAGGGGCCGGGGATGCGCCGGCGATCCCACGGCCAGCGGTGATGCGGCCTTTCGTAAAGAACCACCTAGGTCGGTGGTTCTTTTTTGCTGCGGGTTTTGGCTGGTAGGGGCGGATTGGGGACGGGCTGGGAACAGGCGCAGCACGATTCCCAGATGTTGCTGTGGGATCGTGCCTGTTTGCTGCGGCCCCGATCCGTCCCTCTCCCGGCCCAAAACAGCTCGTATGAACACGGCCTTAGTTAACACAGTTGTTCCCACAGTGTGTCACATGAGATTTCTTACATGGAGAAAATATAGCTGAATGAATTTTTTTTTACACAGATGGGAGCTGTTCATCTACTCAGAACAATTCTCCTATCTTCAGGTTCAGTACAAGTGCCTGCAAATTGGCTTGAAAGATTGGAGGCTCTAGAAAGGCACTGTAAAAGTACAGGGGGGAATAAGGTCTGCTTGACCCATTCTCCACTTGAAGTGGATGCATGCATTTACGCTGCACTACATTATTACACTACACGTGCATGCTCTGAACAGTAACAGTGGATTGTTACTCCAGCTCTTATGTGGTGGAAAGTGCCGTCATGTTGCAGCCGACTTGTGGTGACCCCATAGGGTTTTCAAGGCAAGAGATTTTCAGAGGTGGTTTGCTATTGCCTGCCTCTGTGTAGTGACCCTGGACTTCCTTGGTGGTCTCCCATCCAAATACTAATCAGGGCCAACCGTCCTTAGCTTCCAAGATCTGATGAGACTGGGCCATCCAGATCAGGGGCCACCTCATATACAAATGATGAAATAAATACAACTATCTGTTTTATGTTATGGGTTATGCCAGGGATACGCACACGGGTTAGTTACACACTGGCCATTTAGTCTAGCATAGAAATCTGTTGTTGTTTTAGTTTCTATAAAGAATCTAGATGATGTCGGCCTATATCACTCCAGCATCCCACCCACTCATTTTTAATGCAGTAACAGTTGCAACAGCAGATGTGCACTGACAAAATCAACGCTTTTGTTCCTTTAAATTTTCCTCTTGTTTTAAAGCCGCTTCCATTTCTCACCCTAATTAACTACTTCCTGCTTGTTCCATAGAAGCTTGATTAGCCCTTGGGCTTTAACTATTTTTATTTTTTACAGATTACTAACTTTTATTATTGTAGTTGCACACTTGTGGCAGTTCAAAAAATAAAATTAGTGAACAATCAATTTGGCTGCAAAGGGAAAAATAAAGATTAAAGATTTCCACCACAGCCCAGAAAAGGAACTGATTAAAGATCCATTCAGGACTTGCCCTGGAGAATGAAAAGTAAATAATTACACATGGAGCAGCAGAAGTAACAATTTAAATAGATAACTTTTTGGGAGAAGTGGGAGATTTGCTGAACAGCTTATGCTAGTATTAAAATGTGATAGCTTTTAAAAGGCTACAGGACTTGTGTTTATTTTTGCTTAACAAAACATGTTACTATAGTAGGATCTTGTTGGATATGGGCAACATGATGTTATATTAAGTGAGATGTGGAACTCTCATTTCAATTCCACTTGCAGTCAGCTCGGGAAATCTTTCAGCAGCACAAGAAGGTCATAGCATGGAGGTGACCAGGGTTTCCCAGCCGAGTCATGTTTGCTGTTTATGACTCTGGTTGCAAAAACAGTAAAGACAATACTGACTCTAATGCCAGCTGAGACTGTAATGCATGTTGTGGCCTTTTGCTGTCATTGATGAAGGAGAAATAATGCTGGCTACTTTGTGTGTTTCAGTGGCAGGTATGAGGCAAAAAGGGAACAACAACTGAGAATGACATTTAAGATTTAAATAAGTATTTCTAGAAATCGAGGCAAGATACAGAACAGAGACTAAAGATTACGATGCTTCCAGCAGTGCAAATATGACAACCTGTGCACCTTACCAAGGCTTGGTTTGCCAGTGTACAGTTTCTCAGAGAGGAAGCTGTGATCTCTGAAGCTTTGCAATGTGTTTCCCATGGCAATGATGGACACCATAACTAGCCAGCTACGGAGCACATTCAGAAATCGGCTCATCTTGCTGTGGCACCACAAAACCTGCTCATGGGAACAAAGGCAATGTCTAGAATTTGTGCAATCATGCATCATAATTCATGTGCACCCTCTTTCACTTATACCTTGTAACATTTCCTCTTACACCAGGGAATATGGGACACAGCTTGCCTTTAGGGAATCCCCAGTTCATCATATAGCATTCCTTAATGAAGGCAAGGGTAGAAATCCAACACACAATATCCACAGAGATACTGGTGTAAAGGATGATCCCTCCAAAGACGACAATCACCACACCACCATAGGATACGATCCTGTGCCCAAATCTATCTGGGAAGTAAGCCTCACCGGGCTTACTTCCGAGTAAGGTCTGGTTGCACATCTACCCTGATCAATCAGTTCACACCCTAAACCCGTAACTTATAGCAGAAACAATTGCAATGTCTTAGAAAAAGAAGACTTCACTGTTCACCATTGGCATTTTCGTATGAATGTCCTTATACTTAATACCCGCTTAAATAACTACACTTTTCGCAAACGGTGCATCTCCCATTCAGCTCCTACACCGCAGTATGCTTCCAGAATCACCCTGCATAAATCGTACGCGATCGTCACCACTACCTTCCCTCGACCCCACCTCACCTATCCATAGGTACCCAATCCTGCATTACCCTACCTGGTCCTCAGCCGCAGCAGCAGCTTTCTTACCTCGTCTCCAGTCCGAGGCGCAGCAACCCCGCCCCTCGCAACTCAGTGGTCAGCTGTCAGACTTGGTCTCTCCTCTGATTGGACGTTCATCTCTATTCCTCTCCTCCGCGCCTCCTGGGTGGATAGTCGAATGTGCCAATCAAGCGCTCTAACCCTTTCTAAGGCGTTGTGACGTCAACTTCGAAAGGGGAGGACGAATGAGGAGGAGCTTGTAGCGCGGTCTCCTCGGTCCGCTGTGATTTGTTCAGGGCACCATGTTAGAAGAGGCAAAAGACGGCAAACTGGAAGTGGGTGGGCTGTAGTTGCGCACGCGCGAGCAGCTGAGCCTCGGGCGGGAGCGGGAGAGGCGGCGCTTGCGTAGAGGCGCCTTGGAGAAGGGAGGGGCGGTTGCTTGTTGGTTGTTGTAGTAACAGGAGAAGCGCCGGGAGGAACCGCGGTCATCGGGCCCCCAAGGGAGATGAAGCAGCAGCAGGTATGGCGCTTAGGGGCTAAGAAACGCGGGCTCCACGGAGCCTGGTTCGGAAAAGCTCCAGGCCTCCCTTGGCAGGTAGAAGGGCTTTGGCGCTTCATCATACGAAGCGGCTTCCTCTCATGCTTCCCTCCCCAGGACTTGTCAAGCTCTCAAGTGTGTCTTTTCAATTCGGCCAGGGACCCTTTCAGGAGGACAAGGCCTGGCCCAGGGGAGTCGAGGGTCCGAGCAGCAAAGCCCGCCGCGTTGACGTGATGTTTTCTAAGTGCACGTGCAGCGAGGAGACCAGAACAGACCCAGTTCTCTTTAACACCCTTCCTTCGCAATGAGTGGGGGCTCCCATACATGGGTGAGGCGGGTCCTTTGGGAAGGATTGGCAATCTCCTTATGCTGAAGTTTTTAAGCGGCATTGCTGCATTTTCTCCCTTCCTGTGCTTCTGGATGTCTAGCCGAAGGCTGCCTGCTATAATTAAAATTGATTGGCTGTTACAGTTCTGGGATTTCCGGGAAGCCCTTTTCGGGAAGACAGGTGGCATAGCAGTACCTTAAATTAATAAATAAATGTCTTGTTGCACAGAAGCGTTTTGATTGTGGACCGACTGGTTCGCAAGAGGAGGGGAGACTTCAAAGCACCCAGTTGAATGAAGTGTGGGTACTGAACTCGGTTGCTTCCACATGTTGCTGGATATTGACTTTTCCTTGTGCTGTAGCAGTAATTTGCAGCCGATTTTCCTCTGTGAATAAGGCAGTCCTATAGCGACTAATTGCTCTAGAGCAAGGACAGTACCGAATCCAATAATATGTGGATGCAGCCTGTGACTGAGCTGAAATCTTGATTTATTGTTTTATCGCTGTGGTGGGAGTAAGACTCCCTCAAAGTCTTTACCATGGGATTTTCCTGATCTTATTAAGACCTATGTCATTACGTGTAATCTGATGTCACACAGTAGGCTGAATTTGGAGAATGAGATGCACACCTCAACATGTGGGACAAGTCCATGTGGAAAGGCCTATTATGTAATAAATCCAATAAGAACATGCTTGACTGCCACATTGTGGCTGGGTTAGACATAGAGACCTGCATCCAACTGTGAAATTCCTCTAACAGTGGCACTTATCTTTGTGGAAGAGGGGGTGGTGATTTCTGCCTATTATTCCCTCCTGCTGCAGGTCCCTGTTTTGCCCCCTGTGCTGTCCCAAAGATCTGCTGACTTGCAGGAACTTGTCAGAGGGCTCAGTGGCCTGCAGGAGGAGGGGGGCGTGGAAAAGTCCTGATCTGTGAAATCCATGGATGGTTAGATATGTGCCAGAAAAGCATCTATTGCTATCAAGTGTGTTAGAAAATGCTATGTTACTGAACAGATTGGAAATGAAGCCTTCTTCCTGGAGGATGTGCACAGGAAGAAAGGGCTGAGCCCTTTCTCTGCTTGGTTTCTCTCTTCACCCAGAATGCCCTTCCCTCAGGTACTTTTGTCCTCACTGGGCTCAGAGACTAGAAATAAATTATACCAGGAGAAAAACGGTAGGGGTGAGGCAATTTGGAGTTGAGGAGGTGTATGTGGAGGAAAGACTGGGCATAATAAAACTGCTACAGCCTGTTGTTCCTCTGCTTTAAATTATGCATGTGCACATGCTGACTTTTATATCTATTTGGTATAGCTCGCATTCTGATGCACACATGAAGCTACCTTATAGCGAACCAGACCTTTGGTCCATCAAGGTCAGTATAGCCTACTCAGGTTGGCAGCAGTTCTCCAGGTTCTCTGGCAGAGCTCCTTCACATCATTTACTACCTAGTCCTTTTAACTGGAGATGCTGGGGATTGAACCTGGAACCTTCTGCATGCAAAGCAGAGGCTCTTCCATTGAGCCATAGCCCTTCTGTTATGTCTAGTTAGACCCAGATGAGTGATGTCTGGAAACTACAATTTAGCAGTGCACAGTGTGTGCTGATTTGGAGGAGGGGAAGTTATTGCTGCTCCCATTTCCGTGAGAAGCTCCTGTGCAGATGTGGCCTAAGAGGCTGTTTTCACATGTGTATCCTGCCCTTCTCGCTCAGGGTGGCTTATTTCAGTTTTTCCTTGTAAGGATCTTAAGAGAGAATGATTTGACCAAGGCCACCCAGTAAGCAGTAGGATTGAGAGAGGATGTGTAATTGGGTCTTCTGTGCTCA
>NW_015170887.1:288027-296025 GCF_001447785.1 Gekko japonicus
GAAACATTGCAAGGTTGCTATACATGTAAAGTTGCTTTGCTCAAGTTTTTTTGTTTCGTCCACAGAAAACTGCACTGGCTAGACCTACCAATTCTGCAGGGAAGTATCTGAGAGGCCACTGTTTTGGGGCTCTATGAAAACGTGTACAGGCAATGCCAGCTGAGATGGCTCGGGACTTGGAAGAAACAGGATCATCTTCCGAGGAAGATGTAGTAGTGGAAGGGTCGGAGTAAGTCAAAGCAGATAGCTCTTTAATTGAAATAATACCTTTTCCAGGATTAATTCCAATTTCTGCTTACCTGTGGGATCTTGCAAAGCCATTTTCTTTTGTAATTGTGGACACAGAAGGTGGAATCCAGGAGAATATCATCATGACCCTTTTCCTTTTCTGATTGGTGGTACTATTTATCTTTCACTTTTTTGTGCCATTAATAGGAGCTGGTAAAGTAAAAAGGAGCTGCGGTGGCTCAAGTGGTTAAGACGCTGAACTGTAGGCTCTGGCAGGTCGGTATTTCAGCAGTTCGAGACCCAAGTGTGCCGCATGACGGAGTGAGCTCTCGTCTCTACTTCCAGCTCCTGCCAACCTATCAGTTCAAAAGCAAGAAATTGCAAGTAGATAAATAGGTACCACTTCGGTGGGAAGGTAACAGCGTTCCATGCGCCTTGGTGTTTAGTCATGCCGGCCACATGACCACGGAAACGTCTTCGGACAGCGCTGGCTCTTCGGCTTTGAAACGGAGATGAGCACCGCAACTCTAGAGTCAGATTTGACTGGCTTTCGAGCAAGGGAACCTTTACCTTTACTAAAGTAAAAAGAGCCCATAAATATTGCTTGGCTTATCAGTCTACCTCTGTTCCTGCTTTGTACCAACCCCTCCTCCATATCCTCTGTTGTACACATACAAGAGAAGGAAAATCTGCTCTTTTGCCAAATTTTGAAGAATAGATAGTGGGAGTCTCTTACAACCACTATGCCACAGTGCAAATGAGAGAAATCCCTGCCTTTCTCTTGAATCAACTGCATGTTCCCAAAGAGCTTGAAGGAGAAATGTGACTGTCTAATTTGCACTAATGTTTGGAGAAAGTGGTACTGTATGAAGGTTTGTTACCTTCTTTGAACTGCAGTGTATCTGTGAGCTTGCGGGGGTGGGGGGTTGCTGCTGGGTGTTTTTCTTGCCAGAGGTCCAGGGCCACTTCTGGTGAATGGATTTATGGATGCCTGAAAATGAATATTAGGTCATGTTGAGTTCTGGGAAGGGCATGGTTAAGTGGGATTTTATTTTCATTAGGAGGATGTTATTCCTTCATATGTTATATTTTTGAAGGTTTGGTTTACTAAAAATATTTTTCAGCCTTCAACCACAGAGAAAGGATAGGATAGAATAAAAAATAAATTATTGGCAGCTGGTTCACTTTTCAGCTTTGTGGTGGCAGTGTGAACTCCTGGTGTCCTCTGTGGAACTGAACGGATTACATGAACCCTCTTGCCCTCTCATTTGTCCTTCCTTAGATGCTTGATGTATCAGTGTGAACCTTGTCACTTTGTCTCATTCAAATAAATTGCCATTGACTTAAGCAGGGTGTGGATTGCACCTCAGATTGGAGTGCATTGTCCACGGTGCTTTCTTGTACTTTTTTCTTGGTTGTGGTTTATTCAGAACTGTATATATTTCTTTTTTTGAGGGCAAAATCTTCCTTTAATAGTGCAATTAAATGTGCTTTGGAAGATATTTATTATTCCCTGAAATGCTGTTCTCAACAAAATATGATACAGATCAGTGGCACATCAACAGTGGCTTCCTAGCCTATATATCCAGAGGGATGTCTCATTGTGCTTTAAGCAGTGTGGAGCTTCCTGCAGTATGTGAATGACTAGATTATTCTCCTGGCATGGCCTGCTGTCCAGCATGTCACTTATTATGCCACATAACTAAGAGTCATGCTGAGGATGAACGTCTCAGTCACTTAGAAACTTATCTGAACCTTGTTGCCCTTGCTGTAAATCCTCAGGATACGGCTTAACCTAAAGCCTCTTCCTGCAGCCTCAGCTTTGTTACCATTTATGGCTAGACACTAAAATCCTCTCATTCGTAACCTGCTACCTCAGGTTCCTGACTGAACAGGTGGGTGGGGGTCATTTTGGAAAGGGTGTGCAATTCTTCATCTAGACATGGGATTTTAGGGACAGAAGCATTCTGTATATGCAAAGGAAACATAAAGTACTTGATCCACCAGTAATTTCCACAGATGAAAAAGATTTTCATTTGTGAGCATGACTTCCTCCCCTCAACCTCTGCAGTTGAAATGCTCCCCACAAATGTTAGTCCTGTAGGACAGGGGTCCCCTAGAATCAGCATGACGTTGAAGTCAGAGGTCTGTAACAGGAGAGGGGAATTGTCAGCAATTACTCTTCTGTCTGTGGAAATCTTCATTGAATCCAAGACATAACGGTGGTGTTACCTGCAAGGTATGACTGACAGTTTGTAAAAAAGATGCGGTTCTCATCAAAGGATATAGTCACCCAAAGCTATGCAATAGCTTATTCAGCAGTGAAGGTCATATTACCACTGTTAATTGGTAGGTTGCATGTAATAGTTTGCATGTCATATTTATGAATTTGTAATGTTGTTAAGTTATGGTCGGCAAGTACGTTATACACTATTTTTAGTTTGAATATTTAGTGTTAGGTGTGGAAAAGTGCTTGCATTTTCATACACTAATGGAGCTTTGGAAAATGGGCACTCATGTAGGTTTACTTGCTTCCTGGTTTTGAATTTCCTGCCATCATATCTCGTTTATTCTGTTGATACGAGAGATGGAAGCAAAAGACCATAATTCTTAGGATTAATTCCTTGCAGTGATCAGAAGTCAGCTGCATGTTGCTGGGAGATGTATTGTACTGTTTATATTGGGAAGATAGTCTTATTTTTTTTGTCCATTTGTCAATCCAGGTACATGTTTCTTTGAAGAAACAAGTTTTGCTTGTCTTGGCAAAGGCATAATTCACTTGAAAAGTAAATCCAGTGTATAATTGCTGTGAATCTAATCAGGTACAGCAGGTTGGACCTTATGACTGTCGTCCACCAAGGTTTCCTTGATCAAAGAAATACTTTTCTTCATCAGAAGAAGCTTTTCTCCATCAGAAAAATACATTCTGCATTGCAGGAAGCTTTCTCTGTTGACAGCTTAGTGGAAGAGAGTCGTAGGATCCAACATAGAGGAAGGGAGTCAGTGTTGGCTGGAGTGCAGCACTGTCTTAAGTGCAAGGATTTCTACCAACAGCGTGCTGTTTTTCTCTCCCCCCCCCCCATATCTGCTTGAAATGCCCTCGAAATCTTACTCCTTGGTGAGAGAGAAGATTGGAACAACCAATAAACACTACTGTGCAGAGCACAGCAGCTGCATAGGCCCATACCGGGAGAGAGAAAGATATCAACACTGCATCACTCCACTCCCCAGACAAGAATTTTCAATGACTTTTTTCCAAATGTAAGATCAGGTATTATAAAAGAGCCATAAGACAAATTGCTGAAATATATATACATAATAATGTCCACTCTTTAGCTGATTGGTTGGATTATGCCAAAATATCCTTCAACCATTGTCTTCTCCAGAGCTTTAGATTTTCATTTAGCAGTGTGAACTGGTGTTTTGGGTTTCTGAATCTGGAAATCCATATTCTTTATTTCCTGTTGAGTTTTTTTTAGTTCTCATAGGGGAAGTGTCTGCATGGAATAGGTAGTTAGTTAGCAGTTTCTTGTGTATATATACATAAATGAGTCTTGTTGTTCCAGGGATCACCCATGCATCATGTGGACAGGCGGATATAGAAGGATCCCAATTCTGGTGTTTCATGCAGAAGCTATCCTAACAAAGGACAGCTACATCCGCTTTATTGGAGGTAAGTGCAGTCATTTCTGTGCAACTGTCTCACAAAGAATGTACAAAGAGAAACGGTTAAAGGAGAACAACTATCTGGAAGCTTGGTCTTCTTTTTGCCATATGAAGAATGGAAGGGCACTCCAGATGGTGGCATGCATTCAGCCATGCAGTTTGGAAGATTTAAGGGCATTTAAGAGGGGACATCTGTTTCTGCCAATTCCCCTTTTGCCCCCTGTGCAGTTCCTGGTGGTCTGCTGACTCAGGAACAAAATTTCAGGTGGTTTAAGTGGACTGCAATGGCAGAGGAGAGCAGGAAAGTTCTACTCCAGAGACCAGGGATAATTAGATAGATGTTGGTTTTGGAGTTTTTAAAACATTTTTTTAATGGGGTTGAATTAAGCATGTGGTTATTGTCATTTGCTGCTTAATTGTAACTGGGAGTTACAGAAGCTTGTAGACTCTTTTAAGAATTATTTATTACTGTAGCACCATCAACATGAATAGTACTTTACAGAGTGCATGAAAATAAATCCCTACCCCTAAGGGGCTTACAATCTAAAAATGATTATAAATGGATAGGGGAAGAATATTCATTCCAGTTATGTATCTTTAGGTTTAGATTCAGTAGGAGAAGGGGTTAAGGGATTCTGCAAAAGTATTTGAAGCAAGTAAGAAAGGTGGCAGCACCCAGATGTTTGGGGGGGGGCAGTTCCAAGCACAACAAGCAGCAAGGGAGGAAGGGTGAACTCCATTGTGGGAATAGGAAGCCTTTGAATAGTTGAAGGTGACAGAGCTGAAGAAGTAGAGCTCATGGTCTGGGGTGTATGGAGGTAAAAGGAGGGCAAGGTCCTTGATAGTAAGGATGATAGGTTAGGACTGGATCTGGGAGTGTACAGGAAGCCAGAAGATAAATTTAAGGAAGGGTATAATATTGATGAAATGAGACTGGTGAATGTTTTTGGCTGTGTAGTGCTGGTTAGAGGTGAAAGACAAGGTGTTGTGAGGATCAGAGCAGATGAGGTTGTCATAGTCAAGGCAAGAGATGATCAGAAACCAGAGTTTTCAGTAAGGGGAGGGAGAGGAAGTGCTATATTCTTAACGCTATAAAGGAAAAATTTGCATGATCTGGTAATGGACTTAACATGAGGAGCAAAAGAACTAGATAGGGATATGGGGGAAAACAAAACATGGTGATTTTAAGGTGGTGATGAGACATCCAAGCAGAGATGGCCAATGGGCAACTGGAGATGTGGGACTGGATGAAAGTGAAAATTTCGGGAATAGAGAGGTAGACTGGATGCCATCAGTGTATAGATTATACTGAAAGCAATAGAGTTTGAACTCACCCATGGACAGTGAGTAGAGAGGACAGAGAAAAGACCAGGATTGTAGATCAGTCCCTAGGGGACTCCAGCAGTCAGTGGAAAATCAGTGGAAGGGGTTATGCCTTTGGAAACATTGAACAACTAGATAGGTAGGTAGGGAACAAGCTGAGGACAGTCACAGGAAACCACGGTTCAAAGGGAAACAAACATGGGATAGTTATCAGATGTATCAAAGGCAGATGAGAGATAAAGAAAATAAAGACAGAGATAGAGTTTTGGATTTGGCAGTGAAGAGAAATCTATTTTGGTGGAGGTAGTTTCCATGCTGTGAAGATGATGGAGGCCAAATTATATAGTGTTGAAAGCAGATTTTGAGCGGAGAGATTTCAGCTAGTAGGAATAAGCAGTGTGCTTTAGGATTTTGATCAGGGGAATGCTGTAGCCATAGTTTATTTTGATTTCAGTAAGGCTTTTGATAAGATACCACATTATTCTTGTTGATAAATTGGTAAAATGTGGTTTGGATCCTATGACTGTTAGGTAGATCTGTAACTGGTTGACAGATCGCACCCAAAGAGTGCTTGTGAATGGTTCCTCATCCTCTTGGAGAGGAGTGACAAGCGGAGTGCCTCAAGGATCTGTCCTGGGACCTGTTTTGTTCAACATTTTTATCAGTGATTTGGATGAAGGAATAGAGGGAATGCTTATTAAATTTACAGATGATACTAAATTGGGAGGGGTAGCAAATATGATAGAAGACAGAGTCTGGATACAGGATGATCTTGACAGGCTGGAAAACTGGGCTAAAACAAATAAAATTAATTTCACTGGGGATAAATCTAAAGTTTTGCATTTAGGTAGGAAAAATCAAATGCATAATTATAAGATGAGGGGAGACTTGTCTCGGCAGCAGTATGTGTAAAAAGGATCTTAGGGGTCTTAGTAGACCATACTCTGAACATGAGTTGGTAGTGTGATGCGGTAGGTAAAAAAGCAAATGTGATTATGGGCTGTATCAACAGAAGTATGGTGTCCAGATCATGTGAAGTGATGGTATCGCTTTACTCTGCTCTGGTTAGACCTCACCTAGAGTATTGTGTTCAGTTTTGGGCACCACAATTTAAGGAAGATATAGACAAGTTGGAACATGTCCAGAGGAGGGCAATGAAGATGGTGAGGGGTCTGGAGACCACGTTCTATGAGGAAAGGTTGAAGGAGCTTGTATGTACAGCCTGGAGAGGAGGCAAATGAGAGGTGATATGATCACCATCTTCAAGTACTTGAAGGGCTGTCATATAGAGGATGGTGTGGAGTTGTTTTCTGTTGCCCCAGGAGATTGGACCAGAACCAACAGGTTGAAATTAAATGAGAAGAGTTTTTGGCTAAATATTAGGAAGAACTTCCTAACAGAGCGAAAGGTTCCTGGGTGGAACAGGCTTCCTTGGGAGGTGGTGGGCTCTCCTTCTTTGGAGGTTTTCAAACAGAGGCTAGATGGCCATCTGACAGCAATGCTGATTATGTGAACTTAGGCAGATCATGAGAGAGAGGGCAGGAAGGGTTGCCTCAGTGCTTAGTTTTTGTGCCCTTTTTTACACGCCCAAGGAAATGCTGATCACCACTTTGGGGTCAGGAAGCAAATTTACTCTAGGCCAGTTTGGCTGGAGATCTGAAGGTTTTTTTGTCATCTTCTGGGCGTAGAACAGCAGTCATTGCAGGTGTGGAGGGGGAGGTATTTGTGAATTTCCTGCCTTGTGCAGGGGGTTGGACTAGATGACCCTGGAGGTTCTTTCCAACTGTATGATTCTACAGATGTCTTAGAAAATGGGAGAAACAGTGGCATGTTTTAATTTAATAGGGAAGTTGTGAGAGAGTGAGGGAGAGCAAGAGAGAGAGAGATAGTAGTGGGGCGACAGAATGTCAGGAGAAATGGCAACTGAAAATTGGAAAGGGCTCATAAAAGTTTTGGATGATGTTGACCGGCAAGTCAGTTCATCAGGTGAGATGAAAAAGAGGGAAGGATTGAAGGAAGTGTAGGAAGAGCTGAAAGAAGAGGAAAGTGGTGGTGGGGAGAGAGATTGATAATTTCAGTTGTATTGTTGAAAAAAGAGACAAACACTTGAGTGGAGAGCAAATAGGGGTAACGTGGTTGTGGCAGATCCGAGAGTCGGAGGTGAAGAGGTGCTAAGGATTCCTAGAGTTGTGTGGGTTGTGTGAGAAGGAGATGACAAATTTAT
This sequence comes from Gekko japonicus, assembly GCF_001447785.1. Lineage (NCBI taxonomy): Eukaryota > Metazoa > Chordata > Lepidosauria > Squamata > Gekkonidae > Gekko > Gekko japonicus. The sequence goes on from NW_015170887.1 coordinate 295,469, forward strand.
AATTGACAGAATTGGCCTCCTCTTTTTTCTTGTCCAGAGGCATTTCAGCTACATGAGGGCATGGATGGAGGTAATTAATAAAATGAACCAAGTCTGATGCAGATAAATGAATGCTGCATTTGGAAATAAATGGGCAAAACAGTTAAGGACAGAAATGCAGGAACTGTGGAATCTAATGAGTGAACAGGAGTGACAGAATGTTAACCATCTTTTCATCTTAAGCAAGAAAAATATGTTTTCTTTAAATTATTGTTGCACTAAATACCTCAACAAAAACTTTAAGAAGATCCAAATATTGGAGTGTACCTGTAGGTCAAATATTTGAAGTTATATACAGATATACTTATAACTGGTCCATTTTGTGCCCCTATAGTAAATTACCTGAATGAAGATAGATACCAGGATGGTGACGTTGTGTAATTCAACCTCGTGCAATATACATGTTGTCACTTTTGTTGAGTAGCGATTTGCCATAACTATGTCCATTGCCTTGCTGTGCCCTACATTATTTATGGGACAGTCTAGAATAAATGTTCTCTGGCAGGATCTTTCATTTT
>NW_015170887.1:296083-310097 GCF_001447785.1 Gekko japonicus
TCACAGAGCGCTATCGTTTGTCTTACAAAATTGTGCGAACAGACAGTCGTTTGGTGCGCAGCCTTCTGACAGCTCATGGATTCCGTGAGGTTTGTACATCTGATTTCTTCAATATAAAGAGAATGAACATCCAGATACCATCTGATCTGCTTTTAGAGCTGAGAGACAATTACAGATCAGAACCTGGGTTGTCTGTAAGATTCAGCCATCAAACACAAAGCACTACAAAGCTATATCTTCTGAAAGTAGTGCAGTTTGACTTTTTGTCAGATATCCTCATGCTAGTGTGTGTTCCCCTTCCCTGTTGTTGTTGCTGAGTACTCATTTGAGGTACGCCAACTGAGGCTGGAAAAAGGGGCTTGCCTAAGGCCACCCTCTCCAACTTTTTCAGGCCATGGGCACCTTTGGGATTCTGACACAGCGTGGTGGGTGCAGCCACAAAATGGCTGCCATAGGTGGTGGAGCCAGTCACAAAATGACTGCTGCAGCTTACTTTCAGGCACACAGTGAAGACCTGTGTACTATGGTGGCAGCTCCTGCCAAAACAATATTTTTAAAAATCTGTACAGGGCGCTGTGCTGGGGACCCTTGACCTAATGAGTTTGTGATGGAGATTTAAACTGGCAACCTCCATTTCACAGCTTATTCCTTTAGTCCCTGTATTGCACCAACTCCTAGTCTATCATAGGGCTTTGTAGGAGTCAGTGGACAGCAGGAAGAGCCAGAGATGCTATGATAGACAGCTGTGTCCAGGAAATTGACTTTGCGGATGTCAGCTGTGCTTTCATATCCTCTCAAGCAGCATTATTACAGGAGCTAATAAAATAGTCATATTATCTGGGATTTATTCACTTGCACATCAGCTTTTAGGCGCTTGAAATCTACTGCTTGGGTTCAACTCTTAAGTATTCCATAAAAGAGAAGCTGCTTTATTTGGAAAGAGTCCTTTGGACGAAATGTATGTAGGTTATCAATAGCTTGCAGCAGAATTTGTTGATGAAATCTCTTATTCTCTATCCTTTCTGACCCTCAGATGTTGGTCACAGAGAGCAAAAAAGCAGCCATTTTAATGAGATAAGGAGTTCCTAGATGCCATCTTGGCTGTTCCCTTTCTCAGTTACACTATCAAGAGGCTCAAAGCTAAGGACCTGGATCCTAGGAACAAGTTCCATGTGCATGTCTCTCTGCTGACAAGAGTGCTTTCTCTACTGCTGAAACATCTATTTGCACAAGATCACTGGTTTTCAATGGACTATTGCACAAAACAAAATTTTCAATGGGCTATTGTACAAAACAAATCCCATTTCCTGAAACTAAGGCCATTCTCTGAGAATTTGCCTAGACTTCTGAGCATAAAGGCATATAGTGCTCAGTTTTGCATGGTCATGAACATGTAAAGAGGACATATTGTTTTCTTATCTTTTCTTCAGGTGCATCCCAGCAGCAATGAATATAACCTAATGTGGACAGGATCCCACTTGAAGCCCTACGTTCTACGGACACTCACAGATATTCAAAAAGTCAATCACTTTCCCAGGTAAGAAGGGGTGTATAGTAAATATAACTGCTCTGTGGAAGGTTTAGTGTAACTTGGAGATTCCTTTAAGGTGTTAAGATTTTGGTCATTACTGTGTGTTTATGCTTTGGCTTGTCGCATAGATTATGTAGAAAGTTGGAGAAAATGAAATTTGTTTATTTAGATATATTACTGGCCATTTCCCAAGGGCTCTGGCTGGGTAACAACCTTTATGAGAACATTGCTTGAAGAAACAGATGCCTAATACAGTTGCTAAATTACTGCTTAACTGCTTGCACAAAGGAATGTTTTTTATTAGGCTTTGGTGAACCTTTAGGGGAATAGAATTCAGAAGCTGAGGAGCCCCCATCAAAAACCCTCTTCGCATGCCCATGTTGTTCAGGCTGGGCAGATAAGTGAGAAATTGCAATGGTAAACAAAATTGCAAGTACACTTACGGTGAGAACAGCAAAATAATAAGCTGGCTAGACTGTAGCGTTGAGCTTGTACAAGCCCAAGTTGTTCATGCTTGTCAGACCCATCGACGTTAAAGTAACGATGGATTTCAACCCTCACAAAGATGTAGCATCAGAAAACTATCCATTTATGGTTTCAGGTCCTATGAATTAACACGAAAGGACAGATTGTACAAGAATATCAATCGAATGCAGCAGGCCTATGGATTCAAGACTTTCCATGTCCTGCCTCAGACCTTCGTCCTTCCCGGCGAATACCAAGAGTTTTGTAGTAAGTGATCAACTCTGTGTCATGAAGTCAGCTGCAGTGTAAATATGGGCCAGTCATTCTTGTGTTCCAACTCTTACCTCCAGGTGTATATTGTTTGTGATGTTTTAGGGAAAGGGCACTAACAAAACCCTTCTGTTGAACTCCTGGCTTGAATCCTTCTGACCTATTTTATAATTGAGATCTGAATTGTGTTTTGGGCAAAACTAGAAAACAGAAAGGTGTCCCATAATCAATGTTCCCTCTAAGCTGTGGAGTCTTGTGAGCAAAAATTCTATTTTCTGAGCTGCTGGCATTAAAGCTGTGAGCAAGCCATTTGGCTGCTGCATAAATTAGTTTGCTCTGGAGCCCTCCTTCCTGAGCTAAGACACAAATGTGTGAGCCGGAGGCTAAAAAACTGAGTTGGGTCACACTAACTCCGCTTAGAGGGAACACTGCCCATAATGTGTTGCTTTTTCCATGCATGCCAAGGGAGACCGATGAAAGAGGTTGCCTGGGATCCCATGAATGAGTTCTGTGCACCCTAGATAGTCTGCGCTTCCTTTTCCACTGAAATTTTGTTTTGTGCAATAGTCCATTGAAAACCAGTGATCTTGTGCAAATAGATGTTTCAGCAGTAGAGAAAGCACTCTTGTCAGCAGAGAGACATGCACATGGAACTTGTTCCTAGGATCCAGGTCCTTAGCTTTGAGCCTCTTGATAGTGTAACTGAGAAAGGGAACAGCCAAGATGGCATCTAGGAACTCCTTATCTCATTAAAATGGCTGCTTTTTTGCTCTCTGTGACCAACATCTGAGGGTCAGAAAGGATAGAGAACAATAAGAGATGCTCATGCCTATTCTTTTTTTTTTAAATCCCCTGAAGGCAGGGTAGCTTTATTAATTTTTGTTACACCTACATAACTACAAAGAGAGAAAAAAAAGAAAAGAAAAAAAGCGGAAAAAAGAAAAAAGTGGTGGGGGGGAGGGGAAAAAAATAACAAACTAAAATAACAAACCCCAGGATACAGACAGTATAAAAGAAAAAGACCCCACACTATAACTAAAAACCCAAGAAAGGAAGGTCATTAACAGTTAGCACATAGTTAGTTATAAAAAAATTAAAGCTTTTGTTTAAGTCAATGAGTTAAGGAGATTAGTGAGTCCATTTTAGTAAATGTCTGTTTTCTTCTCAGTGTGCATAAAGACTTCGTCCAGTTCGTCTATAGTCTTTTAAGTCATAAGTGTTACTTGGCAACTCTCAGTCGCAGATCATTTGCTTCTCTGGCCGTGCCTCCTACTGCTCCCAATAGTTCTCCGTCCATCTCATCTGGGCTGGCTACTTGGCCTCCGTCCTCTTGCTGCTCTTCCTCTTTTGCTCCAAAAAACTGCTTCAACCAATTTTCCGCTTTGGACACCGAGTCAATTTTCTCCCTTTTGTCTCTGTATTTAAACTGCACCCCCTCTGGAAAAAGCCAGGCATATTGAATCTGGTTGATTTGAAGCGTTGAAATAAGCTCTTTATATGCTTTCCTTTTCTGTCTGACCTCAAATGGAACGTCCTTTAGGACCCTGATGATTGCTGATTCCAATTGTAGGGGTTTGCTTGCTCATGCCTATTCTAACCAGTTATAAATACTAACTGAAAGATACCTGTCAATGCTCAAAATTCCCTTTGTGCAGTGTTAATATCTAATGTGTTAATATCCTGCCGACCTTGGCAAAGTGTTTGTTCCTGTCATGTTTGTTTATATTTTTTTCTTTCAAACTCAACCAGATTCCTATGCAAAGGACAGGGGACCTTGGATAGTGAAGCCTGTGGCATCTTCTAGAGGTCGAGGTGTCTATTTGATAAACAGTGTAAGTATTTGAAAGTATACCAAGCACAGATTCCCTGGTTTCTTCTAACAAGTTCGTGGTAACATTTTCCTCCCTGCACAAAGTTTTTCAGTTAGCAGCAGAGAGCATTTTCCTGCTGTGTGTGACTTTCATGTGGTAATGTTATCAACTAGTTGATTTGATAGTCAGTTGTTGCTGTTTTGTCTTAAGTGAAATGCAAGGAGAGAACCTGGGCACAGTAAGTAAAATGGACATTTCCATCTTGGCTTTCATTACATATGTGCAGTATGTCTGGTTCTTAGTCACATCATGGTCCAAAAATGTAGTTGTGTAAGTGAAGGACTTAGGGCCTCTGTGTGAATGCTGTAGAATCAAGGATGGAAATCTCTTCTCTTGGAGGCTGTAGGAATATGTCTTCAACAAAGAATCCAGTAGAATAGGGCCTTGGGAAAAGCAATAGGAGCAAGTCTGTCAGGTGACTTGCTGCCCTGTAATGGTAAGTTTGATCTCTATACTTTCTGACCTGCTGTCATCAAGTTCCTGAAACTCTTTGATAACTAAAAACCTTTCTGGCAAGTATCTTGAAATTTATAATAGAAATACTTAGAAAATATATGACAAGCAGAGGTGATGATTTGCTAGATGGTGGTGGGCTGTGGTGAGATTACAATCATATGGTGACCTGGTTTTTCGCAGTACTGTTCTACATGGTAAGAATTTTACGATGTATCTCTACCTGATCATGGATTAAATATGACAGAGGTCCTATGTTCATTGTGATAGGGTGACATTAGGTAAATGGGAGTCTGTGTTGATCCATGGTTGGCTGTTTCCGGTACCTTGCCTGCAACCAGTTATGCAAGACTCTGGGCTGGAGCCATGAAATGGAAGAAGGTTTTCTGTGTGTGTGTGTGTGTGTTAATGCTAATAAGAGAAGTATTCCTGGCATTCTGTAAAACTGGACAATGAGTCATTTCTTTTTCACTCATATCTTCCCTCCATGTTGAAAGGGCCAGCTTGTCTCATCTGTTCACAGCCTGGCTCTTTTCCCACGGAATCTGGGAGCAGCTAGCCAACTTGTATGAAGCAACTCTTTCCAGAGCCACACAAGGCCTTGTGCTTCAGGGGAAGGCATATGTGAATAAAGGGTCAGAACCTGAAAAAGGCACTGTAAAGCCCTGAGCCCTGCTTGACAGGGAAAGCAGCGGGATATAAATTGAATAAATAACTAAGCCTGTTTAAACCCACAAATCAGTCAAGTTTGCTCCATCCAAAGACTGCTCTATAGTCTCTCATTGTGTAGAAAGGCTCTTCATCTGTTATGGATACTAAAGGATGATGATTGTATTTCCAGTTGACTGTAACTATCCTAAGTTGTTCATGTTCAGGTTTTTGGGGTAATATTTCTACTAGATACTCTCCAAAATGCAGCTTTGATGACATTTTATATTTTAGTTAGAACCTAAGGGATAGTGAAGAATAAAACATCCTGAAGATGTTACAGCCCTTGCATTTAGTGGCCTATTCTTGTTATGAACAGTTTACCTGCATGCCAGTATAGCAGTTGCTCTTTATGTGTGATGAATGCTATTGGTGTCACAGTTGTCATGATAGCCCTGAAGCTTTGAACAGGGGAGCTCAGTTTGGCAATCTGGCTAAAGTTTAGTTGCAGTTGCAGATAGTGTTTAAAAAGGCGGCTTACCACTGCTAGTGGTGTGATGTTGCCTTGATAGGAAGTCCTACTCCAAAGTAGGTTTACATAGGATTACAGTTGTACTTTTTAGTAAAGTATCTTTACTATTGTCCCTTTGGTCAAGATGCAGACTTATTTTTTCTTCTGAGTTGTTGCTGGAAACATAGTTTAATACTAGATACTTGAAAGGGTGAAGCAGCCTCTCAGTTGTGCATCTGATGTTGACATAGGAGGAAGCACGGCGGTTTTGGTTGTCATAAATAATCTCTCTCTCTCTCTCTCTCTCTCTCTCTCTCTCTCTCTCTCTCTCTCTCTCTCTGCAGTGCTGGTATTTCAGGAAGTTGGAAATAAGATAATTGCTATAGAGATTACCATATGCATGCAGGTCTTGAAAACGGGCCTTCTGATCTTTGCATTTTTTCTGTGTGTTCAGGAGTAGCTATTAACAGTTGCTGTTGATAACTGAAAAGCTGACTAAAACCGTAATCTGTGTTTGTTTTGTTGTTAGTGTTTTGCCTACGGTGTGTAGTTCTTCCTTTTGCCAGAAATTAAACTGATAGCTTGATGAGTAAGCTCTATACCATTCTAGTCGAAGTGCAGGCTTCAACCAGAGTGATCCATAATTGGGCTGTACCTGGTCTCTACTGTGTCCTTTTCTAGTCCTGTTATAGCACCTTGAGCATTCCAAATACTTTAAAATATTTGCACTGAGTGCTTATTTGAATTATTAGGATACTACCTTTTCACCAGAAAGTTTGGTTAACCAAGAAGCCAGGGAAATATTAATTGGCATACGGCAGTCAGATGATAAAATTATTTTCAGCGGGGAGTGGTAAAATAATGAAATTGGGCATTCTGTATTTAGGCCTTTAGTGTTCATTTGGATGTACATTATGTCTCTTGTAGCCAAATCAGATCTCTCTGGAAGAAAACATTCTGGTCTCCCGCTATATCAGCAACCCCCTCCTCATAGATGGTGAGTTTATATATGAGTTTGCTGCTCCTTTAGGAGATTACAGAACCTTGCTGGTTTTGGTTATAACCATGTTTTGTTTCTATTGCAGTTTAATGTGGTAAGTACTTACAAACAATTGTGTCATCCTCACATGGGGAATATCACTATTCAATGATATTCATTCCCAACTCTTAGAAACAACTCCTGCAAAAATTTGCAGACATTGATCACTTCTGCTTTGGTGTAGTGGTTAAGAGTGGCAGACTCTAATCTGGAGAACTGGGTTTGATTACTCACTCCCACACATGCAGCCAGCTGGGTGACTTTGTGTCAGTCACAGAACTCTCAGAGCTTTTCTCTCATGAGCAGTTATCTCAGAGCTCTCTCAGCCCCACCTACCTCACAGGGTGTCTGTTGTGGGGAGAGGAAGGGAAGGAGATTGTAAACTGCCAAGTGAAGGACAAGGTATAAATCCAACTCTTCTTCTCTCCCTCCCATTCAGATTTCAAATTTGATGTGCGGCTGTATGTTCTGGTGACATCCTATGACCCTCTTGTAATTTACCTCTATGAGGAAGGTTTGGCCAGGTAGGTAGCACCTTTTGTGTTTCATGATGAACCTTGTGTCCCAGCCCTGTTGGGTATGACTTTCTGTCATTATTATAGCTCTGGATCCTAACCTCCCTTTTATTTTGTACAAATTACTTCTGCTTGTGGAAGGGGAGGGCAGTTTTCACTGGATTCCCACCATGCACAACCACTGTCCATTTTGATAGGGCTTTCCTGGGATGGGTGGTTCAGCTTGACCCATGGAGGCACTATTTTGGGGTCATAGACTGCAGCAGGAGGGGGAGGGGGGAACTTTAACACAACTCTGCTTGTGCTACATAGCATCCAAGCCTGTGAATCTAAGATAGTGAAGACACCTGGTGGTTTTCATAAATTTATGCAGAGCTTTTGAAGTTGGAGACTGTGCTGATGAGTGGCTCAGTTAAAATTCTCCTTTCTCACTTTTGTTGAATCTCTGGTCCTTGTCTTTCTGCTGTTCTTTGGCCCAGAAGGTTAGGGTGCAGCTGATGATTGCAAACTTCAGAACATTTAGCCACAGGTTAAAATTCAGGACTCTATAGTGATAGGGAAAATATCAAATATATTTCACTCAGTGGATGATATGTCTCTTCTTACTTGTAGCCTTCAGGTGGCAGTAGTAGGCTTTGAGGCTTTCATAGAATGCTAATATTTTTGTCTTCCTGGATTTGTGTGCGTAGGCACAAGGGAAAGCTTTCAAGATCCTGGCGCCACCAGGTTTCAACTTTTTTGTCCCTTTATACTTTGGTCTCTGCCAAGAGACCTCTCTCTGTACTTCACCAAGCACTATTTTCCATTTGAACACGAGAGAACTTTTCATGGCTCTTTACTGCAGAAGAAGCATTCAGTAGTCGAAGCAGTATTAAACAGCTCACTGGAGTTGAAAAGGCAATACTGTACGTGATGGAAGTAATGTGGAGCAGAAGTACAGAGTTAGTCCCAGTATCTGAGATTTAACTTTATATAAGTTGTTGACTGGTCCTTAGTATGTAGGATGACTAGAACAGTGACACTCCATTGATCAGCTAAGATTGGCTGGGTTTGGGGGTTGTCTCTTGTATACATTGATTTGATCCATCTGGCCCTCAAAGTCAGCTCTCCAACTCTAGTGGTGACCTCAGGTAATGGATTTTCAAGGGGTGGCTGCCCGTCTCACCCATGTTGCCTCTAGCTAGGAGGCAGAGTAGCTAATTCTTCTTCCCTCTTTGCTCCCCCAAGCCATATATTCCCTGTGGTGCTTCCTGAACTGGTGGAAGTTCCTGTCTCCTCCAAGAGTTCTGGCACCATTTGGGGTGGCTTGTTGCCAGATGCGTGGGGGAGAAAAGTGGTTAGCTACTCTGCAGTGGAGGGTGGCCAGCAGCAGCATGCATTAGCCTCAGGCAACACTGTGTTTTTAGCTAGCTCTGCTAGCCCTTGTTCTCCTCTGTTGATGACTGACCATTTGAAGAGGATGGTGCATTTGTAATAAGCTGTTTTAGCAACTCCCTCCCTGCCAAGATTAGGGTCTTGTATAGACGTAGAGCACGAGTTTAATAAATCAGATTAGTACTGGAAGTTAATATTGAAAAAAGCAAGTTTATACTTTACAAAATGGAGCAATTTTAGGACATTTGTGGTTTATTTGAGAACAACCAATTACTATAGTCAGAATAAAACAAGAGGTGTAGATATAATACTTGTTCCCTGTAAAATATTCTTGGAAAGGGAATGTACTGTTCTTCCCTTCCTCCATTTGTCTTGCTTAAAAGCCACTGTCTGTCATACTTGCTGGCTTTGCCGGGTGTATAGATGTTAAAAAAGAAAGGTATTGTATGGTTTGTGTAACAGTTAGATGAGCATAATTTGCCAGCAGGGGGCACTCCTAAACAGGGTTGCCCCCCCCCATTAATTTTTCTTTGTTTGGGAGTCAAAAGGGGAAAAAACCCTAATTTAAAATAAAATATCAAATTTTAAAGAGATGTAATTTTGATCCTAACCTCTTCTGAGCACTCGTTGGTAGACTAGCGCTGAACCGGGGGAAAAGAAAGAGTTGTTTTGTGAAGGCACAATGGATTGAACAGAAAACCAAATGTGCTTCTGAGGGGCCCAAGAAGGAGAGGGGGATTGGAAATTAATGCGGCTGTAGAGCTGTGTGAGTTCCAAAATGAAGGAGCAGGCATCAGAGTCTCGTAATGTCTGACAGTGTGCTGCCTTCCTGTTCCATGAGCCCCCTGGTGCCCCCTCCTCTGATAGTCCTGCTTGCTAATTAGCACTGGCTCCGTGAAGATATTTACCTTTTCTCTGCTGGATTCCTGTGGTTTCCAAAGAATTCAGGTACTTACTGTGAGCCAAGGAATTCACATTACCTCATAGACTGTGCTGTGGCCAGAGCCTGTTACAGCAGCCCAGTCCCCCCTCACAGTAACCCCTGCCTGGCATGTCTAAATAGCTGTTGGTCTCTTGACCCACCTCCTTTCCCCATTTTCATAACAAGCGTATCAGTTTTGAATTGCAGCATTTTGTACTGCTGGCAGGTCTTTGATCAGTTAGGCCAGTATGAAACTAACTGCCACAACTGATCTGCTAGATTAGAGAACCAGGCTTGTTGAGAGGGCATAAGAGTTTCCTTTGTGGATCTCCTTTAAGAAAACCTGAAGATGGTAGTTTGACTTTGGAAGAGGAATTTCAGTGCTCTGTAATTGTGGTGGAAGATGATACAGACCTGTCTGTGAAGGAATATGGCAATGGGGGGTTGGGAGGCTTGCTTTTGTTTGGAGAATGATGTAACTCTGAAGAGGAGTTTCTTTAGAATATTTGACTTTGTTCTATCACCAGAGTGATACTTCAGTGTTCCAAATGACCTGCTTTCTATCCTCATTGACTGAAAGGGCTGGAGAGGATCTTCTGGACCAGCTTCCTAAATACATAAAGAGAAAGATAGCTGTTTTTAGTCTGCTTTTGGCCTACCCATATGTAAACCACCTTTTCCCTGCACAGTAACTCTGATGTATGAAACCTTTCCTTGGACAAATGCCAAGTATCTGGTGCTATCTAAAGAGAAGTAGCTGTAAGACAATGCCAAGAGGTGTGTTAGTAGTTAATACTTTCAACTGTTTAAAAAACTCCCAAGAATAGAGAGGGTTTATGGGTGGCACTTACAGTGAAAACAGTTGAAAATGTGTTACCTGTTTATAGTTTATCTGTAGAAAGACTTGCAAAGTTAGAACCTATACCCTAATGGTATAGTTAGAAGAAAAATTAATTCTGTAGCCTCTTAGGATTCAGAGAGTATTTAGAATTCTTGCTTTTTTTTAGAAATGGTAATGATTAATCCATTTATTTATTTATTATTTATTTACTTTCAATTTGTATCCTGCCTTGCCGGGATACAAGACTGATGGCCCACAGATGTAGCTGTAAGATGAAACTTTTTACCCACTCTGAAAAACTTTAACAAGACTCAGGTTTCAGATCATGCTTTCAGTGTACCAAGATGTAAAGTAATCTAAAATCCCTGCTGAGCAATGTTTTTATGTCTGAAGCTAGGGGGAAATTGAAGGTATAATAGTCTATATCTTATACTGTACCTTATATAATGTTTCTAGAGCCAGGGTTTTGAAAGAAACTCTTGATAGCCCCTCTGGGTTGAGAGATGTAGATAACATACCCACTTTCCACAGTGTATCTTACTTATAAAGTGTTTTTGTTTGCATTGGCAATCTGTAGGAGTTGCTATCCACTAGGCCAGTTGCTGTTCCCTGTCACAATTTAAAATAATCATTACTCTGGGGTGCCTCTAAATCTAGTTTAATATGAATATGATGCTATCCATGTTAGGGGATTTGGTTTTTATCTATTTGTTTCACTAGGAATATGGCATTTTTTGTGAAGCTCATTTAAACAAATATGACAGACTCACAAGAATGAGGCATGCAAATAACTACAGGAATACTTGAGCTATGGTCTCAAGAGAATGGCTGAATCCTAGCATTTGCAGTGGTGAAATACAGGTTTGGTAGAATTTAAGGGGGAGGAGGAAAGTGTTCCTTGGAAAAATAGTATTAAGTTAATTTATTAGATTTACCCTGAAGCTGTTCAGACATTTACCTTTACATGCCTTTATGTACAATGAAATTGAGCGTGGTGTTCATGCCTTTCCTTCTTACTTCCCATGTGTATGTTGATGCTTACAGAAGAGAACACCTGAATATAAGTATTCATGTTTGCTTCAACACTGGTTTTCTTTGCTTCTGGGTAGTGAATCTGCTAAGTTAGGCAGGTTCCATATCCAAACCAGCGGTAGACTCTGCATTTACATTCCTGTGGGTTCCCCAGTATGAGTGTTCACTTCTGTATGTGGTGAAGGAAAGAGGTGGGTAGAAGATGACACAGATGGGCCATAATTTGCTCCTCATCTCAGCTCCTGTATGGGTGTAGAGAGGAAATAATGCTGGAGCATCTTTACTCTTCTTCCTGAAAAAAAGATGGAACAATTGGCCCACATTGTTCTGAATGTTTGTTTAGTCTTGGTTCTTCCTTTGTAGGTTTGCCACTGTGAGATATGATCAGGGAGCAAAGAATATTAAGAACCAGTTCATGCATCTAACAAACTACAGTGTCAACAATGACTATGTCAGGTACTTGGATTTGCTTCGGAGTTCTCAAGTCCTGAGTGTCCTTAGCAAAGCAGTCAACCCGTCATAGGAACTGGTGGCAATTTTACACCTAAAGTTTCTAAGGCTGGCATATGAAGAGTGGGTTTTTTTGTTTTAGTTGTGATGACCCTGAAGTGGAGGATTATGGGAACAAGTGGAGTATGAGTGCAATGCTGAGATATCTGAAACAGGAAGGGAAAGATACAACGGGTGAGTCTGTTATTCGTTCCTTAAATATTTGACATAATGACTCTTGATAGATTATATTGGCAGTTGTGTTAGGTCTAATTCTCCTTTAGGATTGTTTCCTACAGTCCTGCCCCTGTACTTTGATGACTCTTCCCCTTCTTCTGGTGGAATAAGAAAGCAGAAGAGTCCATCATCTCATTCTTGTTGGGATGTGTGTTTCTGCCCTCCCCCCCCCCCCCCCCAGCTTGGCATCTCCTTCTTGGAATTGTGAATCACTTTTTTTAGTGATGTGCACATATGCATTCTTATTTTTTCATCCTGGAATTCCATACTCTGTTTGTATTCACTGGTTGCACAATGAATGAACAGTGCAATTTCATTCTGTCTGTGGATTGAAAAGCGCTTTTTTTTTTTATAGCACTGATCCCTTTTAAGCCCTAGAGTTCTCAGAAGCTTGGTTGGAGAGGGAAGGGCTTCTGCATGGTCCTTTTGTTTTTTCGTCTTCCTTACTTTGTTCCTTGAATGCATTTTACTGCAGAGCATAGAATGACCTGCGTGTCTCTTAGCTTACCCATGCATTCAGTTGGGATTGAACCTTCAAATACTGGTGAAGTAACAATTGTGAGATACCAGAAATACAATGTGCTGTTTGAAGTAGGTGTTCTTTCACAACACAGCTTTAAATGAGGTGTTACTGGCATAATCAGGTGGCTTGCATAGACCAAAGCCAATGAGCATTTTGGTGTATTTCATACCACGTAGGTACACATGGAATCCTAAAAATGACAAAGTGGTCTAGAACAGGTGGATACACCTTTAATCCGTGCATGGCCCCTGATCTCCAGGCAGTGGTCTGATTACCAGGAACATGTATTGCTGGATAAGCTGACCCCCCCCCCCGATGATAGTGGGTTTTGAATATGTAGCCTAGACTTTATGTAAAACTAGCAGTAAAGCCCGTTGTGAAAGCAATACAACGGGATCTAGAAAGAGGCTCTGGGGCAGTGCTCTGGCTTTGGGCAAACAGTGTCAATTTGCTGTGGTGACCTCAGCAGGGTATAATGACAGAGTCCACTGTTTTCTCCAGAGGAACTGATCTCTGCTACCTGAAGAGCAGTTGTAATTGTGAGTAATCTGTAGCCCTCACCTGGAGATTGGCAGCAATTGTTACCCAGGACAAAGTGGCTGGTTGGGAGGGTGTAGTCTATGGCATTCTACCTGTCTGAGGTCCCACCCCTCTGCAAACCCCACCCTCTCCAGGCTCCACCCCTCAAATCCCCAGGAATTTGTCAGCATGTAGTTGGCAACCCCATCTCCTTCCCAGCTAGCCACCAACCTACCATTATCTGCCCCTTTGACTTCAGCTGACTTCTGCCCTCCCTTCTGCAGAGCAGTTGTAATACTGAGTGCTCTCCAGCCCTCACCTGGAGATTGGCAACAATGGTTCCCTATGTGAGACTGACTGGTTTGGAGGGTGGAGTCTATGGCAGTGTACCTGTCTGAGGTCCCACCCCTCCTCAAACCTCACCCTCTTCAGGCTCCATCCCTCAAATCTCCAGGAATTTCCCATCTGGAGTTGGCAACCCTATCAGGACTGGCCCCAATGTGTTTTCTCCCAAAGGCCAAAGTAGGTGACAGGACCAAGCTTAGTTGCCTACCAACAGGCACTGAGGGGAATGTAGGGTTGCCAGCTCTAAGGAGGGAAATACCTGGAGGTTTGGGGGGTGGATTCTGTAGAGGGCCGGGCGACGGAGGCATCGGCCTTCTGTCGCCCGCCTTGCCCCCCCAATCTCGGCCCGGGCACCCGCGGCTCCCACCAGCGGCCGCCCGACTCCAGACTCCCCCGCGGCCACTCCAGCCAGGCGACGGAGGCATCGGC
>NW_015170887.1:311117-342020 GCF_001447785.1 Gekko japonicus
GGGCAGCATGGCATTGTATCTGTCTGAGGTCCCCCTCTTCCTCCTCCTCCTCAGATCCCACCCTCAGCAGGCTTCATCCCTAAAATATCCTGGAAGTTTCCAACCAGGAGTTGGCAACCCTATGTCCTGGAGTTCGAACCTGGAGTTGGCAACCATCAGCCAACGTTTATCTGCCTGCCTGTCTTTACAACCCACACACACACACACAGCCTCTGCCTAGGGAGCAGCTGACATCATTCTCCTCTCCCAACTGAAAATTCCAACTGCCTTGTGGGGGGGTGAGTTTGAGGTGTGGAATGGAGTGTAGTCCAATCAGCTTCCATATGTAAATGACCTTGGAACGCTGGCCGGGACTGCACAAAGCAGCCAATGAACCCAGCCAGTGTCTTCCGAGTGGCAGTTTTTTCGGCCTAACACTAAAGGGGCCAATTTTAGAATTCTGGCACCCAAAACTCTTTTATAATAAGGGAGAGATTGCAGTAATTCAGGGAGAGCATTAAGGTGCAGAAGACTTTTCTTTAGAAGACAAAAAGAGCTTGCAAAAATTTTAAATGAAACAATGGGCAAACTTTTCATTATAACTTCAAAAAAGTTTTATAGGACCAAAATGGACACGAAAAATTACTAGGAGGGGGAGGGGATCCAACTGTCAGGTCCTGTTACTTGTTCATCTGCTAAGAACCTTTGCAGGAAGCATGAACAGATAAATGTCTGTTAGTGTTGTTGTTTTGACACTGGAGGTGTACGTTGGTAGTATATTATATTCATGTTTTCCACCAAAGTACAGCCAGTGATGTGTAATGGTTAAAGTTTTGAACTAGGATCCAGAAGGCCTGAATTCAATCCCCACATTGTCATGGATACTTGCTGTATGACTTTGTGCTCACATTTTCTCAGTCTAGCCTAACAAAGTGTTGTTATAAGGATAAAATAGGGAAGAGAGAATCATGTATGCTGCTTTGAGCTTCTTAGAGGAAAGATGGGATAAAAACAATTATTAGATGCATTAGTATTACCTGTAAACAAGGGGATTTAAGTGCTTCTGGACTGCTGGTGATGCCCAAGTTCATATGGATTGTCCGTTGTAGTAATATGAATAAGCTGTTATTGCCTCAAGATCCTCATTTGTCTTTTTGTGTTTCCCCCCCCCCTTTTGTCTTTCCAGCTCTGATGGCGAGTGTGGAGGACCTGATCATTAAGACAATAATTTCTGCAGAGCTGGCCATTGCTACAGCCTGTAAAGCTTTTGTCCCTCACCGTGGTGTTTGCTTTGGTAAGGAGACTGAGGTCATTTTAACAAGAACTATTGTGGGCCCTCTGAGTACATTTCATGTTTCTTCCTGCCCAGTGGTGTTGTGTGAGGGTGTGGAATTTGCTTTCCATATCATGTCATTAATAGAGAATCTATAATCTGGGCACTAGGGATATGCAGTTCTTTGTTAACAAATAAGAGATGAAATGAAAAGAGTCTCATTGTTGGTGGTTATAATAAAAAGAAACTAGTGATGTTATTTAATAAGTTGCTCTGGAACTTGGTGTTAGAGAGTTCAAACTTAGACTGGAGGGAGAGGCAAGTCAGGAGATAATGAAACTGTCATGTATCCATTCTGCACAGTAAAACAGTTCTTGCAAGAAACAGGAGATATGCTATATTGGGGAGGACTTTACCTGTGCTGCTCCTGGTCGCAGTGAGGCTGTGTATTTAACCACCTCCCTAGAATTTGATGGAAAAATAAGATGGATATCATTGCCATAATTATGACACTTCTACCTGAATCTCTAGATGACCACTCTTATCAATTTTGATATTAAACTGAGGAGGTGAACCATTTTGGGGGATCTCCTTGCCAGCAAGGATTGGAGCCACTGTAAAATAGATCTTCAGGATCAAGTGTTTGTTTTCTTCAATAAATGCCTTGCCCTGGTTTTTTTTAGGCTGGAGGCATTATGCCTTTTGTTTAGGCATTGATCATCTGCCCTATCCGCTGAAACAGTCTTCCTGTGGCAGATATCATTAGATACCATTAGATCAGGTAAACTGATGCTGGGTCTTGGATCTCCATGTGCTTTGTTCACAGGGCAGTAAATGAAAGATATGCATCAGAATATGTAAGTGGAAGTTTTCAGAATATGCCTTGTTAGTGGGGTAGCACATTGAAACTGTGACTTCAGTGAGTTTTCTACAGCTTTTCTTGTGTAATAATGGTCACTATAAGTTCCGCTGGTGTATGTGTGAAGCTAGGTGTTTGTTTTTTAAAAAATCCTAGCGTGCATTGCTTTATACTTCTGAAGACCGCCATATTGGTCAGTCTTCCAATTGGGGGATAGTGTTTTGGAGTCCATCACAATATTGCATATTTGGCCCTCTAGCGGCAGAAATGCATCTTGGATTTAAGATCTGTGTATGTCTATAGCCTGCCCACCTTGTCTTTAAAAGCATTCTAAAATAAAAAACATTTCATTTGATTTTTTTTAGTACTCCCCAAAATTTCCAATTTTTCCATTGGAAAAAAGCCTTGGGAGAAAATATATCTACCCCCCCCAAAAAAATAAAAATAAAAAAAAAATCCGGGACTTCACATCTCTACTTGGCTTGAATTCTGAAACTTGAATTCTGAAACTTGAATAGAATCATGTCCGAACATGAATTTATTTTTTGACACAGAATGTCTAGAATATTGTGGGGGTTAGGCAATTAATAAATATAATGTAATAAATAAATGAATACTCAGGGTAGCAGTCCTAATGATGACAACGTTCCCTTCACCTTTTTATTGTAAAAGAATAGAAGAGGATGTCTTAGAATGCTTACAGTCCTCTGTTTAAACTACTAAGCTGTTGGGATGGGATAAACCACTAGTATATTTCGGTAAGCTATAAACTGAAATACTTGTTATTCATAAGGACCCTGTCCTAGGGGAAGTATCAGTCCTTGGGCTGGAAAGATAATTTTGAGCATTTGCAGGCCATTGCAAGATTGACTCCTTTATCAAAAGTGATTGAAACTGATATGTTGATTATTTAAAACAGGTATTTTGGGGTAAAGTGTGTTGCACTGGTTTGGTAGTATCTGCTGGATTTGTGTGTTGGGCGATTATACCACATGGCGGCGGTAGAGCTTACATCTGGCATAAGTTTTATACAAAAGTATGTGCTGGCAAGATTGAAGAGCACATTGGCAAGGAAGCTGGGAATAGTTCCAGAAAGCAACGGCTGGTACCAGTGTGTGCTTTCTCCCACTTTCCAGTACTTGCCCCTCTGCCTTCCTTTTGGCAGCTACCAACTGCTTCCTGCAGCCCTGTGTGCAAACACAGGATAGAAGCTGCAGAGCTGGGAACTGCGGAGCCTTGAAATATTTCATTCCAGTGTCCTAGGTCTTACTGAGGGTTAGCATTTATCAAGGCTGCCCTGTACCCACAGGTCTACGGGAATAAGAGTTGAATACCCACTTTAGCTCAGGAGAGAGATCCCACAGGCTTGGAATTTGGCATCACTGTAATTATATCAGAGTCATTAAAACTGGACATTTATATGGCAGTGTGATGGCTGAAAGTAGGCTTTCAAAGAGGCAGGGTTAAGTGCTAAATACTGAGTTCTGGCATTGCCGTGGGGTGCCGGTTGGAAAGGCTGATGATGATTTGGAGTATTTGGATCCATTTGTGGTGGATAGAATGGAGTTTGGATTTACAGAGCTGGTTAAGAGCCTGGGGGTACTTGTGAACCCAGCCTTGCTGTGTGCCAAACAAGTTGGTATGGTGGCCAAGAGTGCTATAAGCTGCATTTGTGTTTTGCCAGCTCTCTCCTTGGCCTTGCTAATCCATGCTTTAGTAATCTTATGGCTGCTTTACTGTAATGTGGTCTGCCCTTGAAAACTGGAGACTGCAGGTGGTTCATCATGCAGCAGGTGCTAGCAGACAGGAATACATCTTGCCTATTTTAAAACATTGGTTGGCTCTTTGTTTCTGAGTTCAATTCAAGGTGCCGGTTATGACCCTTCATGGCCTGTATTTCCACCCTCCTATGTCCCCGTGTACCAGGTGTGGTCTTCAGGTTGCCACTTACTGGCTGTTCCTCTGCTTAAAGTAGCCTTGCCTGCCTGCCTGCCTGCCTGGTGTTGACTAGATTTAGCGCTTTCTCTATAGTAGCTCCCATCCTATTCATTGGGCTCCCTGGGAAGGTGATGTGACACAGTCTTTAGATATTTTTAGGATATGCTATTCACTGGGGCTTTTAATAGGGTTTAGGCTGCAGGCATTTTCTTGGAGGGAGGTTAATTGGGATCTTGTTGCAGTTTGCATGTTTTCAAATTTAGAATTATAAGCTGCCTTCAGCCACAAGGGAAAGGTAGGGTATATTTTATTTTAATAAATAAATATGCTTCTTTGAGTTCATCATGACCATTACTCTGGCATTTTTAGCTTATGTGGAGCTGTGATCCTTTTGGGTTCACTACATCTCTAGAATAGGGGTTGCAGTAGCTAATGACACTTGACATCTCATGGGTTGAGTGGGTTTCTGCTTTTGCAGAAATAGCAGGAGGTGAGGGAAGGACTGAGCCCATGCAGCAGCTTTCAGTTGCAGAAAGAGTACGCAAGAGTCAGCAAATGGGATTTTGTCAGGAACCTTTTATGGATCAAAAACTGGCTAATTAATAGAAAACAGAGAGTGAGTATAAATGGGCAATTTTCTCAGTGGAGGGTGGTAAGCAGTGGGGTACCGCAGGGATCAGTACTTGGTCCACTGCTTTTTAACTTGTTCATTAATGATTTGGAGTTGGGAGTAAGCAGTGAAGTGGCTAAATTTGCAGATAATACGAAGTTGTTCAGGGTGGTGAAAACCAGTGAGGATTGTGAGGCACTCCAAAGGGATCTGTCAAGGATGGGCCAGTGGGCGTCAACATGGCAAATGGGGTTCAATGTGGCCAAGTGCAAGGTGATGCACATTGGAGCCAAAAATCCTAACTATAAATACACATTGATGGGGTCTGAACTGGCAGAGACTGATCAAGAGAGAGATCTTGGAGTTGTAGTAGATAACTCACTGAAAATGTCGAGACAGTGTGTGACTGCAATAAAAAAGGCCAATGCTATGCTGGGGATTATTAGGAAGGGTATTGAAAACAGATCAGCCAATATCGTAATGCCCCTATATAAATCAGTGGTGCGACCTCATTTGGAATACTGTGTGCAGTTCTGGCCACCACACCTTAAAAAGGATATTATAGCTTTAGAAAAAGTGCAGAAAAGGGCAACTCGAATGATAAAAGGGTTGGAACACTTTCCCTATGAGGAAAGGTTAAAGCGCTTAGGGCGCTTTAGCTTGGAGAAACGACGACTGAGGGGAGACATGATTGAGGTTTATAAGATTATGCATGGGATAGAGCAGGTAGAGAAAGAAGTACTTTTCTCCTTTTCTCACAATACAAGAACTTGTGGGCACTCCATGAAATTGCTGAGCGGTCGGGTTAGAACGGATAAAAGGAAGTACTTCTTCACCCAAAGAGTGATTAACACATGGAATTCACTGCCACAGGAAGTGGTGGTGGCTACAAGCATGGACGGCTTCAAAAGGGAATTAGATAAGCATATGGAGCAGAGGTCCATCAGTGGCTATTAGCCACAAGGTATAGATAGGGACTCCGGGGCAAGTGATGCTCTGTCTTCTTGGTGCTTGGGGGGGGTTCAACAGTGGGAGGGCTTCTAATGTCCTGGCCCCACTGGTGGACCTCCTGATGGCACTGGTATTTCTGGCCACTGTGTGACACAGAGTGTTGGACTTGGATGGGCCTTTGGCCTGAACCAACATTGGCGTATCTTATGTTCTTAACCAGTGGCTTGTAGAGATGTATGCAGTGCATAAGGCAGTTTGTGTAAATGCATATGAAGGTGCCCCTTTTAAAATCCTATCGAACTTCATGACCAAGCTGGATGAGTGAAGAAGGAATGCCAGGGTCAGGAATTCTTAGCATTCAGGGAACAGGTTTCAGGTTTCAGTTCAGCACTTTTGTAGGTTATCTGAATGTCTGGTCAGTCCTATGACTATGTACAAAGACAAATATGGTCACAGTCCATAGGCATGAAAGGATAGAGCCACAGGAACTGTGTAAAGTGCGGTCAATGTTTCTTTAACGATAGCAATAATGTTATAAATATGAAAATTACAAAAGTGATACCAATACACTCAAATTGTAAATCCAGTTACATAAGATAGAAGATGACAACGACGGCGGGACGGTGGTCTTTGGAATGGGATGCCGTTTCGACAAACGTCTCTGATCAAGAATCTATAAGTGGATGATGTATGGAAAGTTGCACTTCAATAGAAAAGCTACCCGATTCACATGGAGTTCAATAACCGTTTCACCTATTTCATTGTACAAGTAATGGAGAAAATTTCTCTCAGATGAAGTAAAGCTTCCATACATCATCCACTTATAGATTTACACAGTTCCTGTGGCTCTATCCTTTCAGTCCTATGACTAGCCAGCAGTGTTAGTTGCTACATACTGCAGTTATCAGGGTGGGGGTGGGGCTCAACAGTACGCTTTTAAGTTGGCATGCCTGCTCCCCTCTGCTCAAATGCAGTGGATGCAGATATTTTGGTTTAGAAATGAAGTGAAATTGTGATGTGTCCAGTTCTTCAGATGACTCTTTGCCAAGAGAGATCATCTTGGTAAGTACAGAATGTTGCATGTTCTTATGGTTGTCACAAATAATGTATATACTATATTTATTGTTAGTGCAGACTTTGTAGAGCCAGGTGACTTGTGCACCATCCTTTCACAGTACAGAATGTTCACAGTACAGAATGTTCAGCTCCTTGGTGGGGGCCAAATTCTGCATTTGAAAGATAGTCTAAATCCCATCCCTGTGTAAGCGTCTACTTCTACTAGTTGTGAAGAAGATCATTGCAGGAATTGAAGTCCCATCCACTGGCTGGAATCCTATGGAGGATTTACATGGTCAGGGAAGAGTGCAATTTTTACTGCTTGCCTCGTCCTGTAACAGACCTTAACCCCCCCCCCCCCCCTGACATTTCAGGGGACATTTTGGACTGCAGTGGGAGGGAGGAGGCAAGAAAGTCACACCATGGATGGAAATCCCTTCTGTCTATGGAAATTTCCAGACTCTGTATAGTGAGAACTCTTGCTCAGTCTCTCTTTTGGCTCTTGAGACTGCTCAGGTGATTTTAAGCCTCTGTTCTGCGTTTTATGGACAAGAAATGTACTGGTTTTTCATGATGTTCATTTCTGCAGTCAGTGTCAAATTTCACATTTGTGTGATATCATAAAGGAATGCCCAAAACCATGACTCTGGGATTCCCAATTACCTTCTGGAGATTGAACATTTCAAACATGGTGCTATTCTGTTTTCACCTTTTCCAGCAGTTACGAGAATAGAAATTTTTCCAGTTGTTGGAGTGGGAGGAGATGAGGAAAACCTTTTGTAAGCTGTCTACACCATACGTAATCATGATGTTGTCCCTTTTGAATCTTTTCCACTATTTCATTCGTCTTCAGTGCTTCTCATCCACTTGCATCAACTGGGTCTATGTAATGCTGTAGAACATCTAAGTTATACTTTACATCGGACTGATAGAGAACTTTGTTTTCAGTACCTTTCACCTTAAGGTTTTAAGAGTGCTGTAAAAGTTGCACAACGATTTTGGTCATATGAATGAACAATAAAGAGGCTGGCATCTGTTCATATCTGCAAAGAAAAATGAAAGGGTAGAATATTTCTGTCTTGCTTATTTAGTCAGTAAGGTCTGTGTCTGATTTTCCTCTTTACCTACTGTGGAATCTATGACCATTGGCCCTTGGCTCTTGGGTTGAATATGGGGTTAAGAAGGGGGAGAAAGTAAAGCATAAGCTTCATTGGTATAGTGTATTTTTATCTTCAACATGGGCAGTTTTCTCTTGTAAATGGTGGTTGGTTTGACATTGGGAGATATGGCTAAATTGCAGGCCTAGGTGGTCTGGCTGTAGCCTCTCTGGAGACTGTAGGTATTGTGTATACATCCTGACTAGGCATTGATTTGGCAGGTAGTCTGGAAAATGCCACTGTTAGTTCTTATGTGAGCTCTGTACAATATCTATATGGTGGGAGGGTCCTGCTCTTTGAAGAAAATGAACAAAATTGGCAAGTCTTCTTTAACAGGAAAGGGGAATTGTGATAAGCCAACTTCACACAGGATCAAACTCTTTAACAGACTGGATTAGAAGTACAGTTTAGGCAGTGAGAAGGTGATCATAATATTCCTACTGAGAAAACGTAGCAGGCTTATCACCGTTTGCAGAAAACCAGGGAGGGTTATACAGGGTTAAATGAGGGAGAGTGGGAGCTTTCAGCACTCCAAGCAGACCAGTGCAGAGGTGATGCAGCAGGAGGAGGAGGAGGGAGGAGACTGGTGTATTCCGGCCCAAGCCTATTAAAGGTTTCATTGTTTTGACTCCTGGAGTCTGCTTCTGGGTGGGCAGAGAAAAGCCCCATTATGGCACAGTAAGCCCTGCTTTGAAGCACTGTGAAACTTTTCCCTGGGGTGAGAGAGAAGCTTGTGAGCGGTACAAATTTAATTTTCTGACTCATACTTTACCATTGCACCCATACCTCTCCGCTCGGTGAAATATGAATCTAGGGAAGGGTATAATTGAGTTCCCTATCACCACTTCTGGACTTGTGATGTAGGCCAGGTGTTTTTTGAGACATAACCAGGTCATTCTCAAAGTCTAGGTGAGATAATAAATACAAGCAAAATATTTTGCATTACTGAAACATATGTATTTAGCAGACTTGTAACCGTTTTGTTGATCTTTGTTAAGATGCTGATGAATGAAAACGTGCACACGCACATACCCAAACAAAATATTGAAACCATGGGAGTACTGTATCAGCAGTGCCTTGTTTGAGGGCTGTATTACAGCCATGAGGTATATTAGTTTTACCATATAGCAGAGGGAATCCAGTAGTGATTCAAGGAAGAAGAGTGGGGAGGGAGGGGTTTTGATGAGGAGATAGGCTACCTGACCATTTTCTAAACACCTGTGTTTCAGTGAATCATCTGCACGTGAAATTGTGCTATCGTCACGCTGCTGAAAGTATTCCAAGTAAATGAGTAATTTTGATAGTGGATGGAACTAGTGATTGTAGAGAAATTTAAATTCAAATACCATTGTCTATGACATTCAAGGAGGGGTGGGGACATTGCTCTGAATCTCCTGAACAATGTCCCTAACACTTGGAAGGCCTACTAGTCCATCTGGGATGAGGGAAAGCAGTTTTAGGAGGCAACAGTTCCTTAAACTGCAGCTGGAACCCCAGCAGATTTTGTCAGATGATGATGGGTGGGGGAGTTTGGCAAGGCCCTTTTGTTTGAGAACCTAGATCTCTTGTGGGGATTGCCTCCTTTGGTTTAGGAACTAGCTGGCTAGAAGGAGTAGATCTAGTAAATGCTCTTGGGTTGCCTCCCTGTCTCACCTTTCTCCAGAGAGCTACTCCAGACAGAGCCAGGAACCTTTGCTCATCCCCAGGGCATCCCTTAATGATATCACTACTGGCAATCTTACCTTGGCAGCTTTCTAACTGTAGTGCCTTGCTGCTTTCCTCTTGGGCTTGCTTGTCTTGAGCAGAGAATGTTTTCCATGTGGCAACGTTCGCTCTCCCTGTCCCCAACATTTAGGTACCATGTTATCCTTTTTCTTGTATCCCAGTCAGGCTAAAATGTTAGTGCTACACAGCAAAAAGCGTCTACCCATTTCCCCCCCTAATTGGATTATTTCCAGTTTTTCACTGACGTGTCTTGACATCATTACCATCTGGGTTAAGTCTGGTTAATTAAAGTTTAATACTGACCTGAATTAGGTGGCGTTGTGGGGATATGCAGTTTTTAACCATCCTTGAGTGCTCTCAAATTTGGATTCCATCAGTTTGTGTGGGATAGAAGTTATTTGCTGGCAGTATTACTTGAGCCAATCAGGACAAGTTGTTTTTTGTTAAGGTGGAAGGGGATCCCCCCCCCCCCCAAGCTTTCCTGGCTATAAGAATCTTGGAGGCTTATTCTCAAATCTCTGTTGTGAGGGAGTACAGAATTGCTGAATCCTGTCAGCAGACATTGCCTTCTGAACTCATATCAAATGCTAAGGAAAGCCTGTGAAGATGAAATAGCCATTTGTTGTTTGCAGAAGCCAGTGCAAGTGGAAAGTTAGGAAATCCGATCTTCAGTTTCCTCCTATTTTACCCTTAACGCTAGTGGTGCAATATGAGCTGTCAGACCTAGTGCTGCATGCATGCCAAGAGGAGATATCCCAGAGCACTACCCTCCTTTAATCAATCTGCGGTTCTCTAATCCCTTTACAAAGGGGAAGCGACACTAGGAAGCCTGGCTGTGGCAAGCAGCTGTAGAGTAGACGCCGGAGTTCCTTGCACAGCTCATGAGTTATCCCTTTCCTCTGAACCACTTTCTAACAAGGAGCTCTTCCTGTACGTTCTCCAGAACAGCAGCTGGCATTTAATTGTTCCATATGAAGTCTTTATACATTGGTATCTAAGTGTGAAACCTCTTTCTAGAAAAAATTGGGCTACAGATTTGTTACCATATGCCTTTATCTAGGTGTATATCTGGAATAGTGTAGCTTTTAAACAATATGTAGATACAGCATGTGATCAAAGCAATTATTGTGTAAAGATGGTAGAAGGAGTGGACTATAAAAAACAGGCAGTTATGGCAGAGTCTAATAAAACCTGTATTTCTGTTTTAAGTACATAACGGGAAGGATGACTATAAAGTTGCTGTTTACCTAAGAGTTAGTTGTTTGCTGTGACTTGTGTGGTTATTGAAACTTCTGATAAAAACTGAGCTCTTATACATGTTCTTGTTAGATGTCACTGCCAAGTGTTCAAGGGACCTTTTGTATTTTTGTATGCTTCCCACTCATAGGGGGCTTTCACAGATGCAGAATGATGCACTTTCAATGCACTTTCGCGATCATTTGCAGGCAGATTTTTGGCATTTCACACAGTAAAATCCATTTGCAAAGTGCATTGAAAATGGACTGAAAGTGCATCATTCAGCATGTGTGAAACCTGGGTCTGAGGAAAAACCTGGGCATTTGGATCTGTGTAACACATATAGAGAAAGTATTGATAGTACAGAGGGCAAATTGAAAGCATCTTACTACAGTGCCCAGAAAAAGAAGGGAAGCCCGGCATCTGGCATAAACTAGCACTTTATATTTTATAATATTTATAATTGTATTTCTCTGTTTTTATCTAATTTCTGTTTTAACTGTTTTAACTCTTTTATATTTTATGTGAGCCATCCTGAGCCTGCCTTGGCAGGGAGGGTGGGATATAAATTAGATGAATAATAAATAAATAAATGAGTGAGTGTGTGTGTGTGTTAAATGAGCCTCAGGGTGATGAGTGTGTTTTTTTAGAAGCAAAGGAGAATTTTTCTAGCATTCATCAAAGGAAAACTTATCAGTCTGAAGGGAGGGTGGATGACTTTTTTCTAGAAGGAATGACAGTGGAAGCTGGTAGCCACATTTTGGTACTTTGTTCTGGAGATATGTTTGAAATTTGGCGACAAGCGTGATGCTAGGTAAATGCAAAATGTCTGTGAGAGGAATGCATGATGGGTGTCCAAATAGTAGAGGCTAAGATAGATTTGTTAAGCTGGTATCTAAAAATTTGAAAATAACTTTTACAGTACCTAAGAACAAGGCAAGACCAATGGCAGGCTTCAAAAGCAGAAGACCACATATTGCAAGGTTGTACATGGGGAATATGTAGTTTGCATCTCTTTCAAACTCTTTTGCTGATGAAGCAGATCAAATATTTGAGGACAGGGTGACAGGTTCATTGGTTCCTAAATATGTAGAGGAAGTAGGACAAATTTAGAGTCCAGTGATACCTTTAAGACCAATGAAGTTTTATTCAAGGTATGAGTGTTTAGGAAATCTGTAGATTGGCAGGTTTGGAGAACTGGGACACTGGAAGGTAGATGTTTGTAGTTCTTCTATTTTCTCTATTCCTGTTCTCCCTTTTCCTTCTACTTACCATTTATTTTTTTTATCATATTGGGACTTTTTCTGAGCTATCAATGGTAAAAGGGACACATGCAGCTTTGCCCAAGGAGAGTCAAGTTTCTTCTGATAAAGTCCCTTTGCAGAGGCTTGTGTAGTGGTGGTCTGAGTTCCTGGAAAGAAGGTTGTATCATCACTAGAAATTTTTGTGTGTGCTTGTGTTTCAGAGCTTTATGGTTTTGATGTCCTCATTGATTCTACTCTGAAGCCTTGGCTGCTCGAGGTGAACCTGTCCCCTTCCCTGGCCTGGTAAGAAATTCTTGATAAACAGGATTTGTGGCTATAGCGGAGTAACTATTTTGTATGTTAGTTTTTAGAAGGATGGCAAAAGAATGGTTTTTTTTAACCTTTGAAATTGCCCCTCCCATCTAGACAGGAGGCAAAGCCAGCTTGCTAATTGATTCCTGTATGGAGTACGGGTTACCAGTCTCAGAACATTAGATATTCTTTCTGAAGCTCACCCTTGTTGCTTAGTTAAAAAACTTGATATTCTTTTCTCTTGCATGAAGTGTCATATGCATGGATGGGGCCATTCATGAGTAATGAAGGGTTTGTTGTTTTATGTACCTTGGTTCAAGTTGGCTTCTACAGAATCTAGTGGGGCTTTCGTACAGCCCCCCCCCATCCTCTCCCACTATTCCTGATACTCTGGCTGTCAGAAGACAGGATATAATAAAATCGAACAGCAGAAAGGTAAAAGACCACATTCTTTCATTTACCCCTGCTACCTGCCCTTCTCTCCTGTTCAAGCAGGGAAAGGAGTGACTAGAATTAACTCAATCACAGCAGCAACCAACAGGGAATAGAGGCCAAGTCCTTCCCTGATGCTGCCTTCTAGCACTGGTATTCATAGGTTTGCTGCTTCTGAATATGGAAGGTCCCTTTAACTATCACAGCTGTTAGCCACTGATGGGCTTGTCCTCCATGAATCTGACTAATCCCCCTTTAAAGCCATCTGTGCTCATGCCCATCACTACTAACTACTTATTGAGTAATTTCCTTTTGGCTGTCCTGAATCTATTGCCTGTCAACTTCATAGGGTGTCCCCAAGTTCTAGTAATATGGGTGAAGGAGAAAAAGCTCTGTCCACTGTTTCTACATCATGCATAAGTTTATAAACCTTTATCATGCCTAGTCATCTTTTTTCCTAGAGGGGAAAGTTCCTAAAGGGGAAAGGCTGAGAGCCAGTGTGGTATAGCAGTTAAGAGTGTTGGACTAGTATCTGGGAGACCCAGGTTTGAATCCCCACTTGTACCATGAAGCTTGCTGGGTGACCTTGGGCCAGTCACATTCTCTCAGCCTACCCTACCTCACAGAGTTGTTGTGAGGATAAAGAGGAGAGGAGAATGATGTAAGCTGCTTTGGGTTCTCATTGGGGAGAACGATGGAGTACAAATGACTTAAATAAGTAGGAAAGGTGCTCAAACCCTTAATCATCTTGGTTGCTATAGAAACCTCTTTTGCATAATTTGCCCGTTAGGTTCTTGGTAATACACATAGCCTTGTTCTTGTAAGAAAGGAGGAAGACTTACCATCAGAGGCAGTAGATCAGTTTGACTCATATTTGTGCCAGGTGTTCCTTGTAGAATATTTTTCCTAATCACCTTGCTGACAAAGTTTCAACTTTATAATCACTGAGAACTCAGAGAGGAAGGCATATATTTTTATTCCCTGCCTAAGGGGAGTTGTGGCAGCTTGCTCTCAAGGGCAATGGATCAATGCTCCCTCTAAGCTGTGGAGTCTTGTGAGGAAAAATTCTACTTTGTGAGCTACTGACATTAAAGTTGTGAGCGAGCGATTTGGCTACTACATCAATTAGTTTGCTCTGTGAGCTATCTCACACTAACTCGGCTTAGAGGGAACACTGCTATGGATGTGTCTCGTGTTTCTTTTCTAGAATCTCTTGATAGGCTTCTCAAGGTAGAATGAACCAGCCCACCCAAGGCTGATATGGTCCATTCAGCTGACAAGCTGTGTTCTTTTCTCAAGAACATCACAGATAAGCCTCAGATTCCAACTGTGGATGTGCCAGTGCCATCTTATCCATTTACACAGTTCAGGATGAGGGTAAGAGGGGCCCTAAGGTTATGTGCAATGTGTATAGAAACAGTTCAGAATAAAAGTTTTGAAACATCTACTGTGTTGCTGTGGATGTCAGTCACCAATTTAATCTGTGGGCACATAACCTTCTTGTTGACAAAATATGTGACTCTTGGTATCCAAATTTGTCTAATAATCCCAGGGAGGGCCTAAACAGATCTCCTTATCAGCTTGCCTGCTGGCAGGCTCATCTCTGGATGAGTTCAGCTTAGTTCCATGGCGATGGTTTCTACTGTTATTGCAGTAAGAAGTTTATAACTGTGCAGCTGAGTCATTGATCCTGGTTAGCCTTCTTGCCTAATCTGATATGCTTTTCATGAGTACTGAAGTGCTTCAGAGAACCTCTGAAAGTTTTCACCGGCCTTGGTTTTTCCAACTACAGCAGTCCTTTTGGGAGTTCAAACAGTGGCACAACTCATCAAGAATCCACCAACTATGAGCCTTAATTTGCTGTATCCCAGAAATTCAGGTGGAAGACCTTCTCTGAGACCTCCTCAACATGGAAGAGAGGAAAGAATCACTGTTCCACCTAACGTCAGGCTGCCTTATAAACCGAGTCCTTTAGGCGGCTGTCTCCTTCCCTTTACATCCCCATAGGGGGCCATCACTGCAGATGCCTGGATGCGATATACTATTTTACTAACATACATCTTAGAGTTTGCCAGGAGCTTGAGGGACATGTGTATGGCTTCACCAAAATCCAAGAGCACAGAGAGAAACATTTATTCTCCATACACTATTTGTGGGACACACAAGTCATCAGATCACTTGCACACAGGGCCACTGACAAAGGGGAACTGGGGGGACAAAATTCCAGGGGGGCCTAGGGCACCTGGATGGCCCTTGAAGCCAGTATCATGCAGCATCTTGTTGAATGTCTATTTTTTAATGCAATTCTAGCTGCAGCCACTAAGGCCGCAGGGAATTTTGAACATAGTAAAAAATCAGCTATACTTGACTTTCTCCAAGACTGAAGCAAACTTGCTTAATAGATCATGCTAATATGATCATCAACCATTGGAGCAAGAGAAGACAGCACGTTTGATAATTTGTACAGTAATTGCCAGTCTGCAGGTAATTTTCTCCAGTAGACTAGCCTTTCTCTCTTCCTTTCCTTGCACCCAGCTCAGCCAGATCGTGCAAAGCAGGAGTTACAGTGTTGCAGCAAGATATAACAACCTTTCCCTCTCTTTTCCTTAATTTCTCTCCCTCTTTTTCACACTTTTCTCATTCATTTCTCTCGGCCTCCACCTATTTTTTCTGTGCTCCCCCCCTTCATGTCTAAGCCTCAAGTCTTTCTCATTCCTATCCCGCTTGGCAACATAATGTACTTAACAGTAGTATAGTAGCAAACCTTTGTTAATATTATGAACAGAAGGGGGGAGTTAATATTTCTCCATGATCTAAGAAAGTACTAAAAGGATGCTTCCCCCCCCCCCTCCATTCTTTACATGCACGGTAATGGAACATTAATCTGTTTTAGTGGTTATGCATGTGGAACAGAAGTTAGAACGCCCAGTTCAGGCACTGGGTTGTTATCATTATTATTGGGTTGTTGAAAGATCTAATAGCCCTTTGTAATGTCATTAGAATTAGATTTATAACAAACTAGCATACCTGTGCTTCCGTAAATCCAGTTATAATACTGATGATGTGAAGTTTGAAATATAACATTTGTTGTAGGAATTCTAATGAAGGTAAAGGTAAAAGTTTCCCTTGTTAGAAAGCCAGTCGAATCTGACTCTAGGGATGTGGTACTCATCTCCGTTTCCAAGCCAGCGCTGTCCGAAGATGTTTCCGTGGTCATGTGGCCGACATGACTAGACGCTGAGGAGCATGGAACACTGTTACCTTCCCACCAAAGTGGTACCTATTTATCTACTTGCAATATCTTGCTTTCGAACTAAATGAAGACTGTAGTGTAAAAAATGAACTGAGACATACACACTATTTTTTTCTCTACTGAAGGATCTCTCTGTAGACCACATAGATTACAGCATTGAGCATTTTATGTAATGTTTGGTTATTTATTCTATTTTATCCAGTTTTAATTGGTTTTATGTATTGGCACTTGGTGCCCTATTTGTTAGCCACCCCGAGCCCATTTGTGGGGAAAGCGGGGTAAAAATTTAAATAAATAAATAAATTCTGCCCTCAGGTGCTAGGATCACTAAGCTGCTTGGTGAGCTCACTCTGGAGCAGGCCACATAGAACTGTCCATGTGAGAAGCAGTCATCTGTTAAGTCAGTTCCTGCCACCTTACGTTTCTAGCCTTGGGACTTGTTCATGGTCATAGCAAAGCAGACCTTGAGGGGAACTGCAGCCTCTTGAACTCAAAGGGGTTTTGCTGATGGTATGAGTGGTATGCGAGGTATGAGCAGTGTGGCCTCGGTGATGTTCCTGTGCTGGGCTTTCACTTGCAGTCTGGTGCCATTGCAGAGTTTGGGTGGGTTGAAGTCCTGCAGCAGCATCACTGGAGCCACCACTTTGAGGAGAAGCTTGTGGGCTAGGAAGCCAGGAGGGTTGAGTGGACCATGTCATCCATTTGCACCACTGAGTCCACAGATCTGTACTCCATTTCTGCCCCCTCAAAGGAATTAAGTAGAGTTTCATTAATGATGGTAGCTCTGTCGTTTTTGGGAGTCAGAATGGCATGCTTGTACAGGCTGTCCATGGGCTTTTCTGTGATACTGGCAATATCAGGGTAGATCCTGGCTGTCAGTTCTGGTAGGGTCCTCACTACTGATGTAGGGATGTGTTTGTACCTCAGAACATTGAGATCCACAGCTGAGCAATTAGAAGCAGGTGGGTGCAAGCAGGCAGGTTTTCCCTCAGAACTCTGAGCTACACAGTTGACCAATGGAGGCAGCAGCCTGCCAGCCACATGGAAAACAATTGGGGGGACACATTTTGCTCCTTTTTACCCTCTTAGGGGTTGTGTTTCTCAGAAATCTCTTTGTAGTGGGGGTTGACGTCATGGTAGGAATGCACTCCCCTTATTTTGGGTTTCTTGGTGCAGGGGTTTGGCCTAGGCATTGAATTTTTGGGGGTGGTGGTGCAGGGCATCCTTTTTTATTTTTTTTACAAAAATGCTTCTCGTTTATGTTACATTTAAGAAGTGGGACATACAACATCCGAGCAATCATATGCAAGTGCATATGAACCAATTTTCTAGAATCCACACTGTGAGAAGTTAAATAACTGAATACAGGAAACCACTTTTCTACAAATTTGGGGCATATTTCCATAGTGGGTGAAAGTGTGGCTAAATCAATTGGAGAGGCTTAGCAGCATTGCTAAAGTGATCCTGCTGGGGCAGCCTCCCTGATGGGTTAAAGTACCCTGGCCCTGCTCCTACACCTGACAAACACCCACCTGTCTGGTGTAAGGGGGGGATTGTGTTTAAAGGCATCTGGGAGGCTGGGCCAGCAGCAGTGCTAAGGCAAACCTGCTGAGCAAGCCTCCCCAATGGCTTTAAGGACTCCACGCCCCTTCCAACCTTTGACAGGTGGTTGTCTGTCAGGTGTAGGAAGGGTAGTGTGTCTGAAGGCATTGGGGAGGCTGGGCCAGTAGGATTGCTAAGACGATGCTGCTCCCTGATGGCTTTGAATTCTCTGCCCTTGTTCCTGCACCTGACAGACATCCGCCTGTGTGGTGTAGGAGGGGGAGGGGTATTGCAAGCCATTGTGGAAGCTGGGCCAGCACGATCGCTAAGGCATTACTGCTGGGGCAGGCTCCCTGATGGCTTTAAGCACCCTGCACCCGCTGCTGCACCTAACA
This sequence comes from Gekko japonicus, assembly GCF_001447785.1. Classification (NCBI taxonomy): domain Eukaryota; kingdom Metazoa; phylum Chordata; class Lepidosauria; order Squamata; family Gekkonidae; genus Gekko; species Gekko japonicus. The sequence continues at coordinate 329,080 of NW_015170887.1, forward strand.
GATAGCTGCCTGTCAGGTTTATGAGGTAATGGGAGCGTGTTTGAAGCCATTGGAAAAGCTGTGTCAGCATCATTGCTGCACCTCACAGGTGGTTGGCCATTTCTGATTTCCTCAACTGTCATGGGGTCGCGAAGAGTCGGACTCGACTGTGCGACTGAACAACAACATTAGCTCTCTGCAGTCTCCTGTAACTGGGTTTTTTTTTTACCTCAGAACACTGAGCTCTGCAGCTGACCAGTCAGAGACTGGGAGGTGTACTGAGGCAGCAGCCTGGCAGCCACATAGGAAGCAATGGGGGGAGCACATTTTACTCCTTTTGACCCCCTAGGGGTCGAATTTCTAAAAATCCCTTCTTAGTGAGCATCTATGTCATGGTAGGAGTGCTCTCCCTGAATTTTGTGTTTTTAGGTCCAGGGGTTTGGCCTGGGCTTTGATTTTATGGTGAGGGGACTTTCTTTTATATATATAGATATAGATAGATAGATGCCATACCCAGTATTTCTCCCCAGTGGGGACCCAAAGCTGCATTGTTATCCTGTCCTCCATGTATCCTCAGAACAACCTTTTGAGGTAGGTCGGGCTGAGAGTATGTCACCCAGTAACCTTCCATGGCAGATTTGGGATCTAAGTATTAGAGATACATGACAGGCTTCCTAAAGGTTGTGTTATTACATGTTGCCTAATAACTCTTCCCGCAAACACTCCAGCTTTGCTGTTGAGGGCTGAAGTGGGTCTTCCCTCCCTTCGGGCTCACGCTCATAATTTTTTTTAAAACAATTGGCACAGATTGAAAAGAGCTCCAGCAGACAATCTTGCCAGCCTTTGTTTCTCTGAAAGCTTGAAAGACCCCAACTGGCAATCTAAGTATAATATGGTCCTCCAGATGTATAATCTGCCGGACGTTGTCCGTGGTTCCTTTCAGGCTGATTTTGAGGGCAAGGTGCAGATATACACACATGATGCTGGTCTAGATAGAGAAGTTATACTAAGAAGTAAAACATCTCCTTGGTATAAACTGATTAAAATAGATCATCGCAGGGTACATTATCTGACTAAAATCTCCTTCATTAACTTGCGTTCAGCCTTTACATCCCTTCGCTTCCGAACTATGCAGACAGCAGTGCTTGAAGGCCGATATACCAAAACACCAGCAACTGAGTGCCTTTGTATATGCGGTGGCTCAGTCCCTGAAGATCTGTGTCATTACCTCCTGGACTGACCACTTTATTCACTCCCAAGAAAGAAGTTCCTTGGCACAATCTTAGATAAATTGGAAAGTTTTAACTTTCAGAGGTGGAGCCAAGGCCAGCTCAAGGTGTTTCTGCACCCTAGGCGAGGCTGCCTTGTGGCGCAGATGCCAACATCCTGGTGGGGTCTGGAGACCTCTGGAGCCAGCCACCCTTTTGCTACCGCGCCACCGCCTCCTCCCCCCTGCAGCTGTCAGACCCAGCGAGCACACCCCACATGTTCCTGCAGCACCCTCCAAGATGGAAGAGAGATTTCTCTTGTGCTCCGCTTCCGAAGGCAATTTGGGAAGGAGGTGGGGGGATCCTGTCTCCAGGCAGGGGATGCTCACCGGATGTCTTTTGTATTGTACTGTACTTGTAACGGCCATTGGCCATATGCAATAAATCAAACTGAACTGAACATGTTGCCTAACTTAGTTTAGGGTGTTCCAGTTCCCTTCGTTTTTGGCACTGCAACTTCCATCATCATTCTGGGGTTGGTGGCCAGTTTTCAAACATGTAGCATTATTTTCTGATTTATGCCTGCCAGAAACAGAGACCCTTTGCTTCCGTTGCAAATAGCATGGTATGGTTGTGGTTTGTCTCACTTGGGCCAGGATTTCCCCATGCCTTTCAGTTTTGGCCCTGGAACTCCCACAATGATCCTGCAGCTGGTGGCCAATTTTGAATCTCCTGGGTTTATTCTCTGACTAGAAATAAGGCCCGTTGTGGAAATAAATACAACGGGATCTAGAAAGAGGCTCTGGGAGAGTGCTCTGGCTTTGGGCAAACAGTGTCAGTCTGCTTTTAAAACATGAATCTGGGACCTGCACACCACCAGAATACAGCAGATTCCATATGCAACTGACTTTCCAACTGCCTTGCGGGGGGGGGGTGGAGTTTGAGGTGTGGAATGGAGTGAAGTCCAATCAGCTTCCATATGCAAAAGACCAGGTTGTCGCAGCAGTTGTGGTGTGGGCGGGACCCGGGCTTTGCCTTCTGATTGGTGGCGATATATGCTGAGGAGCAGTGCCATCAGCCATACACTAAGGGAGTGCATTTTAGAATTAGAACTTTGGCACCCACTATTCAATTATATATAAGGAGAGATGAGTTATACCTGCCAGTGTGGCGTAGTTGTTAAAAGTGTTGGACTGGGATCTGCGAAACCCAGTTTCAAGTCCCCGCTCTGCCATGGAAGCTTGCTGGGTGACCTTTGGCCAGTCCCACACTTTCAGCCTAACCTACCTTGCAGGGTTGTTGTCAGCATAAAATGGAGGAGAAGAGAATGATGTAAGCAGCTTTGGGCACCCATTTAGGGTTGCCAACCTTCAGGTGGCCCCTAGAGCCCTCCTACTATTGATCTCCAGATAACCAAAATAATTTCCTCTGGATAAAATAGCTGCTTTGGAGGGTGGACTCTGTGTAACTATACCCTGCTGAGATTCCTCCCCTCCCCAAACCCTGCCCTCCACATGCCCCACCTGCCAAATCTCAAAGTATTTCCCAATCCAGAGCTGGCAACCCTATCCCCAATGGGGAGAAAGGCAGGAAATAAATAAATAAAGGACAGACAGGCTGATTCTTTCATCATTATAGATTAATGGTAACAGTAAGCCACATGATTTGTTTGGTTACGATATTTGGTTTGGATCAGGGTCATGAGGGGAGATGCAGGTGGAATTTTTGTCCAGGGGCCCATGGTGGCTCTTGGCAGCCCTGCTTTTGCAGGATCAGAGGTGCTCTGGTATTTATTCTGAGTATTTCTAAGTCTCAAAGAAAGGGAGACTAGAGTGTTGTCTTGCACCTGCAATATCTAAGCAGAGTTTAAGGGTGGGGAGAACCGTTGGAAACCCTAAAGTGTTGGCGGCCAAATTCTAGGACTACTTTGGATTCATTAACATTAGCAGCCTGTTTGTGTGTTCTAGTAGGGGTGTGCGTTCGGCATAACTGAACAACAACAAACCCCCCTGAAAGAAATCAGTATTTTTTGGGTATCGCTTAAACCAAATACAAATCAGAGATCTGTACTTGGCTACCGGTGTAGCTGAGCCTGAAAAAAGCTGAGTTTTTCTCGCTTTTATTCAGCAGTGCTCAGCTATACTGAGAGCCAGCCTCAGCTGAGGCCACGTGGAGCTCAGCTCGACTCTGCCCCAGCTGATCCATGGGGTGGCTTGGAAAAGGCATTTAAAGGGAACACATTCTCTTTAAATGCCTTTTGTAGGCCGCATGGCGCAAGTGAAAAGCAAGTGGTGCTGGGCAAATGAGTCCTGAGTGGCGAGTTTGGGGCAAATAGAATCTCAGGCAGCGAGTTCCATTTGTGTGGTGCTGCTTGCAAAAAGCATTTTGCAAGCGGCACTGCATGAATGGAGTCCCAAGAGGCAAGAAGGTGTTTAAACACCTCCAAGCAGTGAGTTCCCAAAAAATTTAGGGAACCCCAAATATTTCCCGAATCCCAATACCATACCAGTATTGGGATTTGGGAATATCAGGGAATACTGATATTTTTCAGGTTCAATATACCTGAACCCCCCAAATACTTTGTGTTTGTTTCCAAGTACTGGGATGGAGGGATAACTAGCTTATTTTGGATTTTTCTAACAGGCTGAAATGCCAGGGCATGGCTCTTGGCATGTAGAATGGACCCCCCCCCCCCCTTCTTGCTTGCATATTTGAAATATTTTTTTCCTTTCTGCATCCATCTCCCCCCCCAATATGGAATCTAAACAATGTGCTGATAGCCCTTTTGGAATTCCCTTTTGAACATATGGCCTGGGTGCAGTTAAGGGACCTTTATAGTCAGAGGACAATTCTTCTTGTGGTTATTACTGTAGTTCGGAGAGTCCCAGAGTTGGAGGTACTTTCCTTTAACCCAAACCTATGATTTTTCTGAATGGACAAAATAGTCCTTAGGCTAGATCTTTATACCGCAGATAAATTTGATGATCTATATTCTAAGATAGTGGTACTTCATTTCTTGTGCCATATCCTTTTCAACCTCAAGAAAATAACTAGAAAAAGCTTGATATTAGGAGATTTACCTGGAAAAAATTCAAAGAAGAAAAAAATTAATAACCCTATCCATATAGTCCCACAAAGCATTCTTCTGAAGGAAGGTTTCAGAAAAACTTAAGCTCTTCTTTAGTGGCATAGAGTCTGTGTATAGTTAGGTGTGGTACTGTCACAGGAGATTATGGCCCATTCCCCGTGGGAGTGGCTAGATTTGCTGCATTTGTAGATAGCTCCCCTTAGGACAATTTGCAGGGCGTTAATATAGGCCTCAATGCACCGCAAAATAGACATTTTTCTTCCATAGGTGCTGCATTTGAGGAATTTTGAAGAGAATCTGGATTTAGCAGGGACTCTTGCTCCAATTCATTTCTGTATCCCAAGGGATTGAGATTGCCTTCTTATTTTTTAGGGTTGGGGTTGTACTATGCATTCCTAGGGTGATGGGGGGAGAACATGCTAACTCCAGTGTTTTATCAGATTGGATTGACTTGTGGTCACGGATAGACATGAGAGTTGGCAGTTAGTGCATTTCAGGGAGTTGCCCCTTTAATTTTTGTTGCATTTCTAATTTCTTTCTTAGCCACCATGGCTAAAATAGCAGTTAATGATTTTTTAAACTTCTGTTCATCAGAATTAGGGGATTGAGGGGTTCCTACTTGTTTTGGTCTGGAAGATTTGGAGCCTCTCCTCTATAGAAAACTCAGCAGGCTGGTCCTGCCTCTTGTGCAGGTGGGAGGGTCAATTCTAAAATATCAACAATACCCTCATGCCTTTCCAGAGGACAGGGATTATTGATATGACCACCTCTCAGTGCACTATAAGGGACTATAATTCAGGAAAGTGAGTGATTTTATATCAATTATATTTCTTTAATATCTTGCTAATATCTTGGTCTTTGTGAAATTTCTGAGGGTTTTTTTCTCCATACAGTCCTGCAATCAAAGATAGTTTTCCCTGTTCTTGCAGCCTATATCTTTTGTCTTGCCTTGGGGAACTATAACCTCCTCTGGCTTTCTTTTGAAACCTTCTGAATTACATCCAGTATGTATATTGCCCCTTGTTCCATAATTCACAGTCCATAATTCCTAGTAGCTGTTTTCTTCTTACCTGTGCTTTGCTTGTACTGAGCCTTTGCTCCCAATTAATTTGCAGTTGTCTTCATTTGCCTTTATGGTCTTATCAGTTAGAGGGTTTATTAAGACTTCATGGTTCTGTCTCTGTGGGACTCCCCCTAAACCTTCCAAATCTCTTGATCTCTTGCTTAAGAGGGGTGGTAACTGTTGAATATCCTGTTAAATTAACTTCTGCTGTATTGAAGGTATATAGCACAAGGGCCAACTGAAGGATAACATTTGCCTAGCAGAAGAAACTTAACAAAATATGTATTGAAGAAGAGAGATTCAATTAAACACTACATTTGGCAAAGGGAAACCTAGAATCACAGCTTTTCTTCACCTATTTAAAACTTCGGTGGAGAAAAAAAATGCATGGCTAAGATGCTTTGTTTGCAGGATGTGAATTTCCTTAAATTGTCCCAAAACACATGAGATGTTGGTGATGCCATTAACTGATTGCTTTCTTTTGTTTCATATTGGATAGTGATGCTCCTTTGGACTTGAAGATTAAAGCTAGTATGATTTCAGACATGTTTACTCTTGTAGGTGAGTGCAGGATTCTGCCAATTCTAGTCCATCCTTTTGCTTACTTGGCTGATACTGGTTAAAAGTGTATATGTTGTGAGTGGGAGGATAGAAGGAATAATTTGTTTCCATTATGTAGGTGTGTGATATATCGAAAAGCTTTGTTGTAATAAAGCAGTAGATATATCATAACTTGCATTGGGGAGGGGAAGGTATCGAAAAGCTGAGCAGAAGCATGCAGTTTGTGATGAGAGGAGTACTGGGCTGTGTACTATGAAAGAGCCTCATGTGACATTGAGAAGAGTGTGAAGGGGGTTTATAGATTGTGATGAGTTCGGGGACTGACATCTGTGTAGTCCTTTGGTAGTGTGCACATTCTGGAATAACTCAAGGATGCTTTATTCAAATGAAGTGCAACTAGGGTGTTGAATTTACATTCTGTTTGGAGGGAGCGCCTCTGTTACCCTTCAGTCCCTATTAATTAAGCAGTGATTTGGGAGGACATCCATATCCAACTTCTTAGGGGGGCCATTCTTTTTGGTGCAGTAATTATGCTATTGAAGCTTGTTGATCTGAGTTCCTGAACTGCCCAGAAATAAAAATGTGTTATCACTCCCCCAGGCTTTGTTTGTCAGGATCCAGGTCAGCGGTCAAGCCGGACATCTTATTACTCATCTGAGGCAAGGAGAAATCCCTACCAGAAAGTTCAAGTAAGGAGAAAAGCAGGAAAAGTAGCTTTGTTGTTAGCAGCTTTCCCCCCCGCTAATGAATTCGGAAGGTTGTTTTAATGATTTAGGATGATTGCAATCATTCCCTTTTCTTAGCCTTCCCTGCCTAGTTTAGTTCCATTGTTTTTTGGTAGCTTATTGCTGTTGGGTGTTCTCTATAATGCTTGAAGTGAAATGGGTCTCTCAGTGCAAAAAAACCTCTCGTTCTTTGCTGTATTGGTGTGTCTAAAGTGACAGAATCCCTGAACACAAAAGCTTCACCCCCATTCACTAACCCTGCAAACTAATCTAGTATCAGGAACATAATCATTTCAGACTGCTCTCGGCTTATTTTGTTTATTTACATGCCACCTCTTCCACTATTCACAGCAGCTCAAGGCAGCTTACAGAAAACCACCAGCAGGCAACAGTAATGCAAGGGGAAAAAACAGCTCCATAGGTTTCAGCTTCAAGAATATACCCTTTTAATTGACTGCTGAGTGCCTCCTGAAAAGAATGGTATTACATTTTTTTACGGAAAGAGGGTGGCATAGGGGACCTCAGGAAAGGTTGCTTCAAGAAGCCAGAGCTGCCACTAAAAAGGAGAGCTGGATTCAAGTCCAGTATCACCTTAGAGACTAACAAGATTTTCGGGGTATGAGCGTTCATAAGTCAAAGCTTCCCTCATAAGCCGGAAAGCTCATACTCTGAAAATCTTGTTGGCTTCCTACGGTGTTCCTGGACTTTTGAATCCAGTGGTTCTACTGCAGACCAACATGGCTACCCTCTGAGAAGGAGAGGGGTTCTCAGCTGTGTTTGACTCGGAGGGAGGGCTCAACTGGGAGGCCATCCTGGGATGGGAGGATCTGGAGCCTCAAGGAAATGTGAAGCCTGCCTCTTTTCTCAACTCTTAGGATAAATGTTGGCTCTAATTAAAACAGCTTCTTTTGTAGTTGAATTCACAATGAATCCTTGGTTATTTGTTCTCAGAAGTTACTAATTGATGTGTTATCAGTCCAAAAAAAAGAGTTTCTTTTAAACATCCCATATTCTGCATTATTATTTGCTGCATGTATATTTAAGTCCTATACGGTTTGCTTATTTAAAGTTTATAAATACCTGCTGGGGGAGGAGCTAAAGCAGAACAGATTTTTAAACTAATCTGAAATGATGGGTTCACTCCATGTACTTCAGAGGTGTTGCACGGGGAGGGACACCATGGCAGTGCCATGAGGGGAACATGAAAATTTTACTCCTTTCATATGTCTCTTGTAGCGCCCTGTATCTGCACAGACCCGATCAACAAATGCCAAACTGGTAGGTTTTATGATCTATATTGCTTAATCCGCCATTTAGAAATTTTAAATTTCCGATTTTGAATAATGTATTGATGATATCTGCATTGTCTTCTATTTCTGCTGAGGCTATTTGTGTTGAAGAAGTTTAAAGGAAAGAAAGAGTCTGTTCTAAATGATCAACTATGCAAGGCCGCTTATCTTCTCTAATTTGTCAGGAAAATAGCATTTAATACAGAATTCAGATTTCTTTCTCTGTCTCTCCCCCCCAAGTATGTGTATGTGTGAGTGATATTGTCATCCTCATGGCTGTGTTAAAGAATGTGTTGCTAGTGCCACATATTTTATAGCTGCATTCCTTACCTATGTATCCTTAATATGCTTACCTGTTTTTCACTTACACTTTCCTTATAGTCATATCGGTTCATTTCCCTTAAATCCCAATTTTTGATTCTGAATAGAAAATACATATTCAACAAAAGTATGCATACTCGAGAAAAATTGTATCATCATTACAAATTTGCCGTTTATTTTATTTATTAAAGTGTTTCTATCCCATAGTTCAAGGCAGCACTATTGGTAAATATTTTATTAGAATGCCAAATTTTAGATAATTTTGGTGGAGAATATGAGCATTCCCTGAAATGTAAAAAAATACCATTATAGGAAAAATTGAAGTGTCAGGGAAGATTGTGAAGAGATGAGAGAAACCTTGGCAACATTAATGTACTGGGGGCTGCCTTTGTCGCAAATCCGGAAGCTGCAGCTAGTGCAGGATGCAGCAGCCAGGCTGTTGACGGGTCTCCCTAGACGGGACCACATCCGGCCTGTGCTGAAGGCGCTGCACTGGCTGCCAATAGCATACCGGATCCGCTTGAAAGTGCTGGTTCTTACCTTTAAAGCCCTTTATGGTCAGGGTCTGGCATACCTAAGGGACTGCCTTTCCCCATATGTTCCCCCAAGGGCACTATGGTTGGGGGGACAACATCTTTTGACTACCCCAGGCCGAAGGGACATCAAATTTGCTGAGACTAGGGCCAGGGCCTTTTTGGTGGCGGCTCCTACCTGGTGGGATGAGCTCCCGGAGGAGATCTGGGCCCTGCGGGATCTTGCACAGTTCCGCAGGACCTGCAAGATGGAGCTCTTCCACCAGGTTTTCGAGTAGGAACCGCCGCTGCTACTGTTCCATCAATGCATCGTCACCGAAAATGGGCAGAGATACCATCAGGGTGCAAGCGGGCCCTGGGAAGAAGACTGGCTATTTGCCGCTTTGAAACTTACGTCGTTGGTCTGGATCCACCCTACTGGAACCCATCTTGGAACTGGGAACATCAGAGCACCAGCATTTTGTTGTACTATTATGTTTTTATCTTGTTTGAATTGTTTTAATTATGGCTTTTGCACCAATTGTTAGCCACCCTGAGCCTTAGGGGAGGGCGGGATATGAAGTGCATTATAAATAAAAATACATAAATAAATATTAAATAATCTTGATTGTATTGCTGCAGCTACCAGGACTCAGTTTGGTGTTTCTGTGTCAAAATATGTGTTAAAGAATCCTCAGTTCAAAAGAGAGTTGATGTATAAGTATTGTGAACATGTTTGTCTTGCCAAAGACAAGAGCTGCTACTTGTTTTTGGTTAGACTCCTTTTAAAAGCTATGGACAGAGGGGGTTGGATTATTTATTAGAAAAGAATGCTGGATCACATGGCTCCTTGGGCTGATCAGGCTAGGTTCTTTTGCGTTCATAACATTGAGCTGCTCATTATGAACATAAACATGTAGAAAGTAAAGTAGAAAAAAGTGAAGTATGAAGATTAGTTTGTGTGAGATGTCAAATTATGGAGTGGATATTATTTTTAAGAACTCTGATTAATTTCTGAAGAAGAGATTTTTTTCACCTTTGGCCTTACTGTAGATTATCAATTTCTCTCAGGCTAACCCAAGTAACCTTGAATAGTCCTTTACTGACTAAAACCCTACATAGTCATGGGGCTCAGGGTGGAGGAAGCACCGCCTCTTCTCATATGAATGAACACAAGATCTGTGTTAATCTTCAGAGGCTGTGCTCTGGGTACCTCCACTTTCAGAAGTAAGCACCAGGAACAGGGCTTTTTCCATGGTGGTGCTGAGACATTGAGACTTTGTGGGGGAGGGTCCACATGGCTCAGTGAAAGAGCCTCTGCTTGGCATGCAGAAGGTCCTAGGTTCAATTCATGGCATTTCCAGTTAAAAGGTGATGGAGAGCTGCTGCCAGTCTGAGTAAGCAGATGGTCTGATTCGGTAAAAGGCAGCATAAGGCATGTTCATTGTGACTCCTTTCCCACATAAATCCTTCTGGTACCAAAAACGCAGCTGTCAGTCAGGCACCTGTCCGTCAGGCAAAAACACTTCTATTTTTCCAAGCAAGTTATTTCTCCCTGACTTGATCTTACTGATTTTCCTTTCCTAGATTATTGTTTTATCTCTTCTGTTTTTTAAAAATTGGAAGATGGTTGATTTATTGCTTTTATTCTTTTGTTACTGTTATGGATTATTAGGCTGCATTCTGTTTACTTATAGCTGAGCAGACATTTTAAGCAACCAGAAAAATATTTTTACTGAGAGTGTGGGATATCAATACTTTAAAATAATTTTTTTAAAAACAACAGATTTAATCCCTGCTGTATTCTGCAGTCATCTTCATTTGTTGAGATTTGTAACTTTTCTTTTCTAAGATTTATTTAGATTTTGATTATTAATCTCTTATTTTTTCATTTTTTGTTAAGAGGAATGAAAACTATATGAAAGATTGGGGTGTTGCAGCTAATAGTTCCTTTTGATATCTTTTTTTTAGAAATGCAACCAAGCTGAGCCCTTAATCTGTGGTACAGTTGAACCTCGTTTTAACTTCAGCTACGCTGATCTCAGGGTTTTAAAAAATTTCTTTAGGGAACTTATTGTCTCAAAGTCTTTAAATACCTTAGACTCCAGCCTTGGCAGTACAGATAGGTCAAAATTGTCTTGCCAGAAATTCAGGCTTTCTTTTTTTCCCTTGCCTGTGACTAATGCAGACAGCTACCTTGTGACTGAAACGGAGATGAGTACAGAAAATGCAACTTCTCTGCTCAGTAAAGATTGTAATAATCTCAGCATTTAGGAAGCTGGTAAAATGAATAATGTGGTACATTTCTCTTACTTATGGTAGCTTTCTTTCCCCAACAGATTACAAAACTAGGGTTGTTTAGCATTTGGTAGTTGGGACTGTAAACACCCCCCCACCCCCAGCCACCAGATCCAGGAACATATGTCTTCTGATGCCCATAGAAGTAGAAGCTGTGAATGCTGGCTCATATTGGTTTGGGGTGTGGTTCTGTGGTCAAACACTGAGAATGTGAAGTTTGGCCTTAGTATCCAATGGGGTGTGGATCTTGCTATAGTTGGAGACAGGGAGTGTGAATCCTGGCATTGGTGACTTTGGAACCTTCTGCCTTTGAGTATGACTTTTGGCTCTGGTGTCTGGAGTGTATGGCTTTTGCTGGGCAAATGAGTTGGCATTTGAAGTCTATTAAAATAGTAACTGGAATAAAATTAGAAGAAAAACCTAAAATCTGGTTTCCCATTGTGGTTCTTCAGCGCTCTCGGCCCCTCTCTGCCAGTGATGCTGAGATTAAAAACCTGATGTCCTCATCAAGGGAGAAAGTAGCAGGAAGGCATGTTGGCTCCATGCTGGGTCTTTCCATGGAGGAGGTAAGAAAGAGTCATGTGCAGTACTGGACATGTGCTGATGACAGGACCAATGTAGCTTACAGGCCATGGCTGGGTGGCTCAGGCTGAGTCGGCTGAAACTAAACCCAGTGAAGACGAAGGTCCTGTGCTTGAGTCGGGTCAGTTCGGGGTTGGTGATCCCTCTCCTGACCTTCGATGGGGCGCCTCTGGTGCCAGCGTCTGAGGTTAGGAGTTTGGGAGTGCTCCTGGATCCCTCCTTAACCATGGAGGCCCAGGTGGCAGCCACTGCCAAATCAGCCTTTTACCATCTTAAGCTGGTGCGGCAGTTGGTTCCCTTCCTCGACCGCGATGACCTGGCTACAGTGATCCATGCGACGGTCACCTCAAGGCTAGACTGCTGTAACGCTCTCTACATGGGGCTGCCTTTGTTGCAGATCCGGAAGCTGCAGCTGGTGCAGAATGCGGAGGCCTGGCTGTTGATGGGCCTCCCCAAGTGGGAGCACATCCAGCCTGGGCTGAAAGCACTGCTTACCTTTAAAGCCCTACATGGCCAGGGTCCAGCATACCTGAGGGACCGCCTTTCCCCATACATACCCTCAAGAGCACTTCGGTCGGGGACTCAACATCGCCTGGTGATTCCAGGCCCCCGGGAGGCAAGGCTTTCCACAACTAGGGCCAGATCCTTTTCAGTGGCGGCTCCTACCTGGTGGAATGAGCTCCCGGAGGAGATCAGAGCCCTGCAAGACCTCATACAGTTCTGCAGGGCCTGCAAGACGGAGCTCTTCCACCAGGCGTTTACGTAGGAGCCACCACTACCACCACCACCAATGGCATGAGTAACAACTGGGTAAGAGGACGGCCCTTGAAGATCTGCCATGAGACTGCGCAATGAAAAGCTTTTAAAGAACAAAGTGTTTAAGCTAGAAGAGCCTTGATTCATAAATATTCCATGTACATACCAATATTCCCTTTAATTTCCCCCCTTACTGAGCGGGGCAGTTCACTTCCTGAGCAGAATATAACTGCTGTAATCTTAAAGTGGGTGATGGGCAGTTCAAGACCCTGCGTGGCTCCAAACTGCTGCTGAGCGGGGCTTCCTGTGTGAATGAGTGGCCGCTCATGTGCACAACTTACGGGGCTTTCTGTGTGAATGAGTGGCCGCTCATGTGCACAACTTAGAGGGAACACTGCTACATACCCTAAATAACTGGGCTGTCTTGGTGCATTTTAGAGCCAGATACTGCTCTAAAATTTAACATTTCTATATTGGAATTCTTCAAGTGGCTTCTGTTGGTCATTCTGATTGCAGATAAAAGTTCTGCGTCGAGTGAAGGATGAATATGAGCGAAGAG
>NW_015170887.1:342215-362207 GCF_001447785.1 Gekko japonicus
TCTTCTGCTTCTTCTTCCAGTTCTGCTGCTGCTGTGTCATCATAGGTTTGCGGCTTACAGATAAACACCTGAACAGCATACTCAGGATTGCAACAGCACAGACATTTTGATGCATTAATTCAGAGCAAGAGGTGTCAGTTATCAGACACTGTTAAATAAGCAAAATATTGCAAGAGTGCTAATGTTTGAAGCATGTTTTTATTTTAAGTAAAAAAAACCCTTTGTGTTTGTGTCCTTTATAAAGTTTATATCTCCGCTACCTGGCATTACATTTTATGACACACATGGCCCGGACCAACAAGGTCTCATTTATGTAAGATCCGGCCCTCATAACAAATGAGTTCAACACCCCTGCTCTAGGATGTTTTCCTCAGGCTTTAAATTTAACATTCTGGGCTATGTTTTATACTCTTGAGAAAACAAAAGTTGTCTCACTGCCTTTATCTTGTGTTACCCGTATACTCCAGCTTTATACCAGCTTCATACCAGCTGTGCCTTCCTTATTACTCTCCTGCCTTTTCTGATCTGCAGTGCTAGATGTCCTTTCATTTTTTAAAAAACGGTGCTAATCTGAATTTTACTGAATCTACTGCTCTTGGCTTTTCAGATCCTATTTGGAACACAAGACAACAATGAACTATATGCTGGCCGCACGCCTTTTCAATGAAAGGTAGGGAAGTGGTGTGCAAAATCTATGGGAAGTCTGCAGGTGGTGGAATTGTGAGAAAGGATAGAGTAAAATGAAGCCAAATATAGATAAGGGGTTGCCTAAAGCAAAAGTAGCGGAACTGTTGGGCAATTGCCTGATGATTCCATTTAGCTTTTCAATCACCGTTGCTCAGGATTGTTTTTCTACTCCAGTGGGAATATTAGCAAAAAAATGAATAAAAAAGGAGGACAATATCAAGACCATAAGAATTATCTTATTGGATCAAACCAAGATCCAGGTTTTTCAACAGTAGCCAGCTGGATGTCCCTGCAAGTTCGCTTTGTTTTGTACTTATCTAAACTGGATCTTATTTAAGAGTACAAGAAGAACTTGCTGGATCAGACCAGCAGTACATCTAGTCCAGTATGCTGTTTCACACAGCGTCCAACTAGTTGCCCTTGAGGGCCAAATAAACAGGACATAGAGGCCTCCCCTGCTGCTGCCTCCCAGCACTGTCATGCAGAGGTTCGCTGCCTCTGTAGATGGAGGCTCCCTTCAGTCACCAAGGCTAGTAGCCACTGGTGAACCTCTCCTCCAGTGAATCTTTGTAACTCCCTTTTATCTGAGCTCATAGTCATTGCTACCTCCATTGGTAGTCTGAACAAATTAAATATGAATGCATAGATCTGTTCACATTATGCACACCTGGACCTCTCTCAGGTTTTCCTGGGTTGTGCCCAAATGATTCTTCATTATACATGAAGAAGCAATATGTGGCAGGTGAAGTTTGTAGCCTGAGCCCATTTGGGATACCCTTGTAAGCCATATTTCCCATTGCTAATGCAATGGAACAAAAATTTAAGTATTTGTTCTGAATATCACAGTAGAGAAAATCCTGTGATCCATAGGGCATAAACTGTGCACTGGGGGCAGTATGTCAGACTCTAGTTTTTTATCATTAAAATAATCCACCATATAAGCAGAGAAGAAAACTGTTGTAAAGGCAGATAAGGCACCTTTCCAGTTAGATACGTTTCTGTTGTCTTGGAGGAATTCAATTTTTTTAATAGACTTGTTCTGAGTATAGTGCCAGCAAGTAACTGTTCCAGGTATCTACATCTTATTTATTTACTATGGTAGCATAAAGCAAATACTCCTTACTGTGAATGCATTTTCTCTGGCATTCTGCTGCTGGAAAGATTGCAGCAGTTTATTTTCCTTTTGCGTCTTGGGAATTGTTTAAGGCTTTCTAGGAATTAGAATACTTGAAGCTGCCTTATATGGAGGTGAATAATTGGTCAGTTCACCCAATATTTTCTGCTGTGAATGGTAGCTGCAGCTCTCCAAAGCTGCAAACTGAGGATTTCTCTAACCCAGCTGCCTAAGAAATTTTTAACTGAAGGGGGTCAAGAACTGAACCTGGGACCATTGAGCCATGACCAGTCCCTTTGACTGCTTATTGTGGGCCATTGCTGGATACAACCCAATGGCTGTAACTTTAATTATCTTTTTTCAAAATTGATACACCAAAGGGAAAATTATAGTGGTTTATGAAATTGTGGAGAAAATTGATAGAAAGAAATCTGTCTTCCTTTCTAACAGTAGAAATATGAGTCTTTGTCAATTTTAGTTTTAAAGCATCTAAAGAGGCCAAGTGCTGTACAAGAAAGATCACAGTACTGTTTTCATGGCTGTAATCTAAGAACTGCAAACACCTAACAGGGATCATCCATGTAAGTTAATTTGTGATAGTTTCAGGGCAGATTGAAGCAGGGGAGATTGAAATGTGTGGTCATTAGCTTAGGTGAATGTAAAAGGGCTAGACAAATTCATGGTGAACAGTGTTGTGACAAAGTTCATAATTTAGCAACTTTCTCTTATATGAGGAACTAATTTATGCATATGTTAATGTATAGATATGCCCTAAATAGAACCACTCATCTGATTAAAGTTGTGTTCTATACCAGTCTTCATTTCTTATGTAGCTGCCTTATACTGAGTCATACCGTTGTTCTGTCAAGATCAGTATTGTCTGCTCAGACTGGCAGCAGCTTTCCAGTGTCTCAAGCAGAGGTGTTTCCAACACCTGCTACCTGCTTCTTTGAACCGGAGATGCTGGTGATTGAACAAGGGACCTTCTACATGAAAGCAGATACTCTACAACTGAAGCTTACCCCCCTATATCTGTTTATGTACCCAAGAGGATTACAATCAGGCTGTCAGTGATTCACTTTGATAATGTAGTAGAATTTCCATGTACACAAGCTTTGAAATTCTGAATGCCAGATTCTGGGAACAAATAGGTAGTGATCATCATGCTCTGTGAGCTTTCCACTGACATCTGGTGAGCTGATGTTCAAAACAGAATGCTGGAATAGGTGGACCTTTGTCTATTCCGGAAAGTAGTTCTTTATAGTATTACCTGCAGTTTAAGTGAAAGATTTTATTCTTAGTGTCCTCTTCAATAAGTCATCTGGTTTTTACAATAACTTATAAATATACAGGGTGCCAAAATCTGCTTTTGGTTTTTTTCCTCCCTCTGCAGGGGAGGGTCAAGAAGAGGGCCTCTTCCTAGACGAACTCGGTAAGTAGATTATGTAATGAAATTTAAAGGAAGTTAGTTGGTTTTTCCTTATGGACGACATAATGCTTCATTCTGTTATAACTCAGTCTTGCTGAACAGAGTTGTTCTACCCACATTTCCAGTTTAAAGAACTAGACTGAGCTTTTCTGCACAGATCATTTTCCTCCTCCTTTGATGGGTAAAACACCCAAGGACAAATTTATACCTTTCTAGATTATATTTTGGAAGTCTATCATGATGAAATAATTTGGTTAGCTATTTGAAAGTAGATTTCCTATGGATAGGAGATTTCTCAGCTTTTATGTATGAACTCATATTCTCCCTTCAGTAAATACAAAATGTTGTTGAAAATATGATACTGAGAGTACTTGAACTGTTACAATTAATCTGGTAGAGAAATGGCCTCCAGCCTAGAATTCACCCCAATAATGCTACGTTTGAAATTCTACTCATTTTGAGTTGAAACCCAGCTCATAGCTTGCAGAAAAGAGGAGGCCAAGGGATGAGCCATCAAGCCCCAAGCACAGAGTATTTTAGTACTTAAATATGCAAATAGATGTGGGTGGTGATTTACCATCTTACACTTTGTCGGAATGTGACATCCAAAAGAGACAGAGACATGGGCAGCCAAATGGCTCAAACCTTTTCTCTTTTGAGGCAAGAAGATCAGAACAACCGGTGTGTCTGTATGTGTGTCTGTGTGGGGGTTCTTTATAAGAGTCATTATACATTCCCAGGACATGGGAAAGAAGCCCTCATCTGATGGCTTCTGACCAGGGAGGCACAAGCCACGAAGAAGTAAACTTTTATCTAGGGACTCCATCTTGCCCATGTGGTGAGGGAGAGTGGAGAGAAGTCCCAACTCTGAGAATTAAGGTATTGCCGAGTTTTAACCTGTTGTGAGTAATGCAAGCCTATCCTAATTAAACATTGTTATGTTGTTTAGGATAAGTACTGGGTTTTAGTATAAGAGGACTGCGTGTTTTCACTTTTCTCTGTATCCTTGCTCGGTCTGATATTCCAACAGTCCACATGTTTTTTTTATTTTATTTATTCAAATCCTTATATTTTGAATGCTCTGAGTCAGGTCTCTGTAAACACCTCGACTATTCAGTTTTGCTGTCTAAAGTGTGGTTAACGGAGGAGCAGTGGATAAGTACACCATTGAGCATGATAGCTCATAAATGAAAAAGTGTGACAGATCATCCACTTGCTAGCTTGTAGGAGGGAAGGGACATGCCACCTCGGCAGAGCATCTAAGCAGCATTGCAAGTATATCATGTTGGATGTGTGTATCTGTCCAGCAGGAAAAGCTCTCTGATTTGGTAGTAGTGGCAGTTACTCCCCGGGATTTTTTTGGTACCTCCTAGGAGCAAGTGAAAAGAGCAGCAGCACCAAGCAGAATCCTGGGACAGCCATGGGGCTTTCCAACCTTCCAGTGAGGAATAAGGGCTTGTAGGTCTTTCCTTTCACAAGACTAAAACCAGCATTCTAGTGAATTGTATTGGACTGGATATAGTGACTTCCTTTCACTGGGGCTCCTCCTTTTCTGATGCAGAAGTTCTTAGCTGGACGGAGTCACTGGATCCAGTCCATTCACTGTAACACAGTCCATTCCTAGAGACTACTGAAACTCTTTGAGGCTTTCAGTTATGGGAGAAATGGCCTTGGCCAAATTTGGACTTCTCTAGGAATCTGAGAACAACAGGACACAGAGGCCGTCTTGCAGACAATGGGTTTCTCCTACTTCTATGGCAGTGTTCTGCATAGCTAGGAGGGGATATCCTGCTCCTCAGTTAATTAGATATCTACGTGGACTGCTTAGCCTTTGTGCCTCAGGATCCTTTTGGCCCAAGGATAATATTGATTTATTATGTGTTGGACTCCCTTTTATTGGGTTGGTGGATTTCCCTTTTTCTCTTTTTATTTTTTTTTTTAAATTAGGAGAAACCAAGTAATAGATTTATATCTCTTCTCACTTATCTGGCTGTTGGTGGTCATGCAGCTAAAGGTAGACCAATATAGTTTGTTACTGTTTATGAACTCCCAGATCATACTGTGAGGTTAATCTTAACGTTGACCAGTGAGGAAATGGACTGCACATCACTTACAAACCTGAGCTGGAGGTCTGGAGTAATTCTCTTAAAGGCAAACCCTATATAACTTATTACAATACATTTCAAGCCTATGCATCATTATAGTTGACCCATGGTTTATTTAGTCTCCCTGTCTAATGCACATACACAGCAATTGTTAAATGGGTGTGTGCCCGCAATTGAGTTGGGTACGTGCTTCGCTTTCTGTGTATGTGGGCTTGCCTGTCTGAATTCCTTAATCTTTGTTCTGTATTACTGTAAAAGCTGTTTGCAGATAAGTGGAACTGTGAATGAATGTAATTTATATTTTCTGGAAGTGTTCTGTGTAGTTTATTTATTCAAATTTATACCCTGCCTTCCCAGCCCAAGGCTGGGAGGG
The DNA here is from genome assembly GCF_001447785.1 of Gekko japonicus. Lineage (NCBI taxonomy): Eukaryota > Metazoa > Chordata > Lepidosauria > Squamata > Gekkonidae > Gekko > Gekko japonicus. The sequence continues at coordinate 347,924 of NW_015170887.1, forward strand.
TGGGGTATAAATTCTTTTTCTCTCCACTTCCCAGGAGTAAAATCTTATTACTGCCACATCACCTGATAGGGTCCCCAGCCACAGGAAGAAGGAACACTATTCTGGTAGCTAAAGCCTAGTGGTTGGGAGCCCCAGTGGTCATATGTTGCTTTAAAAGTCTGACAGGTTGCTTTGGCCCTTTCTTTGTTGTGATTGTTGACCACTCAACAATGTGGCTTACAAGATGGATAGTTCTGTTTCTGTTGTATTTCATCTGACTGAATCATTCTTGAAAACAGCAGTCCACTTGTAAATATTTTAGCTAAATAACACAATCTTCATACTCTTAAAAAGAGAAATGCAAGGCAGCTTACAGCCTTCTTCAAACATAAGCCAGTTCGCTGAATCTTTTTAAAGTTGGTATAGGCAAAGTGTATGTTTATTAGGAAGGCCAGCATATAGGTTTTTATGGACTTAGCAACAGAGCAAGGGCACTGAACTTACTGCCATTCTTGTGCTTTTGCAGAATAGGTGCTGCTGTTGAACAGGGTCTAGAGGCCATGGACTGTAATGCTCAGCTTCATGCCAGCCTATATGAGCGGAAACTCCTGTCGCTAGAAGTACGGAAACGAAGGCGACGTTTTGGCAGACTAAGATCAGGAAGAACAAGGTTGTCAGGTACATGTCAGTCTGAATAATTTTTCTATATGAGAGCATGAATCCTGTGGTTTGGAGGGTAAGGAACCTGTCCTGCATATGCATATCCTGACCACCTTCTGGGACAAAAGTAGGTTGTGGATGTGTTTTGCTTTTTCACTTATCTATTGAGTAATCACTGATACAAAGTCAATGTTGTAAGTATTGAATGTGGGTGTGTACAAGAACATACATTTCTTTGCCGTAACATCAGTAAAAAGTTGAGATCCAAGGAATATCTTGCCTCTAACAGTGACCTCAAAGTCAGCTGATATTGTCCTCAAGTCAGATGTAGAGAGTGAAGAGGAAGAGGAGATAGCAGAGGACGATGATGAATTGGAGGTATCTCGGAGCGAAACAGCTGGCTCTCTTAAGAACGTGAAGGTTAATTTGAAGTCACAGTCATCAGACAAGGTGCAAGGAAAGTTGCCAAAGGACCCCGAACACAAACTTGAAGGGATGCTGTCTCAGAACAATGTGGAACCTTTACCTAAGGATGCTGAACCACCTTTTAATTTGCTACAGATTCTGCAAGAGAATAGGAATCTAAGGTAAGAATTCTCATGAAAGGACTTTGGTTGATATAGCAGTTGAGATGAGATGAGACACTGTAGCTGTCTGCTTGGAATCGTATCCTAAATCATTATATGAACCGTAGCGAAACCAGAGTATGCTTGGAAACATATTTTCTGATTGCACTGATGCAGGGGTCCCCAGCCCTTTTGAGCCTGAAGGCACTGTTAGAATTCTGGCACAGGGTGGTGCCATTGGAGGCAGAACCAATAAAAAAGTGTCAGGGAGTGAGTTTATGCATAACTCTAATAGTAAGTGTTCAGTATTTCAGGCAGTTGCTCTGCTTAACAGTATGCCTTTTTAAATGAACATATTGTTTGAAAGTATTTTCTTGCATACACATTGCTTATCTTCAGTCATGCAGTGAAGGTCCTTGTGTTGTGGTGGCAGCAGCTGCTGAAGCAATGTCTTTTTTTGTATCTGTGCAAGCAGTCAGATCTTCAGCGGCTAATCAGAAGCTCAGCTGGACACAAGCCCTACTGAGCCCTGCCCACTTCCTAAAAAACGCTTGGTGGGCACCATGGTGGCCACGGGTTCTACAGTGGGGACCCCTGCACTAGCGCACGTGGTTGTCACCAGGAGCAACTTGTTACTGCCATGTTCAAAACTTGTAAATGTGGAAGATTCATAATTAATTTATATAATCCATTGTCTTAAAATGTGGTAGCTACAGTGGCTTTAAGAAGGGATTAAACATTTGTGGTTAAACATTTGTGGCCTATCAGTGCCTACTAACCATGGCAACTAAACTTTCACAGTCACAGCTCAATGCCAGATCCAAGGGATAAACAACAAGGGAGGACTGTTGCTTTGATGCTGTAACGTTCCCAGAAACAGCTGACTGGGCTCTGTTGCAAACTGAGTGCTGGATTAAATGAATCCTTGGTCTGATTCCATAGGGGCTGCTCTTACATTTTATCTGTGATTGTAGCTTCAAAAAGAAAAGCATCAGTTGTTAGTTTGAAATACCTAATTTTTCAATTCTTGCTGCCAGTTCCTTTAAAAAAAATACATTTAAGCTTTTCCAACATTGCCTGAGAAAGAAAAAAAAAGTAGTATTACCCTTTCATGCACCAGCAAACTCTTCCATTATTGTGCTTTTACTTGTGGGACGAAAGAAGCATGTCTAACCCAATGTGTGTTAAACGCTGGGTTGAATCCAAAGTACTACAAACGGAGCTCTGCAAATGGAATGGGGCTCCACCCCCACCTCTGCTGCAGCCCGCTGTTCCCCTTGAAATGCTGCCTCTGGGGTTCAGACAGGAAAAATACTAGGAATGATGCGTTGATCTGAAGTTGGGAGTGAATTGGCACCCCCCCCCCGGTTTAGGCTCAACCCTTTCATATGGAGAAAAATTTCATGTCATGGTTAGTATTGTATGTAAATATGTTCTGAAGAGGCTGTTTTTCTGCATAATGTCAAAACCTTCAGATCCAAGGGCAAGTTCTAAAATTTTCATACTCTTGTCATCCTGTCACTTTCATCTGCTGCTAACGTTTGCATGGCTGGGCCAAGAAGATAACCACTTGCTTGTGTCTCAGTTGTTTGACATATTACATGCTCCAGACACCCATGTTCACCCTTGATGCCGTTCCAAAGGGTCTCTTGTCCCCCACGAGCCATATTAAAAGGACATCAGTGGGCTGCAGTGGGAGAGGTAGGAAAGTTCTGTTTTGCAGATTGAAGTGTCTTCTGTTACCAGAAATATTAGCCTGCATCCCACCCCCTGTGGCTGTATTTTTGTACCAGTTGAATCTTCTTAATGTTCTTCAGAGACCATGTTACAGTAATCCAGCCTAGGAGTGACATGAATGGTCATGGCCCGGTCTGCTCTTTCCAGGAAAGGCTGCTGCTGACAACCAGCCTAAGATGATAAAAGCTGACTATCTCTGCTACCTGTTTTTTCAAGCAGGTTAAAAGAACCCCCAGACTCTGAACCTGGTGAGAAAGACTACTACCCCATCCAGAACTGGTTGTAATACTAATGCTATTTCACCCCAACAGTACTTCTTTTTGTTTGGATTAAGCTTCCCTTTTCCCCCATATCCAGCCCTTTCCAGTTTCCAAATACTTAGGTAGGGATTTCCACTGCCACTCTGAAATCAGATGGAAAGAAGAAACATAACGTGTTTAATGTCACCAGCGTATTAATGGCAGTGTATCCCAGGTCTGTTGACTAGCATGAGAGACAAGGTAGAATTCTGTGGAACCCCAAAAGCCAAAAGGAGGATCAGTTGTCTCCCTGTACCACCATCTGGGACCTATCCACCAGAGGACCAAAGCAACCGTAAAATATATGCCTCCAGTGTGTCACACTCCAGCCAGACAGTCCAGCAGGTTTCCATGATCAGTGGTGATGAAGATCACTCCGAAGTCTAAGAGAACCAATAGAGATGAACTTCCTACTGTCAGCTGCTTGGTGAAGGTAGCCCACCAGAGCAGACAGGTTGGTTTCTGACCAGGCTGTGGGACAAAAGCCACATTGAAAAGGATTCAGATAATCCACATTTTCCAGAAACACCTTGAGCTAGCTAACCACTAGCTCTCACTTAGCCACCTTGGCCAGAAAAAAAGCAAATTAGATACAGGGTGATACTTGTTCAAGTCTAAGGGGCCCTGAGATTTTTTTAAGGTCTTTATAGTGGTTTCTTTCAGAATAGATCTCTCTTGTAATGATGCATTAATAATTTGTGGTAAGCCCTGAGTCAGCTCTCCCCCAGAAAATTTAATTAGCCAAGAAAGACAAGGGTCAAGAACCCATATGGTAACTCTCATTTCTTCAAGGACTCTATCCACATTCTTAGGAAATACAAATGGAAAGAAATCCCTTCTTTCTTGTATTTATTGATATTCTGCCTTTAAAAAAAATAAGGTGGTTTACAGTTTGAAATTTAAAAAGGCCACAATAAACAGAATTGTCTCAAGCCATTGGCTGTCTTTTCAGGTTCTGATTGTGTGAGCTCCCTGGCCTGGGTATCTCTCTTCCCTTCCCCTCAGGGCACACAGGTCTTTCAGTAGCTCCTGGTGTAGGAGGAGCTGCCTCAGCTGGTTTCTCTCAAGCCTTTGGCGATTCCTTCAGAATATGATGTCATTAAGCTCCCTGCTGTGCTGTTCTCTCTTGCCCTCCCCTCAGGATGCACAGGTTTTGAAGTAGCCTTAGGAGAGGTGGGGCTAAGAAACCTGACCAGCAGAAACTACAGCAGCATCTGCCATTGGAGCTTAATAAGTCTGTATTTCTTTAAATTAGCTCCTTTAAGCTCCTTGCTAAGCTCACAGCTATAGTAGCTAGAGGGTGTGTGATTTTTTTAAAAAGTACTACTAGAAACGTTTCTGTTCTGAAGAGAAACTTCCATTCTTGAAATGGAAACTAACAGTCAGCAACAAAAAGCTTAAACTCTCAATTGAAATGTAAAGTGTTGTAACTGAACAGCATACACTCTGACCCCATTGCAGCAACATCAGTGCACTGAGCAGATGTAGTGCCGGCAGAATGCCACCATCACCATCTCAATATAGGCTTACATGGGCTCTAGCCCTAGTTTGATCAGCTTCAGCAAGTGTGACTCTAGTCATCCCCCTCCCTATTTCATTATTTCCAGCTGCCCAGTAAATGAGAGGAATGAATGAGCTCTCGCCAATGGGAGAGGGCACTTGGAGCAACCATAGGTATCACCCACTCTGCCTCCACATCACAAAGACTGCACCAGGATTTTGATGGGGCTGTCAGCCATATATATGGAAGCACCCCTGTCAAGAAAGCAGTTGGATCTATTGTTTTTCAGAGGCAGACTGAATAAAAAGATACTTTCCCTCTACAGAGGATCCAGATCTCTGAAATCACTTAGCAGGTGATTTGATCTTGGTAAGAATTACTTTAAGCGCTTCCACCATAGATCACTTTCATCCTGTCAAGAACAGAAAACAGAACGTTTATTGTCAGCCGAAACTGTCCCATGGTTCTTATGGCAGCCATGAAATCCTGAGCTACCTGACAAAGAACTGTATGATTGTTGAAGTTCCGTAGGACCACAAGCCTGGGAACCTCCAGTGCCAAAATCAGTTTGGTCAGCTCTCATAAGGAACCTGCTTGACAGCAGTGTGTGCAGTATATCAGCAAGACTTCTTAAGCTGCTTCTACAGCCCAGTGCTCTGTGCATGCACTCAAAAATGGGAGGTTGCTAGATGGCACCTGACCAGAGAGATGGTATCTTGGTAGATTATACCCACTCCCAACAACCAGGTTTAGCTTGCTGCTGACCCAAGAAATCTGGCAGAACTTGGACAGACCTGTTATTTCCAGTTAGTTCAATGTGGCTGAGCTGTTCATTTAGGATCAAGTCCAAGATGGCAGCTGTTTTACCATCTAACCTGGCATTTAACAGCAGAATATTGTCTTTAAATTTAATGTAGTACTGTAACTTCTTGAGTGTATTCAAAAAGTTACTTAAAGCTATTTATCCTATGTTACAGCCATGTTAAATGGAACATACAACATTATATTTTAGGAACTGTGGAGGCTTTAATTACTATTATGAAATGTTAGTGATGTATTGATATTTTCAGTGTACGGAGGCGTGATTCTTCCTTTCTGTTAATGAATTAGCAGGCTATTAGCTCCTAAAACTGAAATATTGCTTTCCTTTATGTACCCAGTCTGTAGACTGCAGAAGAATTCTATCTGTACAACAGGGGCATAGACAGAAAATTTTGGTTGGTTGGTGGGGCATTGGGAAATCCTGAGGGGGGGGGAGAGATCCCGTTGGCAGGCAGGCAAAGAAGAGAAGGGTCTTGCCTTACCTTACCTTACAGAGCACATATTCATTGAGTATTAATTGTACTGTCTGGCTGGCTCTCCTTCTCCCTGGCCAGGTGACAGGGCAGTGAGCAAGCGGATGAGGCAGGCAGGTCTCGCTGCAGTCACGTGACCCTGCCTGCCTTATCCAACCACTCACTCGGCCTGGGAGAGGGAGAGCCGGCAGGCTGGTGCAGTTAATACGTGCTGAATATGCACTCTGTGCTACAGTAGCGGCAGGACTTGCCCACCCTCTACTGTAGCATGGAGCGCATACTCACCACATATTAATCACACTGGCCGGCTGACTCTCCTTCCCCTGTAGCGGCTGAGGCGAACGAGTGCGGCTGGTAAATTCAGGGCAGGGGCAACGGGAGTTGTGGGCCATGAGTGATGGGGCACGTGCCCCTACATGCCCCTGCTGTACAGTGTATTCTTTGGCTTTTTATGTGTTAGGCAGTAAAGGTAAGTGAATGTTGTTGGTCAGCATTCACTAAGTGACAACAGTTTGATGTTATATAGAATATGCAGTGGTATGGAGACTTTCCTGGGTGGCTTTCAGTCTGTCTGCTGGTAGGATACTTGATTAGGAGGAGTGAGAATGGGATGGTGAAGTGCTTATATATGGAATTTAATTTATATATAAGTTTGCTACTATTCTTAGTTGTGAGCATGAGATGGTGACATGACACAGGCTTTGCCTGGTATCGTTGTATGGTCAGCATCTGTTGCTGACTCTTCTTATCTAACCCTTACTGCAGAAACAGCTAGACAGCTCACTGTTTAAGGTATTGTGAAAAGATGGGATAAAGAGGATCATAAAGGAGTTCTGTGGTTTGTATAAAGCAGTTTTTTGTGTAACATTTCTTGACTGAACTGCGCTGTAAAACAAGAGTAATGAAAACAGTTAAGATGGGAATTTGTCCCATATGCTCATTTTGAATAGCCCTTGTAATTCTACAGCGTGACCAGGGGAATATTTACCTCTCTGGTGCTGATTGACATGTTCTGTGGAACATTTTCTAAACTGCTAGGCAAGCATACCTTCAGATATTGAACTTTAATTTCCCAGAGGCCTGTTTTTTAGAGGATGCACCTGTCTGAGACTTAAGGTAGTTTTTTAAAATATTCACTAGGTTCTATAGTGTACCTAAAGCATCATGGCAGAGCTTTGTTGTTCAGTGGACAAATCAGATGCTACTTATGAAGAGCAGAACTGTAACACTGGCCTGTATAAGAGTTTTGATGCTCATAAACTGCCTTCATCATTTGTTATAATGGGTTTGGAAATCTCTTCCGGGTTTTGTCTCTACCCACATAATATCTTCCGTAGCAGTGTTTCCCAGCTTGTTGGTCACAAAGCTTATGGGGACTTGTGGGTCACCATACCATAAAGGTTGGGAACCAATGTTCCATAGCATTCTTTGGCATCCCAGTGGGGAAACATGGAAATTTAATATGCAAACCAATTTTTTTAACTTTGAGAAGGGAATTTGGACTTTGATATCCCCCCTCAACTGTTAAGTTCTCAGGCCACATGCTGCTTTCTTCATGCCCCTTTTGCTTCGTGGTTGACAGTGGAGGCTAAAGTAACACCTCTTAGGGCAAATGTAGTCCAGGAACCTTCTCATTGATCCATAGTACAAAACATTCCTTCTCCGTCTAAGCAGCAATTAAGGATCTTTATATCTCAAAGCAAAGGAGTTTTGGTTGCCCTTTTGACTGCCATCTGTCCCTTCCTGCTCCTACAGCAAAGTTCAGGCTCGCAGGGCTTTCTCTGCCTACCTGCAGCGTGTCCAGCTGCGCCTGATGAAAGAGGCTGGAGATCAGGTCCAGAATGCTGCTTGGGCTGCCAAGGAGGATGAACAAATGGTAAGAAAGCGTGAACTTGCTCAGCTCTTTTTGGAGAGGAACTAAGCTGATCCTACTTAGCATCCCTGAATCACAGGCAGGATGAAGCAGGTTCCCATCATCTAAGGTTGAGTAGGCATGCTGTTAATCATCGCAGGGCTTAGCTCACTCTGCTTCTGTTTTCTGTTACTGAAATTGTCTGACTGCTTTTCTTTAAATTGGTGTGAACTGTTGGTATGGAGAGCCTGCAGACGAAGGGTGTTTGGATTGGGAATAGGGGTGGGGCACCCTGTGGGAGCTGAATGGAGCATGCTTGATGGGCTGCACTTCAGATTTTGATACAGCCTTCTCTTCTCCTATGTCTCAAGTGGAGCTGCTCTGGGTTGGCTGCCAACTTCCAGAGATGGAAACGGAGCTGTTCTATCTGCAGCAGTGGGCTGACAGTGCTTAATGACTTCAGTTCACATTTCTAGGCCTTGCCTTCAAGATGGCAGTTTTCTTCTCTTGAATGGAGACTCTATGAAAGCAGCCTATGGGTAAAGAGCCAGTGCAGCTCATAGATTAAAAGTCTTGTGTCAGGAATTGGGAATAATCAGTTTGCCTCAGTGGAAAATGTTACCCCTGCTCTTTCCAAGTGGAAAATTGAAACTGGCTTTCTGAGAGCTGCTTTGTCTGCTGTGCTGTGAAAAATAATGTTTAAAATAACAGATCAAACCAACCTAATATAATGCTAGTGAGAGGCGAGCTGTGAAATTCAACGCTTTGGCTATGAAGCAGTTCATTTGCATGCTAGCAGGGCATCTGACCAAAAGTAAATCCAGAGTGGAGACAGAGTGTTTGAAGCTGAACACCCACAGCAGGCGTCTTGCTTTAGTGCTCAGTTTTCAGGGAAGGCAGTTTTCCAATTCCAAAACTACCATTGACTGATGATGTAGTGGAAAGGGGTATGATATAGTTTTCTAGCCAGAGTTGCTGCAAGGCATGGGCCAGGGAGAGTGTGACCAGAGATGCATAATGGTGACTGGAGGGAGGATGGGCTTGGTCAGTGTTCTGTAGAAGGCTGCAGAACCTCCATTCAGAGGTGAGCTTACACACTGCCTATCTTCAGTAGTCATGGGTAGTTTTAGAACTCCTGAGCCTCATGCCTGGCACCTTTTGTCTGTAAGTTCACTCTTATGGCCAAACTGCACATTATGTTAAGGTAAAAGCTCCCTTGCTCGAAAGCCAGTCGAATCCGTTGCGGTGCTCATCTCCGTTTCAAAGCCGAAAAGCCAGCGCTGTCCCAAGACATTTCCGTGGTTATGTGGCCGGCATGACTAAACACCAAGGCGCACGGAACGCTGTTACCTTCCCACTGAAGTGGTCCCTATTTATCTACTTGCAATTTCTTGCTTTCGAACTGCTAGGTTGGCAGGAGCTGGAACTAGAGACGGGAGCTCACTCGGGTCTCGAACTGCTGAACTACCGACCTTCCACAGCCTGCAGTTCAGCATCTTAACCACTTGAACCACCGCAGCTCCACATTATGGAGTGAGGATCCGCAGCACCACATTATGTTAGGGATCCATAATTGGACACTTGATAATGTACTTCATATAATGTAGATAAACCACTGTCATGCCCCTGGCTCCTCCTAGCCCCAGAAGGGGGGGGGAGTGGTACCGAGGAACACCATGGGGAGAATGTTAAGACTTCCCCCACCACACATGCACACCTTTCCCAGCACAATGACTGAGCCATGGTTCCTCTATGGCTGCTTTCTAAGTGTAAGCTATATGCTCAAGATCTGTTTCTCATAGATCTAATGCAATGTGTGTGGGCTTTTACTTAACTGAATTTTATTGTGCGTGATTTTTCTAGTCCTGGCATTCTTCATCTTCATTACCAACAGCGTTTTTGAAACAGGGTTTCTTTCTGTCCTTGGTTCTGATGCTGATTTGATGGGGTTATTTTTGTCGTTTTTACTGATTGCGCGAGATTGGGTATTTTAAACTGATTTTTTTAAAATAGCAAGCCACTTTGTAGGCTAACTTTGCCCCCAAAGCAGGATTAAAATGTTTTAAATAAAGTATTGGGGGGGGGAGTTGGATGGGTCCACTGTTTAACTTTGTTTCTTGGTGACAGGAGCTGGTGGTTCGCTTTTTGAAACGAGCAGCCAGTAATCTCCAGCAGTCTTTGAGGATGTTACTCCCGAGTAGGCGCCTGGCTCTATATGACCGTAGGCGTATCTTGGCTCACCAGCTGGGTGAATTTATCATCTGTTACAACAGGGTGAGTTGTGCCAGATAAATGCAGATGATCTCTCAGAGCTGACAGCACTCTGTTTTGCTTTTACAGCCACCGGTGTAAGGCCCTTCTGTCGCTGACTGCTTACCATTCCCAGTGTAAATTCAGATGTTGCAAAGAAGTGAGGAAATATGAGCCATTCATACAATTGCTTTCCAAACTTCAACTGTAACAAATGAAATGGAGGTTTTGCATGTAACCTGCAGATGATCTATGAGCCTAGACGTCTTCTGGTGCTCATAAATCATATTATGAGACACTGAAATACTATTTCAGATACTGAAAGCAGAATCTAGTCCTCACTGAATATACCTGATGACCCTCTGAAGTGCATAACCAGGAAGAAACCTAAGAGTCCTGTCACATGATACCACATGCAGAAAGGCTGTTCTTGTGGAGTTACTGTAATGTTACTTTTTTTTTTTGCAGGAAACTGACCAAATGTCTCAGGCCAGATTAATGAAAAAACAGGGCGAAGAGGAGGAAGAGGGGGTAGATGCTGAAGGCTTTCAGGAATTCATTACCAATGCAAGGTATAAATGAAACTTACTGCCTTTTCAAATGAAGTATTATCTTACATGTTTCTTGTTGATTGTCTTTCCTGATTGATCGCTATTTATAGTAAAGTACAGACTAGAACTTTTGGATCCAGTGATCTCACACATGTGAGAGGCCTTAAATTTGAAACAGAATTTTCTTCAGCTCAGTAAAATGTAGCATTGCCAACCTCAGTGGGTAACTAGGTTTTTCCTGTTTCGAGGAACCAGTCCTTAATTTTGAGAAATACTCATGGGAGAGGATGTACCACAAAAACAGCTTTAATACATTGCAAAAATAAGAACTTAAGAGAAGCCTACGTTGGATCAGGCCATTGACCCATCCAGTCTGTATCACACAGTGACCAAAACCCAGGTGTTATCAGGAGGCCCACCAGCAGGGCCAGAACTCCAGAAGCCCTCCCAAGTGTTGCCCCCCCCCAAGCACCAAGAATACAGAGCAGCACTGCCCAAGACAGAGTGTTCCACTTACAACTTGTGGCTAATAGCCACTGATGGACCTCTGATACATATGTTTATCTAGTCCCCTCTTGAAGCTGTCTATGTTTGTAGCTGCCACCACTTCCTTCAGCAGCAAATTCCATGTTTTAATTACTCTTCGGGTGAAGAAGTACTTCCTTTTATCTGTTCTAGACCTACTGCTCATCAATTTCATTGAATGCCCACGAATTCTTGTATTGTGGGCAAGGGAGAAAAGTACTTCTTTCTCTGCCTTCACTATCCCATGCATAATTTTGTAAACCTCTATCATGTCACCCCTCAGTCATCATTTCTCCAAGCTGAAGAGCCCTTCATAGGGAAAGTGTTCCATCCCCGTAATAATTTTAGTTGCCTTTTTTTGCACCTTTTCCAATGCTGTAATGTTCTTGGAGATGTGGTAACCAGAACTGTACACAATATTCCAAATGAGGTCGCATCATCGATTTATACAAGGGCATTATGATAGTGGCTGATTTGTTTTCAGTTCCCATCCTAATAATTCCTAGCATAGCATTTGCCTTTTTTTGCAGTTGCACACTGAGTGGATATTTTCAGTGAGTTATCTATCATGACTCCAAGATCTCTGTTCTGGTCAGTTACTGCCAGTTCAGACCCCATCAATGTGTACTTATAGTTGGGATTTTTGGCTCCAGTGTGCATCACCTTGCACTTGGCCACATTGAACCTTATTTGCCATGATGATGCCCACTCATCCAGCCTCGACAGATCCCTCTGGAGCACCTCGCAGTCCTCCCTGGTTTTCACTGCCCTGAACAACTTAGTGTCATCTGCAAATTTCACTGCTTACTCCCAACTCCAAATCATTAATGAACAAATTAAAAAGCAACGGACATAGTACTGAGCCCTGCGGTACCCCACTGCTTACCCTCTTTCACTGTGAAAACTGCCCATTTATACTCACTCTCTGTTTCCTGTTAATTAACCAGTTTTTAATCCACAAGAGGACTTGTCCTCTTATCCCATGACTGCTGAGTTTACTAAGGAGACTATGACGAGGAACTTTATCAAAAGCTTTCTGAAAGTCTAGGTAAACACTATCCACTGGGTCACCCCTGTCTACATGTATGTTCACCCCCCTCAAAGAACTCTAAAAGTTTAGTGAGGCAAGGTCTTCTCTTACAGAATCCATGCTGATTCTTCCTCAGTAGCATTTGTTCATTAATGTCCTTATGCTATCTTTAATAATGGATTCCACCAATTTACCCAGTATCGACGTTAGCCTGACTGGCCTGTAATTTCACAGATCTCTTCTGGAACCTTTTTGAAAGATGGGGGCTACGTTAGCTACCTTCCAGTCCTTGGGGATGGAGGCAGATTTTAGTGATTTGCTTATTTTTGCCAGGAGATCCACAAGATCACATTTGAGTTGTTTCAGGACTCTTAGATGTATGCCATCCGGGCCTGGTGATTTGTCAGTTTTTAATTTATCCATCAGTCGTAGGACCTCCTCTCGTGTTGCCTCAATCCAAACTCAGGTCTTTCAGTACCCCTCCCGAAATCAGTGGTTCTGGAGTGGGCAAGCACCTCCCATCTTCCACAGTGAAGCCAGAGGCAAAAAAGCATTCAGCTTCACTGCTTTTTCCCTATCATCCTTTAGTACTCCTTTTACCCCTTGGTCATCTAAGGGTCCCACTGCCTCCATTGCTGGTTTCCTGCTACTAATGTATTTGAAGATGTATTCAGATATATGATATATTCAGATAAAACACTAGTAATGTGGCACATGCAGTATGTATTTTTTCCATCTTCTGTGTGGATTGACTGGCTGTGTGCAAAACAGAAACAGTACAACAATTTCTCTTATCTAGCTTGTCTAGCAGCAAGGGGACCACTGTGGAAAAATATCCAAACATTAATAAATGTAGCATGATTGTCACAAAAGCATTAGTGATTAGTGTTGCACTTTTCTATAATTGTTTTCAGAAATCATTACCCATAAATCTGTGCCATCAGTTGGGGAGAAAAATCTTGACACAGGTTTGGCAATTATGCTGGCAAACTAATGTGTTTGGTCTTTTTGCCTTTCTGATTCCTTGTAATAATTTTTGTTTCAAGCATATTTTTACCCACATTAAAGGTCAGAGAAGTATTGTCTGTGGAAGGTAGAATTCTGTTCAGTATTTTAAGCTGCTAAATAACTTATTGGGGTTGGTTTTCCCTACCTTACTGAGTATATCTGTGTGCTGAACCAGGGTCTGTGAGAACCATGTTCGAATCCCCACTCTGCCATGGAAGCTTGGTGGGTGGCCTTGGGCCAGTCATGCGCACACAGTGTAACCCATGTCACAGGATTATTCTAAGGATAAGATGGAGGAGGGGAGAACAGTGTAAGCTTCTCTCTCTCTCTCTCTCTCTCTCTCTCTCTCTCTCTCTCTCTCTCTCATAAGTTGAAAATGAAGATGTCATTTTTCAAATTTAAATGTTCACTATAGTCCCATATTTAATTGATTTCTCTTCAGATCGCATAAATCTTTCGCCTTCCTCCTATAGTCCCATATATTGTCCGCAGCAAAGAAAGTTCTGCTCTTGCAGAGAACTGTATGACATATACTCTGTATGAGTTTTGTGGCAGCCTGAAGTTTTTAATCTGGGTTTCCCACATCTGAATGCATCAGTTTTAGTTTGTCCACAAAACTGGAACTATTGTGTTCTTCACAGCTTGCCTTTCCTCCTCATTTCAGTTTCTTCTGGGGTTTACAGTGTCATCTGAAGCAGTTACAACCTTCTAACCCCATTGAAATAATTGGACTTAAGTAGAGTATAATTCTGTTTAGGATGACCCTTAATGTTTGTACTATAAAGGAAGTCATGACTGACCTTCTTTGCTGCTCATGAATTCTTAGGAGTTATCGTTATTCTTCTGTTATGTGAGAATAGGTTTGGAAGCATGTGAATTGCAATTTTGACAAAACAAAATCAGATGTGCCATGCCATGGCTGTACCTGCTTGACCTAGCAAATTGCTACTTTAGGTTCTGGGAAAGGCTTAAATTGGAGATTTTCTGGTATACCTCTTGGTGAGCAGTTCTGATCTTTTTGTATGGGAGGG
>NW_015170887.1:362302-405391 GCF_001447785.1 Gekko japonicus
TTCCTGCTGGGCAAAAATCTCTGGTTCTTGGGCTCGAGACATCTATATATTGTATTGCTTGGTTCCAAGTTCTGCTCATAATTAATATTAGTCTTATCACTTTTCTTAGCTATTTATACTGACAGTGAATAGTTGTGTTTTTGTAGAGGCAAACACTATCTGGTATACAGCACTGTGGACATGAAGAATTTGTTCATGTTTGCTTCTTTTTTTAATGGTTTCCCACACAACAGTAAATTCTCATTCTATGACAAAGATGCTGAAGTGTAGTTTAGAGTAGTGTTAATTGAACATTTGGCACTGATCCCTAGAGTGAGAGGGATCTTGGTTATTGGGGTGGAATTTTTAATATGTCTGTCAATGGACACATGCACTATTTCTTTGAGAGTTGTGAAAAAAAAATTCTCTAGGACTATGCATCATCTTTTGATTATTCCTAAGCCAGTCCCTTTTTTCTTTTTCTTTTTGGATTATTACTAGGTCTCCAAACTCTGCCCCCACGCTTTTGGCCTGAAGACTTGGAATAATAGAAAAAGATCCATCTAACATGTCCTGCAATCTGAGTAGTCCCTTAGAGTACATTTAAATGAACACTTCTGTGAAGACTGCAGTTGTTGCCTAGCTAGACCTTTACTGTCGCTCAAGAACTTAAATGAAGACATATAAGAGCTATATTACTTAGTCATGGAATGATCCTACAGTCCTGTGTAGAATTTCAGCTACAGTTCCTCTGAACAAGTTTCCTCATAACCAGAATCAGTTTAGTCTCTTCCTTTTTTCCTTCCCTTGTTTCTTTTATCTTAATCCTTGTATATTGCCATTGTTATGTCACCACATAGTAAAGCCTTGGCACTTCAGTTCTTTATTGTTTTTTACTCTCTCCTCATCTCAGTGAAAGTGATTTGGAGGAGGTGTTGACATTTTACACACACAAGAATAAGTCAGCAAGTGTCTTCCTAGGAACGAATCCTGGAGCTTCAAAGCACAGCGGCAGCCAGTTGGAGTGCAAGGCCAAGGGAGGTGAGTGTTCTTTTTGCGGCTGGCTGCTGTCAACAGTGGCCTCCCATAGAGGTGTGGAGAAATCTCATGTTAAACCAGACAAGGTGCTGGAAGATTCATGAATGCTTTTATTGCAATATTGCAAACCTGGAGACCCTCAGTTCAGATTGGGCCCATAGTGTGTTAACTATGTGTTAACTATCCCCTATCTCCCCCCTACTCTCTTCCTGACCTGAAACAGGCCCCTCTTCCAGATGCTATTTGCCTCACTGGTAGGGATATACAGATTATCTGGTGGAGCAAGTAGGAGCTCAAGGTCTTTGATCTTTAGAGGTGGTACCTAACTGGGTTTCCCCCCCTCCCCAGGTTATTTGAAAAAACCAAGGTTGGATGGAGTTCTGTGCTTAGCTATTTGTCAGTATGAAGTTATGATATATTAGCAAGTAGTGATAGGGTTGCTTGTCTCTCTGCATTAGCAATCTCACATGGTGGATCTGAGGATGAAATGGAGGAGGGGAGTACAATATATGCTGCCCTGACAGTTATAAACGTGTATGAAATAGATAATTGGACAGCAGTCCTTCAAGCTTTCCCGCAGCATGGTTGTAATTAGAACTGTTTTCTTTTCTATTTCTAAACTGCATTTTTAACATCATTCAGGAATGAGGGAAGAAGCTGAAAAACAGCAGCCCGAAATACCAGCTGGTAAGGAAACTGCGGTAGAGGAGCTGAGAAGTGAACAACCCTCAGAAGCCAAACCATACAGTGAGTGAAAATCCAAACAAATTTGGAAAAGTCTGGGTTTCCCAGTATATGGCACTGGGAATGGGTTACTGGATATTAGGATCTGAAAGAATATAGTAAGTGACATTTCCTAGCAGATCTTTCACTGTCAATTAAATATTTATGGTAGAACAATCAATCTGCTATTCTGTTTTTTTTTTACTGTAAAGATCTCTGCAGTGTTACTATTACACTTTAACTAGTGTAATTTGCAGGGCTGCTTGCTCCCATATGAACCTGCCCAGTTACTGTGTAGGTCATCGGAATCCCTGTTTGTAAGCTGGGTGATCATCCAAGACATACTTTTTCTGTAGTGTTGTCCCTGTTGTGGAACACCTTCCCACTGATATTTGGCTAGCATAGAATATCTAAAATTTCCCAGGTTTTATGTTGACTATTCGTTTAAAAGTGATTTTAATGTGTAATTGTTTTATGTCAGTATTTTTTAATTGTTTATGTCATCAATATCTCTAATTCTCAACATGGCTCCATCTCTACGTACTTAAATCCAGAGACTGGAGCCACAAACAGGCAAGACAGATCTTTCTACAAACTTGAGAAAAGCCCCAGGTTTGTAGAAAAATCTGAAATCTAAAAAAGATACATGAGGTCAAAACCTCCCAAAATGATAGAAACAGCACCTGTAGCTTTTGAGAAATGAATGCATTCTGTACCAGGTATCGCTTCCGAACAGTAACAGTCTTCAAGGGCAGCCCTATGTAGAGCACATTGCATTAATCTAATCTAGATGTATCCTGGGCAAGATCTTGCTTAGGAAGAGCTGCAGCTGGCTCACCCATGGAAGCTGGTGAAAGGCACCACTGCCACTTGTTTATCCATCAAGGGGCCTGGGTCCAGCAGTACCCCTAAGCTATGAACCTGCTCCTTTAGGGGGAGTGCAGCTCTATCCAGAACATGAGACATCCTAGTTCCTGTGTCAGTCTTCTCCACAAAAATAACTCCTCTGTTTTGCTGGCGTTGTTTCATTTTATCACCCCTCAGCCATCCTAAAGCTGCCTCCAGGCACCTGTGGTTTCCACAGCCTCCCTGGGATCTGCTGGAAGTATGAAGTAGAGCTGAGTGCCTTGTTCATATTGATGGCAGCTTAGCCTGGTTCTCTGCACAGCCAGGCCTGCGGTTTCACATACATGTTAACAGGCATAGTAGACAAGATGGAACCTAGCAGGACACTGTGGACCAGAGGCACCAGTACCACACTTTAAAACCTGCCTTTGAGGTAGGACATAAACCATCACACAGTATTGCCTCCCAGTCCCAACCCTGAAAGGTGGTCCAGAAGGATACCATGATTGACAGTATCAGAAGCCACCAAGAAGTCCAGGAGAATTAACAGCTAGTGTGGTGTAGTGTTTGCAGAGTCAGACTAAGATCTGGGAGACTCAAGTTCAAATCTCCACTCTGCCATGGAAGCTTACTGGGTGGCCCTAGGCCAGTCACAGACTCTCAGCCTAAACTACCTCAAAAGTTGTGTAGATAACTGATTGTAATTGTGTATGTAGCTGGCTCTAGTTACGCTAAACATTGGTGCATACTATATTTAAAAGTTGAATCAGCACTTTGTTGCAAATATACATTTCATTACATTACACATTCGATTTATATACTGCTTCTTCCCGAGGGCTCGGAGCGGTTTACAGAGACCTTTAAATCACCTAACTAGGGCCACAGTGCAATCATCACACCATGGATGATGATTGGTTATAAATGAATATCTAAGAAGGTCTCTATACTAACAGAATACTGTAATAAGAGGGGATAATCAGGTAATTTAATGACATCTGGTTAAAAGGCAGTGGCTGGACTACTAGAGCTGTACCTTCAGTTTACATTCTCTCTCTCCCCTCACATTTTTCAGTTCTCTCCCTAGCTTGTGATGAGCTACAGTTTGCCATGATATTTGAATTGGAAAAGCTCTGTGATGCCCAATTCAGACATCACACTATGATTTGTTGTAAACCAGGAACGCAGGGAGAAATTCAGAGTGCAAGGGGTGCTGAACAATTTGAATCAGGCCTACATCTATAAATCATCCAGAAGCTTTCAAGTAAAAAACAGCTTTTAATTATCTTTTTGATAAAATACTGGGCTGGGAGATAACAGTTTACGTAAATGTGAAAAAATATGAAACATCCTAATTTGGTTGTATCCTTTTTTAAAAAAAACAGGGGTCCCCTCTTTAACAGAAGATGAAAAGAGCACACCACAACTTGCCCCATCTACTACCGCTTCATGTGTTCCTGGTGCCATCCCCCCACAAAGCCTCAGCACCCAGTCATCCTCTCATACTGCTGCCTCTGAAAATGCAGAAGTGCTGGATCATCACTCAACTCTCTCTCTTTCGTCTGGGTCTAGACTGATTCCTTTCCCCGCTTTCCAAAGTGCAGCACCTGACACCTGGTCTAACTCAGCAAAAAATGCACCCCGCCTGTCGTCAAACAATGCAGGTTTACCCCGTTGTCGGTCTGGCACCTACACTTCTGTCCCCTTCTCTTCTTTTCAAAGTGCCATGCAGATCTACAGCCAGAGATTGTCTCGGCCGTCCTCAGCAAAAGCAGGTGAGTTGCTGGCATATGGGCTGTTTAACTGGCAGAATGTTAGTAGTGCATTTGCTTTGCAGTGGTGTAAGCATCTAGCCTGGGGAATTCTTACCTGTTTTCTACTAGAGTCTTGCTTAGATGAAAATCATAACCAGTCACCTTCAGAAATTGACCTCCACTGAAGTCCTAAGTTGATAATATGTGTGTTTGAGAATTCTGGCAGCTTCCAGAAATATAAAATAGAACCATTTTGCATTTTCATCCTAGCTGCTGTTGGCATGTGGCGCAGCCTGGCAGTGGCCCCTGATAGTTCCAGGAAGCGATGATTAAAGTTTACCCGTGTGAAACTGCTTAGGGCCAAGAGTAGGGCAGCAGAAAAGAATCTATCAAAATATGAATGGGAAATGAACAGTCCTCCTTTTGAAAGAGCTTTTAAAAATGAAGTGGTCATTTCTAGTCATATTACCCAGTAATGTGTACACAACTCTTGGTAGCCCCAGAATTTTCTGCATGGGCAATATGTGTAAAAGGGAAGCTCTGAACTGCTACACCTCTAGGGATGGGGTTCTTTTTTTGCATCTTCAGTGCCTTTCAGCTGTCCAGTCAGGATGTCAGCCACTGGGAGCTTCACTGCTATGTGGCTTTTTTTTCCTTTTCAGTTGTTAGTCAGTTGTAGCTTTCCTGTTGTTTCTTTGCAGCATTCTTCCCTCAAAAATACCATTTTTAAAACAACAACAACAACAACATAGTGCTTTTAGGTATTTCTTCTACTTTGCATTCTTGTCTCTGTCTTTCAAGAAATGTCTGTATCTCTAGCCATTTCCTCTTTCAAACAGCACAATGCCTGTCCTGTGCGTGGAATGACTCAAGAACAGCCAGTGGCCAAGTGACCTCACAGCTATAGACTTGCCTGGACAAAATATACCTGTAATAGGCTTGTGTAGACCCCCTATTTGAGCAATACTAGTTAAGTTTTCTCAGATGGCACTGGTGCTGTATTTCATGAGAAGCTCACTGGTGGCCCACAGAAGTGAGCTGAATGCATGCCTGTCCCTGTAATATGTCTAACCCTTCTCTAGTTTTCATACTTCCTCAATTTCTGACAGCAGCTTCTTTTTCATAGTTTTTGATTATTTTTCCTTGAGTAGCACAGCTTCTAAATCCAACTATGTTACATTGTTTTATTTTAAATATATCAACAGATCTCATTGATGTGGTATCTAAGTTTCCAGTTATTAAAGTAGATATTTAATAATTTCTGAATAGGTAGCTCTTTAAAAATTCCTTCTAGATTTCATTATTTCTCTTTATGGCTTTTCAAATATTATAATTTTTTCCTATTTGTATTTCTTATGCTTTAGAGGTAGGGAGCAGGATTCCTTATGAAAGGTGCTTTGGCTAGAAAGTAAAAATGGCAGCTTTAAAACTTACTTTGTGCACAGTGATAGGACAATAATTATAATGAAGGGGGGAGAGTTAGGATTGCCCGGTCACACCTAATTTTAGCTCTAGCAGGGAAAACGATGGGCCATCTGACCAGGGGTGTGTGCATGTGTGTGTGATTTTTGTCTCAGACCACCACCTTGCTCCATTGCCATAGCCTCAGTCTAAATCCACAAACCTTGTTGCTGCTTTTCAAGAAAGCTAAAGACTTTGGGTAATCCAGTCACAGATCTCTTATCTCATTCAATTTTTCCTGAGTTCTACAAAAGACATCGTGCCGTAGTTTCTTCATACATAGGTTTGCCTTTTGTCCTGTTCAGAAGCATGAGGCTCATTTTTCTCTAGATAGGAAGCAATCGTTTGCAGCAGAGTAAACTTTTTTGCCATCTTTAGCAGGTTCAAGCAGTCGCAGCCCAAGCAGACAGCGTGGTGGATCTGCCAGGATAACTAAAGATGGAGAAGACGGCTCTTCCTTAAGCAAGCGTTACAATCACACCATCGTTGCTGCAGAGCTGCAGCGACTGGCAGAGAAGCAGGCAGCCAGGCAGTACTCCCCTCCCAGCCACATCAGCCTCCTTACTCAGCAGGTAATGCGAAGCTGCCTTACTTTCCACTTGGAAACGTAATTGGATTCAGTGGTAGAAGAATTTCGCAAGACATCAGAAACAGGAAATGGTCTATGAATAAGTGAGGACAATTTGAACAGGGTTAATTCTCTTTATTGGGTTTTGGACAGTGCTTAATGATGGGTGTGAGTCATTCTAAAATGTTCTTCTGGCTCCACAGAGGTTGTTATGCAGGATGAGAAATTTCAGGAAAATCTTTTTTTGGGGGGGGGGGTTGGTTCCAGAGAAAACTTAAGGAATTCCTGTTGGAATCTACTTTTTTCCCTGCTTAAGAGACAAAGATACCAAAAAGAACAGAGCAAACCGTGATTCCAGGCTCCAAGTTTTATGGCCCACATAATTAGCATCATGAAAGCAATTATCAGTAATAGTACTTCACATTGAAGGAGCTTGTAAATCTGTGAGTGGGCACATCTTTTCTAGAATTTTAAAGAAGGGAGAGGCTTTGAGGGGCTTGCTTCCTGTTGCCTTCCTCAGGCTCTTGGAGAAGCAATCACAGCTATTAATCTGCTGTCCTCAGCAGGTGCATCTGTCATCTTAAAGCTGCAGCTCACTTGCTGCAGTAGACCCTGGTCTTTTCTCCCTAAGCAAAAACTGATGCTGGAACAAATGGGAGCTCCTGTTTTAAGGAGTTGGATGCAGAATGGCTGAGGAGGAAAAGATGCTGTGCATCAGTAGCAGTGGTGATGGCATCTCCTGCTTTTCCTTTCTCTTATTTGGTGTACTGATTAAGAGCATGGACTTTAATCTGGGAGAAGCGGGTTTGATTTCCCATTCCTCCATGTGCAGCTGCTGGTGTGACCTTGGGTCAGTCACAAGTTCTTTCAGAGCTGTTCTTTCAAGAGCAGTTCTCGAAAGAGCTCTCTCAGCCCCACCTACCTCACAGGGTGTCTGCTGTGGGGAGGGGAAGGGAAAGGAATTGTAAGCCGCTCCGAGACTCCTTCGGGTAGTGAAGGACGGGGTATAAATCCAATCCTTTCTCTTCTTCTTCTCTTATCTCACAGTGCAGCAGTGTTAAAGCAGCTCTTGAAACTGTGCTGACTGCTCTGAAGGCTGGTGAAAGATAGCTGTGGCATCAAGTAACATGTTAATTGCCTTTGCTAGTTATAATTGTTACAGTTAATGTTTCCATGGCTAGCAGGGCCTTTATAAGCCAAGTTATGTCCTTCTGAGCCTATTGACTTCAGTGGACGTATAATGGTGTAAACTGTGCTTAGGATAGCGCTGTAGAATGCTTACTTACCACCAGTGGTAAAATAGCAAAGAGCTTTGCTGCCACAGCACTTAACTCTAACACTGTCAAATTCTTGTAACTGCCAATAATGATTGCTTTGTAAAATTAGAAATGAACTGCAACACAAGCATTTACGTGACCAACAAGAATAAGTACCACTAATGTTACTCTGTTAACACTGGTATTCAGCAATGACTATATGGGACATAAGGGGCCCACAGTATGTATAAAAATGGACAGCTAACCCTGAAAGCTAAAATCAACAAAATAAGTGAACAGGAAGCATATTCCTCTCCAAATTTGCCTGGAATTGTTTAAATTGGATAGTATTGAAGATGACTAAATTGTGTCTGGAAGTCCTGTTCATGTTACATTCTTAAGCTAACAGGTTTTTCTCTCTCCTCCCACTACCTTTTCACTTCATATATATATTTTCTCTTGTTCTAAACAAGGTAGCATTGGTATGTGTGAGGCTGCTGAAGTAGTTGTGATGAAATAATTAGATCGTTTTGGAAGCTCTGTAGTATTTGATCATTTCCAGCTTTGTCTTGGCATTAAAAGCTTGCCTTTTGGTTTTTTCAGTCGGCTGAAATACATTGTTCAAGTCTGACTGAGACGTAAGGGGATTGGCTGCAGCCACATTGCAGCATGTGATGTCACAGTTTTATGTCTTCCTGTTAGAGTTGTTGGTGCTACAGTTGAACCTGAAACTTGCTCTTTTTGAAATGCAAGTCTTGTTTTGCATTCTGCTAAAGAAAATACCATGTTGAGTCTCATCCTGCAGCACTGCTTTTTCCTACTTTTGGGAAGCTGACCTAACACTGCAGTTTTATTTGTATTTCCATGGGAAGTATGGGGAGAGCTAGCAAAGAAAACATTTCCATTGAATTCTAGTGCATCGTACAGACGTTTTATTAACACAGCAGTTTAAGGCGAAAGGAATTTGTGTGTGTTGTGGTTCAGCATTCAGTTCCTGACATCTTCGGCGGCAGGATCTCGGCAGCAAGCTTGAGACAGTCACTGCCTGAAATCCTGGAAAGCTGTTTCTAGAAGGACTGAAAGTATTTGGCTAGATAACCCCATGGGTCTGACTCAATATGAGGAGCTGTCCATGACCACGTCATATAATCATTCATCTTAGTCCACATACTAAACAAGGCTTTGGATTTGTGTTTACCCTGTAAGTAGAGGCAAGATTACCTTCCTTCACCTTAGGGGCATTTCTGTAGTATGGGAAAGGGGTCTGAATTTTTAAAAATCCCACTGGGCATTATGAAGCCTGTAGCTTCTCTTGGATTTTAGACATGCTCAGAAAACTAAAAGCAGGAAATAACTCTCAGTATGCTCAATGCAAGATGCCTCTCTAAGCAAACACCGTAATACCCAATTATCCCCAAAAATCCCTTCTGTGTGATACACTGTGAAGTGGTACTGGATCTGCATGAGGTCTCTGTTAGTGGTGTATGGATACGGGCAGGCGGTATTGCTATTTTCTTTTAGGCTGCAGCCCTTTGTGGTTATGATAGGGAACAGAAAAATGTGTTGAATTGGTCCAACTTGATAAAGGGGAGGGGAAACCACAGTAGGAGCTCTCTGTCCTTCTCTGTGAACAAATGTGTGAGAATTCAGGGGTTGGCTATCACTAGGAACTGCTCCAGTTCTTCCATCCAGGGAGTCTGATCACAGGGATAACATCAGACCACCCAGGCTGGAATAAACTATCTCTGCTGAGCCAGGCAGTGCTCAAATCTTGCAGCCAGGTTTCCTGTAAATGCACTGATATATCCCATGGAGGTTTTTGTGTTTTCATTTGGATAGAAAGATAATGATTAGAAAACCTGGGCAGTCCTCTTGACCCTCAGTGGAAAATAGTGAGTGTGAATACTCCCCTGTAGGTTTCTTACAGTAACAGCCTTCTGCTGAACTCCAATCATTGCAAGTCCCTCAACTGCTTCACAGTGTGTGACTACTATACAGTCAGATTCAGGTGGGTAGCTGTGTTGGTCTGAAGCAACAGAACAAAGTTTGAGTCCAGTGGCACCTTTAAGACCAACAAAGTTTAATTCTGGGTATAAGCTTTTGTGTGCATGCACACTTCTTCAGACCAACGAAGTTTAATTCTGGGTTTCTGCAAGTTTTTGTTACTGTCCATGGGGTTTTCTTGGCAAAAGTACTGAAGTGGGTTGCCATTTCCTTCTCCAGGGGATCACTCTTTGTCTGAGTTCTCTGCTGTGGCCTGTCCGTCCTGGGTGGCCCTACACGGCATAGCCCACAGCCTCATCGAACCACACAAGCCCCGTCGCCACGTCAAGGCAGTGATCCATGCACAATTGCATTCATATCACACGCTAGCAAGGTCATGATCAAAATCCTACAAGCTAGGCTTCAACAGTACGTGGAAAGAGAACTGCCAGAAGTACCAGCTGGGTTTCGAAGAGGTAGAGGAACTAGAGATCAAATTGCCAACATTCGCTGGATTATGGAGAAAGCAAGGGAGTACCAGAAAAACATCTACTTCTGCTTCATTGACTATGCTGAACCCTTTGATTGTGTGGATCACAACAAACTATGGCAGGTCCTTAAAGAGATGGGAGTACCAGACCACTTCACATGTCTCTTGAGAAACCTGTATAAGGGTCAAGAAGCGATAGTTAGAACCGGATATGGAACAACTGATTGGTTTAGCATAGGAAAAGGAGTATGACAAGGATGTATATTGTCACCTTGCTTATTTAATATATATGCAGAGTACATCATGCGAAATGCTGGCCTGGAT
Source organism: Gekko japonicus (assembly GCF_001447785.1). Classification (NCBI taxonomy): domain Eukaryota; kingdom Metazoa; phylum Chordata; class Lepidosauria; order Squamata; family Gekkonidae; genus Gekko; species Gekko japonicus. The sequence continues at coordinate 372,722 of NW_015170887.1, forward strand.
GAATCACAAGCGGGAATTAAGATTGCTGGGGAAAAGATCAACCGCCTCAGATATGCAGACGATACCACTCTGATGGCAGAAAGTGAAGAGGACCTCAAGAGCCTCTTGCTCAGGGTAAAAGAGGAGAGCGCAAAAGTGGGCTTGAAGCTCAACATCAAAAAAACTAAGATCATGGCATCCGGCCCCATCACTCCTTGGCAAATAGAAGGGGAAGTCGTGGAAGTGGTGACAGACTTCACGTTCCTGGGATCCCAGATCACTGCAGACTGTGACAGTAGTCATGAAATTAAAAGACGCCTGCTCCTTGGGAGGAAAGCGATGGCGAACCTAAACAGCATGATAAAAAGTAGAGACATCACCCTGCCAACAAAAGTCCGCATGGTCAAAGCAATGGTATTCCCAGTAGTCATGTATGGCTGCAAGAGTTGGACTATAAGGAAGGCCGAGCGCCGAAGAATAGATTCTTTTGAACTATGGTGCTGGAGAAGACTCCTGAGAGTCCCTTGGACTGCAAGAAGATCAAATCAGTCAATCCTAGAAGAAATCAACACTGACTGTTCCCTGGAAGGCCAGATATTGAAGCTGAAGCTCAAATAGTTTGGCCACCAAATGAGAAGGGAGCACTCACTGGAGAAGACCCTGATGCTGGGAAAGATAGAAGGCCAAAGAAGGGGAGGGCAAAGAAGAAGGGGACGGCAAAGGATGAGATGGTTAGACAGTGTCACCGATGCAATGAAGATGAAATTGAGCAAACTTTAGAGGACGGCGGAAGACAGGAGGGCCTGGCGTGATCTGGTCCATGGGGTCGCGAAGAGTCGGACTCGACTGTGCGACTGAACAACAACAAACATGCAAGTTTAATTCTGGGTATAAGCTTTTGTGTGCATGCACACTTCTTCAGACAAGCAAAGTTTAATTCTGGATACATGCACACGAACGCTTATACCCAGAATTAAACTTTGTTGGTCTTAAAGGTGTCATTGGGCCTGTTCGCGGGGAGGGCGGGTTATAAATTTAAATAAATAAATAAATAAATAAATTGGACTCAGCTGTTCTCCTTGGTGACAGTCTTGTCAGAGAAAACTGCATCCAACTACAGCCTGTTCCTTGCATCTGGACTTAGTTTGACCAGGGTGAGTTATGTGAACTACAACTGTGTGTGTAAAACTGAAGAGGCAGGTGATCAATAGTATTTATGCTAACAAGATTTAATTTCCTCAAGTGGCAAGCCATTTGAAGGACCTCCCAAACTTCTCTTTTCTTCCTACAGTCTTTCAATTTTTTTAAAATGGCTTTTCACTTTCCAGTGCAGCAGAGAACCACAATTTGGAATAGCCTTTCAGATTGTGTTAATTAGCATAACCTTAATCTTAGAAGGATTCTGTTGCTCCCTCTGTTCAGTGCGGATTCCCTGGAAGAATCACATATTAATGTCTGTTCTTCCAGTACTGCTGATGTAGCATCTTCATTAAGATGACCAAGTTTAGCAAATCTTTTAAAACGGTCCTCTTCAACCTTTTTAGGCCAGGCTCCCGTCTTTAACCCTAGCATGCAACATGAGACCAATTTTTAACTTTTAGCCATCTATCCCAGCCTTTCTCCTTCTCTCACTGTCTTTCCCATCACTCTGTCTTGTTCTGTTTACTTAAAATAAAAATAGTAGTGGGTGCGGTCCATGACCTGCCAGTTGAAGACTAATGTGTTAATCGACTAAAGGTGCCTTTGGAGCAGTACCATTCCTTCTGTTCTCCAGCTGCTGAGGCTTTTGTGCTGTTGGAATGGACCTTGTGATTTGCAGGAGGCTGCCAGCTGAACCAGGCTGAACTTCAATGAACTTTTGTTGTGGGAAGGATTATCCCCTGATCATCAAACATTTGGCATCTCCATGCCCTATTGAAATAGCTCCCACTGAGAAGTTTTGAAGCAGAGAGTACTTAATTCAGAGCTTGACTCAGTAACAGCAAGAGGCAAGTTCAGCCATCCGCTGCAGCACAAACTGCCTCCCCCCCCCCCTTAGTTAAATGAATGCATACGCTGGATACAGTACAAACGAATCTGCAAGTTTGTCAGGTTTCCCAGGAATGTCTCTGGCAGGTCTTTGTCTGGAACATTTTCTGGAGACTAGAACACTTTTATGCTTTTTTCATGCATGTGCATATCCTGTAAGCTGGTAAGCTCAGCAAGCAGGGAGGAATGTCATGGGCCTTTAGCCAGATCAGCTTTGGTACACGCAAAGATTTCACACCTCTCAAACATATTAGTCTTTGCTTTCTGTTTTCTTCTGCCTCTTATTTGCAAATGCAAATACATGCATGAAATGAACTTGCCTCAGGGCAGATTTGTACTGTATGGGTGTGGTTGAAAATAGACCTCAGTTATGAGCAGAATGGCATTTTAAGTCATGACCCATCCCCAGCCTCCTGTAGAAACCAAATAATGCAAGTGCATATCACCAGTGCGTTAACCTTATTCCACCCCCCCCCATGACTGTTCATAGGTATGCTTTCAGAATGCTTGAGGGGCATGTCAGCTCATCTGGTACATACAGATGGGGTTGCCAGCCTCCAGGTGGGACCTGGGGATTCCCCAGAATTTCAGCTCATCTCCAGACTACAGAGATCAGTTCCCCTGGAGAAAATGGAAGCTTTGGAAGATGGACTCTATGGCATTGTACCCCACTGAGGTCCCTGTCCTCCCCAGGCTCCATCCCCAAATCTCCAGGAGTTTTCCAACCTGGATCTAGCAACCCTACTCACCCATCCCCCACCAGTGGCCAGGGAGAAACCTGGCAACAACCCTACATACAGATGGAGCTGTGAAAAAAACTCACTGTGGCAGCTTCCACACAGAATGCCAAAATTTCACTTAAAGAAAACCTTTTCCCCTTGTTCAGTCGCACAGTCGATTCCGACTCTTTGCGACCCCATGGACCAGCTCCCGCCAGGCCTTCCGGTCTTCCGCCGTCCTCTGAAGTTTGCTCAACTTCATGTTCGTTGCATCGATGACACTGTCTAACCATCTCATCCTTTGTCGTCCCCGTCTTCTTTGACCTTCAATCTTTCTCAGCATCAGGGTCTTCTCCAGTGAGTGCTCCCTTCTCATTTGGTGGCCAAAGTATTTGAGCTTCAGTTTCATTATCTGGTCTTCCAGGGAACAGTCAGGGTTGATTTCTTTGAGGATTGACTGATTTGTTCTTCTTGCAGTCCAAGGGACTCTCAAGAGCCTTCTCCCTTATAACTCCCTTTATAACTCCCCTTATAGCTCCACAATTAAAAGGGCTAGAGATGTAAACTTTTAAAAAAAAACACACGAAAGCTGGAGACTAGTAGATAATGGCAATAGATGGTTGTAATGCTATAGCAATCCCCAATTCTTTTTTTTTTTAAAGCTCTCTGGTATGTGTGTGGAATGGTAGTGACTATAGAGTCTGAGGCAAGGAAAATGGTGCTGCAGTGAGAAGGACCTGCAGAAATGCACACCTTCCAATCCACACAGCATATGAAAGTGCTTTCCAAAAAGATCATACCAACAGGGCTGGCCCCAGCTTATTTTGCACCCTAGGCAAAGATCCCTTCTGGCACCCCCCCCCCCCCGTGCGCCCACCATTTCTCAAAAATAAATGCATTTTAGGAAGAATGAAAAACACAAATTTTGAAATTGCTAATTTCTTTTTTTTTAATTGTGAGAAAAAGACAGAAAAACACAAATCACAAAGCATTTTGAAAAATACTGTTAATTGTGGTGTTGAAATTTAAAGTCTCTTTAGTGTTTCCATTTCAGGCTGCTGCTACATTTACTGTATTAATTTTTGTTTTGCTTGAAGACTAGTCGGGATGTGTTTTATTAACATCTGGGCTAATCATGAGTTCCGGAGAAATTGAAAGCTTACATACTGTTTTATGGTATTTAGGTTGGTTATGCAGTTTTTGTTTTTGCAGTTCTGTGAACCAACATGCCTACCTAACATCTTTCAGTTTATCTTGGGTTCTATTAGTTTTGTACAGAAATGCAATAAAACTATGTCTTCTTCACTGCTTGGCATTTTAACACCACTCCTTTTTAAAATTTCTGGCTGTTGTGTGCTTGTCCTGTGGAATGAGAATCCATTTCATGCACCTGATAAAGTGAGCTGCAGCCCAGGGAAACGTATACATCAGTAAATCTGTTGGTCATCCCTACTGGGAGAAATGGTAGGCTGTGGGCTGCATGGTGCCTTACAGTCCATGCACATTAACTGCATGTACACGAGAGCCCAGACGCAGCCACTGTAATCTGACTTCTAGATACCGCAGGAGGAAGCTGTCCTCTGAAGAATGAAAGGGTTTAGTGACACTGAACACCGTATTCCCCAAACGTGCCCCCCACCATAACAGAGACCTGCAAAGGCGAAATAAAACAAATTCTGGCAAGCGGGGGCAGCAGGAGAAGGGGGGGTGATGATGGCGAGAAGTCCCTCTCCCTGCTGCCGGCTGAGTTGCGAATGGATGCTGAGGTAACCTGAGGAGGCTGCTTGCGGGTGTCTGCCGGGCTGGCTGCGCAGTGTGCACGGGAACCGGTGCGAAAGTGGCGGGCTCTTGTCTGCCTCTTCATTTCTTTATTCAGCGGCAGAGGCACGAGCCTGTGAGGAGAGGCGGCGGGGGCGGCGGGAGCAGCAGCAGCAGCTGGCGAAAGGCTCCCTGGCTGGTTTCATGCTCCTGCGGTGACTTCGCCTCGGTGGTCACACCCCCACCCGCCGCCCTGCCCCGGGGGGGGGGGGGTTCTGCTACGCGCTTCCCTTTCCCTGAAGCTTTTGGTGGGGGGAGGGTGGCTCAGTCCGGTGCCCCCATGATGGCCCCGCGCTATAGGTGAGTGAGCCGGCCCTGCATACCAAACCAGGTTTTAGAAAGATTGTAGCAACATGGTGGAAAACACAGAAGCAGGATGAATAGTGGACAACATCATGTAGATGCCCCCAAATGTACTGCTGCTGCAAAGAGCCCAAGAAATGCGTGAAAGAAAACGATAATTGGGTCTAATTCTGTTCTCTTGAGCTAGTTGTAAAATAATTCTCATATGAAAAAACAGGTTGCTTACTTGTAACTGATGATCTCTGAGTGTTCATCTGTGCAGTCACACCTATGGGATCCAGTGTGCCTGCACTGATCTGATCGGTATTATAAAAAGCTCACAATGGAATTTTTGCACCTCCACCTTGAGTCTGTGTGGGAACCCCCATTGTGTATGCCCAGGAGGGTGGGGTGCGGACATCCCGCCAGTTCCTTCTGACCACCATTAACCAAAGCAATGTAAAGAAACAAATGAGAATGACAGCAGTAGGGAAGGACGGGCGGGTGGTGTGACTGCACAGATGACCACTCGAAGATCATCAGTTACAGGTAAGCAACCTGTTTATCTTCTTCGTGGTCTCTGTGCATCACACCTATGGGAGAATGAAAAGCAGTGGCTCACCTGGAGGTGGGTGCTGTCAGTTCAGTGCACCACAGATGATAAAATCAAATGACCCAGATCCATCTTGTGTTGTGTACGAACATCTAGTGCGTAATGTCGAATAAACACGGTTGGCGTGGACCACGTGGCAGCTTTGCAAATAGAGGACAATGATGGGCCCTTCAGGAAAGCTGTGGAAGTTGCCATAGATCTGGTAGAATGCGCCTTCAAACGTACAGGGAGAAGACGTTTTGCAAGCAAGTAGCATAGGCATATTGTCCCCACAATCCATTTTGATAGCCAAAACTTTCAATCCCAGTGAAGTGCTGGAGTAAGACACAGAGTAGCATCCCTTCTAGTCAGGCGCATCTGATTTAAGTAGAAGAGTAGTGCCCACTTGACATCGAGGATATGGAGCAGGCGTTCATCGCCCTCTGGGCACGGAAAGAAATCAGGTAGGAAAATTTCAGAGTGTAGATGAAATCCTGAGACAATTTTAGGCAAAAAGGAAACGTCCAGTACTAGATGCACTCCATTCTGGAGAAAGACCAGGTATGGGGGATCATGCCGGAGTGCCATAAGTTCACCTACCCTCCTGTCCGATGTAATCGCCACTAAGAACGCAGTTTTCCAGGCTGTGTAGTATAGACGACAGGTTGCCATAGGCTCAAATGGCTTTCTAGTGAGTTGGCGGAGCAACAAGGGCAGTTCCCACAAGGGCATTGGGGCACTGACGGGGATATAGGTGAATGAGCCCCCGTAAGAACTTCTTCAAGGTAGGGTGTGAGAAGATAGAGAAGCCATCCAGTCTATCATGGTATGCAGAGATGGCTGCCAAATAGACCATAATGGAGGAGTGGCAAAGGCCCTGGTTAGTGAGCGAGATCAGGAAGTCCAGTATTCTGTTAAGGCCCGCTGACGTTGGCGAAGTAGTCGAGGGTTGTAAGAAGGACACAAAGCGAGACTACTTCCCTTGGTAGGAACGGCGAGTGGACGCTTTCCTTGCATTCAACAGAACCTCTGACACTCGAGCGGAGAAAGTTACCTGCCTATTCTCCAGGCTGTCAATTTCAGTTTGTCTACTCCCAGGCAGAGCAATGTCCCGCCCTCTGCCAGAAGTAGTTCTGGTGCTCTGGGGAAATGGTAGTGGCGACCCCTGGAGAGGCTGAGAAGGATGGGGAACCAGGGTTGCCTGGGCCACCTTGGAGCCACTAGAATGCAATTTGGTGTGACCCTGACCAGTTTCTGAACCACACGTAGCAAGAGAGGGAGAGGAGGAAACATGTAGAGCAGCATTTGTCCCCAGGGGTACAGGAGGCTGTCTCCTAGGGAGAGAGGGTCCGCACCTCCCTGACTGCAAAAGAAGGGGCACTTCGTGTTTCTTCTGGAAGCGAAGACGTTGATCCTTGGTCTGCCCCATTTGTGACAGATTGGACGGAGATAAGTCCAGTTTAGCTCCCACTCATGGTGCTGCGTGAGATCTCTGCTGAGGAGATCTGCCTGTACATTGCAGGTCCCAGGAATGTGCATGACCACAGGGAAGATGTCGTTGTCTATACACCATTCCCATAGACTGATTGCCAGATGGCATAGGCTCCGGGATACCATCCTGCCTTGACGGTTGACATAACTGAGTGCCGTGGTATTGTCCATCAGCACAGACACACAACTTCCCTGGAGAATGGGCTGAAAGGAGTGCAGAGCCAGCTTTATAGCATGCAGCTGCAGAAAATTGATGTGGTTGGATGCAGTGAGGGCATCCCACTTTGTGTCCGACACACAGGCTGTTGAGATGTGCCCCCCAGCCCCACAGAGAAGCATCGGTGGTGAGTATGAGACATGGGGTTGGTGGGTGGAAAGGCGCTTCCTGAGGTTGGCTATATCTGTCCACCATAAAAGAGAGTCCCGTACCTCCTCTGGGGGTTGGAGGCGAAAGGATTGGCTCATCCAAAGTGGTTTGAAATGTTGTAGGAACCACATCTGGAGAGACCTCATATGAAACTTGGCGAAAGGTAATACCGACATGGTGGCTGACATGGGTCCTAACAGATGTTGGATGAGAAGACTTGTGGACAAGGCATTCATTTGGACCTCCATTGCAAGAAATGACAAGGTCACTGCTCTGTCCATAGGGAGGTAAGACCTGCATTCTGTTTAGTCCAGGACAGCCCTAATGAACTTCACCCACTGCGCCGGTTGCAGATGAGACTTTTGCCAGATGACTTGCAGTCCCAGGGATGGCAGGATATGCAGCGTCTGGGAGACATGGCTTTCCAGAAGCACTGAAGAGTCTGCCACTAGGAGCCAATCGTCTATGTAGGGGTAGATGGCGATGCCCTTATATAAGCCGCCACTACCACCATCGTTTTGGTAAAGACTTTTGGAGCCGTACATAGACCAAACGGTAGACATTTGTACTGGTAGTGGAGGTTCCCTATGGTGAATCGGAGGTACTTCCAATGAGATGGGTGGATATTGAAGTGGAAATAGGCATCCTGGAGGTCGATAGTAGCCATCCAGGATCCTTGAGAAGAGGGAGAATCAACTGCAATAATGTCATTTTGAATTTGTGGTATTCTACAAATGCGTTCAGGCTGCGTAAGTCTAAGATTGGGCATTGGCCTCCATCCCTTTTTGGGGACAGCGAAGTAACGGGAGTAGAAACCTGTCCCTCTGTGTGCCGTAGGTACTTGTTCTATTGCATCCTTCGCTAGGAGGGAGGCAACCTCCTGTAGAAGCGGGGGGAGGAGGGGGTGGCCACAAAAACAGGCAAAGGCGGAGTGTCCAAAAAATCTATGGAGTAGCCATGGGTCAGGTCGGACATAACCCATTGGTCCATCGAGAGTCCTGCCACGTTGGAATAAATGGGGAGAGGTGGGTGGGTTCCTGAGGGGGCAGTCTGGGGCAAGTCAAAGACTCTGTTTGGAAGTCTTTTGAGACTTCGCATGGGAGTGTTTTTGCTGAGAGCCATATCTGGACTTTGCAGGATATTGCTGACGTTGTCCAGCAGGTGACTGGCGAGGCCTCCAGGTCCCTTCAGGAGATGGTTTGTTATATTGGTGTCTGGGGCCATAGTGTGACCAGGAACGCGGACGGTATTGCTTAGAAGGGCTGGAAACTCCCAAAGATCTGGACACCTTGATGCTCTTTTCCATCTCCTGAAGAGCAGTGTCAGTGGAGGAGTGGAAAAGGCCTTCCCCATCAAAAGGCAGCTTCTCTATGTAAGCCCTAGTGTCTGGTGGTGTTCCTAAGCTAGGAATGCCTCCGAAGGACAACAGCTGATGACATTGTCTTGGAGAATGTATCCAAGGAGTGCTTGGAGGAGTTCAGGAGCTGTTTGACCCTTTTGAAGGGTCCAGGCTGTGTGCTGTTTGTCCTCAGGGATGGATGGTAAAATATTAGTAAACTGCTCCCATAACGAATACTGGTACTTGCTCATGCAGGCAATGTAATTCGAGGTCTTGATCCCCAAAGCACCAGCGGAATAAAACCGTCTTCCAAAGGAATCCAGCCTTCGACTCTCCTTGTCCAAAGGAGTAGTGTGTGTACGCTTGTTTTTTTGAGGAAGAGGAGACTACCATGGAATTGGGTTTTGGATGGACATGTAGGAACTCCACCCCAGTCTCTTGCACTCTGTACATGTGATCCAGCCTTCTGGATGACACCGGTGCCGAAGAAGGCTTGTCCCATAGAGCTTTCACCACCTGAAAAAGGACTGTCGACATGGGGAGGGATATTGGTGTGGATGTATCCAATTGAACGATATTGAAAACAGCATCCGATACAGAGGGTTGAGGTTGGATAATCGCAAGACTCAGAGAATGTGCCATTTGTTTAACCTAATCTTCATAGGAAGAGAGGTCTTCAGAGGGAGATATTGGGAGATCGTCTGATATGGTGAGGAGAGGGGTCCCCAGGTGACGATTCATCCTCAGGTTGATATCAGAAGTGACCCAAGAGAGATCTGAAGGCGACCTTGGTTCCTGGGTCGGTATTGGAGGTTGACAAGGCTCTGGTACGGTGCCCTGCAAAGCCGGTGGAGTAGGCGGGGGGGGCTTTGGGGGGAGGTACTTTTCGGTGGTGGGGATGGTGGTGGTTTAGATATCGATGCAGATGGTGTGGGTTGACGACGTGGAGAGCAGGACCGACGGTAGCGGTGGCCACAGTCCTCCAGCCTCATCAGCGTCAGCCATGGCATCGATGCCAGTGGTGGGTAAGAGATAAACCAATACGGCATATGAGGATGGTGATCCCACGAAGGGTACACTGAAGCGTGGTGGTGGAACTGGGAAGGTGAACCAGGCATTGAAGGATGCCTCGGTGAGTAGCCATGCCTGGGAGAATGGGACACCCTTTGAGAACGGTGCGGATAACCTTCCCATTGACATCAATCGTCCGTGTGGAGGAGCGAGCAGGAACGATCGTGGGGTCGATATCGACAGTCGGGACATGAACAATCACTGGTCCAAGAAGAGACAGATGGAGAGTGGTGTCCTTCAGCAGAACCAGCCAGGATCACATCATCAGCCTCAGAGGCCTATATCGACATTGGACGTGTGTCCAAATTCATCTCCGACACCAGGGGGTTCAACTGCCTAACTGAAGAATCCAGCAACTCTATAGGAGGCACCAATTGCACCTTAGGCAGCTCCAGTATGGAGTGTTGCCCCAACGAGGGTTACGACTGCGAAGTGGGGGGCAGTCCAGAACCCTTAGGGATCATTACGCTGCTCACGGTGTGAGACTTCTGCGTGTCCCTAGAAGGACTTATGAGACTTCTGCTTGTCCAGCTTGTCTGCTTTGTTCTTCTTCGCCGGTGTAGAGGTGGAAGAAGTGGGTTTGGATGAATGTTTCATCGAAGAGACTGGTCCCTTATCGGAGGTGGACTTGCCCAGCCGAGGAGGCTTCAGTGTGGATACGACCATCGAGGGAGGTGTCGGCATCAACGACTTCAGTGGGGGATTTTTCGACATAGTTGCGGGCGCCGAAGGGGCTAACGCCGATTCCCAAAGGGCAACCTTAAGCCTCGCAGCCTGATTCTTGCGCGTCTGATTGGAAAATTTCACGCAAAGAGTGCAGCCCTCCAATCGATGCAACTCCCAAGGCAGATAATACAGAGAGTGTTCGTCCCGAGGAGCTAACTTACTCCCACACTAGACACACCTCTTGAAGCACCCCCACTTCTTATCCATATACTTCATCTCAGGCGTGAGGGAAGAAAGAGGGGGAAAGGGGGGGGAGAGGAAGGAAGGAAGAATCCGAAGACTCAGAAAAGTTCTCACTCTCCTTTTTTAAAAAAAGAAATCAGATGAAGGTGAAGACAAAAGGAAACGACAGGAGATCCCGACGTGAGGCGTGAGAAAAAAAATCACTGACTGACAGATTAACTGCTGACAGTGCGGCGGTCAGAGAAGAACTGGCGGGATGTCTGTGCCCCACCCTCCTGGGCATGCGCAGTGGGGGTTCCCGCACAGACTCAGGGTGGAGGCACGAAAATCCCATTGTGAGCTTTTTACAATACCAATTGGATCAGCGCAGGCACACTGGATCCCATAGGTGTGATGCACAGAGACCACGAAGAAGATCCATAATTGTTGATGCTGCTTGAAAAGTACTGTAGTGATGGGCTCCGTGTACCCCTGCAGTAAGAGTTTAGTGATATCAATATATCTAATTCTCAATGTGGCCCCACGTGTGGATACTTAAATCTGGAGGCAATACCATGGATAGACAAGACAGATTCTGCAAACATGAGAAAAGCTCCAGGTTTGCAAAAAAATGTGAAATCCTAAAAAAAAGGAATTTAACACCTCCATGATAAAATCAGTGTTTAGCTTTAAGAAACAAATGCTCTCAGTGGCTGCTGTTAGACAACTGCAACAGTATCACTGGCCTTCAAGCCTTGGTTTCTGTCAGTAAAAAGCAAGGGAAGTGGACTGGGCCCTTTTTAGGGCTGTTTTGGCCTTTTAGGGAGGATTAATTGGGGCGAAGCCTGGCAGCAACCCCAAGTGACTTTCATGACATGCCCAGGCCTGGCTGTTTGCTGCTGTTGAACATCAGCCACCCCATGAAAACCAGTATGGTGTAGTGGTTAGAGTTGCGGACTAGGATCTGGGAGACCCAGGTTAGCATCTCACTGTGCTGTAGAATCGCACTGGTGACCTTAAGCCCACCTTAACTTACCTCACCTGGTTGGTGTGAGGGTAAGATGGCGGAGAGGAAGAATTATTTAAACTGCTTTGTGCTGCCCCTGGGGAGCAGGTAGGATACAAATGAAGTACATGATAGATCTGAAAATTGTGGGGGGGGATATAAAAGGTAGGTTGATTGGTGGGCAGGAGGGAAATAATGTGGGGAGGAGACTGTAGGGGAAAGAAAGGTACTTCCTGCAAGTCCTTGCAGATTTCCTACTATGCAACTTGGCCCAGCCCATCCAGTGCCACACAACTTGACTGAGACTGGTGGCTGGGCTGACTTTGTATAACAGGGCCAGACTTTTCATGGGAAGACCCTGCTGCAGGAACAAAGGAGCATTGGGAGAATGCTGAGTATTGAAACAAGGCGATAGGTATAATGTCTAATGCTAAAGAGAAAGGTAGTAAGATTACCTTCTCTTTGGAGACTCCCCACTGAAGTGAGCTCTCAGTGAAGAAAGAATGTGCACTAAAACACATCTTAGTTTTATCAGTTGGTTGGACACAATTTGTTGGCATCTTATTCTTGGATGCATTTCTGATAAGCTGAGCATGCAACACCCACCTGACTGAACCTTAACCTGACGGAAATCTGTAAAATGGCCTGGTACCATTCAATGCACCGCTAAATAATCTCAACCAGAAGCAAGGGTTAGTAATAGTTACTGGGAAGATCAGTGTTCTCCATGAGATGGAAGGTAAAGGCTCATGTTGTTTGATTGGTAGGCAGAGTGATATCTAATTATCTAATATTGAGATAATTGCAGAGCAGGTAGTCACTAGGAATAAAACTGGAGTGGTCCCAGATGGATTAGTGGATAACATATATGGTGACCTGCCAATCCCTGATCCCCTGTATCAAGCCATAAGTATAAGGACTGTATTTATAGCTCATCTTTCTCTTTGACGCTTAAAACAGATTACATATTTGTAAGACAATGCAGTCAAATAACATGAGAAACCAACAGCCAGTGCAGTAGGACTATGTTCACAAAAATTAAAAACAATCCAAAATCAGACAAAAAAATAAAAATTACAGTAGTAGAAACAAGAGCAAGATATTACATACAATAAACAGTGAAATAAGCTACAATCTTGCTCTCTTATAAAAGTGCACTGCATTTTTTTATTCTGAAGCCTCATGCCCTTTATAGTAATATATATGGTGTGATAATTATGGAAGATATTTTGCATACTATTTTTAATAAAGAAAAGGAATGTGTGAGAGCCTGCTAAGAGAGGTAGCTTCAGAAACAATATTTTTGTATTGTTCAGATTCCATTTTAAATTAGGTTATTTTTTTTAAATCACTTTTGATGGCTGATTTACTAATGATAATCAGATTTTGTTTTTAAATCGTTAGTTTTTATTTGTCCAGCTGGAATGTCGGCAGAACCAGGTTAACTTCTTTCAGCTCTTCTAAATGTAGTTTTAAGATAATGTTTTGCTTTCCTGTCAGGGCTGGATCAGGTAAAGTGCAGTTGAAGTGTCCTGGACATGAGTAGAGCCAGGTTGATCTCCATTTTTCTTGCAACAGCCAGGGTGAATTAATCATTCCTTTTACATATTTAAATGCTTTATTCTACCCTTCTTCCAAGGAGCTCATAGTAGTTTTTATTGTTCTAAAACCTCTGTGAAGTAGGTTAGGCTGATAGAGAAAATATGTGTGCATGTGTCTGGCCCAAGATACCCAGTGAGTTTCATGGCAAATTGTGGATTTGAACCCAGGGTGTCCCCAGCTATGGTCACATTCTAGCCACTACACCACTCTAGCTGTTTTGAATCAGTCATCTTCAATATGCATCTGGAACAATGTGATCCAATGTTCCTATGCCAACAAATCCCATTTCTTCCAGCAACTCGTGTTACTTCCATTTTTTGTTTATATCCTGTTTCTTTAAACTTAGTTCAAAGTAAGCTAGCCTAGGCTAGCCCAATCCCATCAGGTTTCAGAAGCAGGGTACACCCTGGTCAGCATAGAGATGGGAGACCACCAAGGAATGCCAGGGTCATGACACAGAGGCAGGCAATGGCAAACCATCTCTGAATTTCTCTTGTCTTGAAAACCCATGGGGTCACCATAGGTCATCTGTGACTTGATGGGAAAAAAGAATGTTGATGCATGTGAACATATATATATATCTACAAGACTATGGCTATCAGGTAATTCAAAACAGAGCTGCTGTGTAGAGGAGTAATGTATTACAGGAGTGCCCAAGGAATCTACCAATCTGGCAAGCTAATTATAGCAGCTGAAACAAATGTGCACAGAGGAGTAACTATCAAAATGAACCAAGCTGGTGGGCTGGTTCGAATAAACCTTCTGTGCTGTGTGTGTGTGCTTTTGAATCTATTGCCTGTATTTAATCCTGCTATAATTTAAACACCTGTCTACGTGGAATGTGTGAAATGTCCTTACCGGCACATTCAACTGTTTACACACCTGCCTCACTTGGAAAGACAGCTTTAAAATAAACAGCATTTCGGTATTGGAGGCGAAATGCACCAAGGTGGGTGGCGGGAAGAGCTGAAAAGATGAGATGGGAGAGTGAAACAGCTGGCTTCAATGCACCTTGGTTCTGGGAGGAGAGAACATTATTAAGGCTGAGACGTTCCTGACTGGAAGTTTGTCTCCTTACAACTAGCAGAATGCACAAATGCTTTACCAAGGAAATCGAGGTTTTCATTCCAACTAAATTTTGCAAAGTGAGCACAGTTACATGTAGTTTGTATTATGCATCATGCAGCTCTCAGTTTTTCCCCAAACAGCTTGGAATTCTTTGGCAGGCGAATGGGACATGGTGTGTGTAGATCTCTAATGTCCCACTTTTTCATCCTCCTGCCTTGTGCTTAGGCTTAGATTTTACTAAGGCTCCCTGTGTATTTAACTGTTCCTCTGCAGGCATGAGAGAGAAACCTTTTCTCTTAAATGATATTCTCAGTTTGCCATATTTCAGTGTGTGCAAAATATCCAGAGCCTTGATACATCTTGACTGCATTATTATCACATTTATCTTGCTGTTCCTCTAAGAAAAGCAGGGTGGTGTATGTAGGCTTATTTCATTCTATTTTTGCAACAAGCCTGTGAACCAAATAAACTGTAAGCTGATCTCCCTCCTCTACTGTTTCCCCTTTATGTCCCTTGCCCTGTATTGTCTTTTTGTGCGTGGGGAGCAGTGCTCCCTCCAAACTGTGGAGTCTTGTGAGCCAAAATTCTGCTTTGCGAGCTACTGGCATTAAAGTTGTGAGCAGTCGATTTGGCTCCTGCATAAATCAGTTTGCTCTGGAGCCATCCTTCCTGAGCGAAGACAAAAGGTGTGAGCCAGAGGCTAAAAAACTGTGAGCTTAGCTTAGAGGGAACTCAGCTTAGAGGGAACACTGGTGGGGAGGGGATCCCAACGTTGAGGGCAGCCCTGTTCCTTTATTGATGGGAAGCCACTTTGATAAGACAGTTGTTGGAAAAAGCTGAATATAAAGGCATCGTATAAATAGGTCAGGTTGAGAGAGGCTGTGGTCACACAGCAAGGGTAATCATGATTTGTTCCCGCTATACATTTAATCGGGATTTTTTTTTGGGGGGGGGGGGTTTGGGATGATCACACATCCCTCCCTGAACTGCAAGCATTGCGCGAGAAGGCTCTGGGCACCTACTAGATGCAGCCGGCCCCTCTCTCCGCCGCCCGCCCGATCGTTCACTCACTCACCTGCCAGCCCACCCGGGCGGCCCAGGAGACAGGTTGTGTGAAAGAGGAAAAAGGCTCACAATTGGAGGGGAAAATCAGACTGGATGCTGTGTCCTCAGTGGTGCACAAACTGCTGCTGCTGCCTCTTCGCGCTCCCTATGCCACCCCTGCCTCCTCTCCACCTTCCCTCCCTTCCAAAGCCTGCAGCAGCCCTTGTCGCCTCGCCTCGCCTGCCAGCCAACTCAGCACTTCCTGAATCTCTCCCGGCAGGGGAGAAAGCCGGGCAACAACCAACGGCCCTGAGATCCCAGCAGGGTCCGCTCCACAGAAGCCCTCCCCCTGTGCAGCCGCTGCCAAACCCAAAGGTGCACAAAACCGCCGCCGCTTCCTCGCGCTCCCTGCGCTGCCACCACCTCCTCTTCCACCTTCCCTCCCTTCCGAAGCCTGCAGCAGCAGCAA
Organism: Gekko japonicus; assembly: GCF_001447785.1. Taxonomy (NCBI): domain Eukaryota; kingdom Metazoa; phylum Chordata; class Lepidosauria; order Squamata; family Gekkonidae; genus Gekko; species Gekko japonicus. The sequence goes on from NW_015170887.1 coordinate 388,485, forward strand.
CAGCTGTTGTCGCCCGGAGCGCCTTTGCGGAGGACTTCGCTTGTCCGCCCGGCCCACTCGTGCACCTGAATGCCCATGCGCTCAAAGGGCAGAAGCCTGGGAAAAAAACTCTCATAGCAGGGAAGAATTGTCAGACGGCCCCAATTGCAACCATTGCGATAGATGGCTGTCCAGATCGGCGAAATCGCGGAAGTACCCAGAAAATACTTGATTTTCCTCGGGGGCAGGAAAAACCGGGAGCATTGCAGGAGTGAGCCTGCTTCGGCGCGGGAGGTGGATTGGCACATGTGAATGGGAAATTTAAATGCGAGAGGGAGCAGCAGCGAATCCCCATCAAAAGGACTGTGTGACCGCACCCATAGTGTCTTGCCCACTGTCATCCAGGGAAACAGGCTTTTCCCATTTATATTAGAATTTTTAGTTTCCCACATCCAGACCAGCATTCTTGTCACAATAGCCCACTGGGTGTTCCGTCAGATTGGCAACTTTTATTTGTATTGCTTGTTCAGCAGTTGCACAATAGAGTGCGGAAAGCTTGTTTCATCAGAAGAAGAAATATGGAATAAAAGGAGAGCTTACTGTGGTTCTCCCAGGAGGGCTAACTTTTCAATATTACATTATCATAATCCTTGAAGCACTTGCAGTGGGTGTTCTTCAAATATGCTTAAGAGCAGACTGTTTCTGCTTGTTGTTGTATCTCATCAACCGAGAGAACATTCTGTTAATTCTACAGTTGTTGCTTCTGAACATGTATTTGTTATAGCGATTCCATGGCTCCTCTGCTCTTACAAAACATCTTTCCACTGGAGATTTTTTCTGACCTGGAGCATCACAGAGGTGCTACCAGATGTTATGTTGGGCTGAGGTTACACTGAGGTGGCTATCTTGTTGTGCTAGTGTTTGTAAGCTGTATCTTTTGTTTTTATTGTTTATGTTCTGGCTCTAAATATGTTGCAACCAACCCTGAACTCTTGGGACAGGGTGGAGTTGGATAAAAATCCTTGTAAACACTATTCTGCTCATAGAGTTCTTATGTCATTCATTTTACCACTACAGTGACAGGAGGAAAGGGCTAATCTCCAAAGAGCATTGCAGTCATGTTATAAATATTTTAATTTTATTATTACTACTCTTTTAACCTGCCTTCCCTTCAAGGAGCTAATGACATTATATATGCCTCTCCCTCACAACAGCCTCATGAAAAAGGCTAAGGGGAAAGAGAGTGACTAACCCACGGTGACCCAGTAGATTTTGGCAGCTGAGACTAGATACATACATTTTTCACTGCAGTATCCTATGCCATACTGCCTCTCTAAATACAGGCAGAATCTGTTAGATATGGAAAATACCTTGACCCAGATCTGTTCTAGGCTACCTTGCTGATGTTTGAGCCTTGAAAATAAAGTGTGTGATCTCTTTTCTTTTTTTAAAATTTTCAGTTAACAAACTTAAATCTGATGAACGGCGCTATAAGCAGAGCAAATGCAACCTCTCCTCCCAGTTATCGGCCACCATTCAACCCAGGAGGTTCATTTTGGGCCTTTCAAACGGACACACATACAGCTGACTACAGACCTTTGTCTTTGGCTTTCAGGTAGGTTAAACTGACTGCTTTTTGCTTTGGACTGACAGGGCTAATAAGGCACTTAGTAGCATCTCTGAACACCCATAATTCACGGGGCCACCCCAAAATGAGAAAGGGGTGGAGATGGTGACAGGTGAGACACTCTTTTCTTTCCACTGTGAAACCTGAAGAAATGTTTGCTAAGTGCATGTATTGGCTCAGTTCAGACGTAACACAAAACTATGGCTTATTTTAACTGTGGGTAATTTGTGAAACTAAGGTTTGGCTCTCAGCTAGCTACATAAACCTAACTTGCCTTGACAGATCCTAACTTTAGAACTTTATTTTTCTTGCATGCCTAGCATATAAAGACTTGGCAGCTATTATGGACTGTATGGCAGCACCCAACGGAAGCTCCTGTATTTCTGCTGGTGACAGCAAGATAGGTCAAAGGGTAACCTGGTTCCCAGGCACTTCCAGTGGTGGCATAGGTAATGGGGGTGAGGTGTACAGCTTCCAGACCTGGGCCTGTACTGCCTCAGCTGCCTGTTGCTGGTGCTACAAGTGAAAGAGGAAGAGCATGCTTCCCAGACCTGTGCCTATGCCCCCCCTGCCCTGACAGTGACATGACTGATGGGCAGGAGATAGGAACAGCCCTACCCCAGGCTGAAAGAGTCAGCTGTGCTTCCCAGTGGCAGTGCCACAGCTCTGAGAGAGTTACCCACCTTCCACACCTGCCCCTCCACCTTCCTGCTTGGGGTGCTGAAACACAGCACTTTCTTTAGTTGCTCTATAAGGATGGAGCATGCCAGTATTCTTGCACCTGGTGGGTGGAAACTAGCGCAAGCAGGGAAAAGTGCTAGTGAGAGGTAGTAAAATCAGAATGATTTTGATTTTGAGCAGCTCTTGTCAGGCAACTCCGTAGTCAAGGAAGTGTGAGAAGTACCAAGTCAGGATTAAGTGAGGGTTTCCTGTACATACGTCATGTATAACCTTCTTTAAGAGTTAAACAACCAACTTCAGATCCTGGGTTCAGGGGAAGGACTCAGTCAGTCAACCATTGTTAGTTTGTTTAAGTGGTGGCTTCATGTGACATCTGAACTGAGCCTTTGATTCACTTTTTTTTCCACTTGAAACTTAACATTCAGTGCCTTAGAGAAAAAAGTAGAAGAATGTTCCTCCCCAGGTATGAGGCAGGCAAATTAAGTAGAGCATTCAGCCTGTGGGGAGCGAATGAGACTATCTTATCTCTGGATGGGTTGTCTCTGAGAATGCAGTCAGATTTTTCTCGTACTCTTGGGAGTGCGAGTATTAGTCCACATGCAACCTTTTTCCCTATAAGAATGTTATGGAGAAGTTAACCCAGGTGGGCTGAGAGGAGGTCTCCTCCCTCAACATAACTACGAAGTTTGAACATTCCCCCCGTCAGCATGTGGAAGAAGGAAATAAATCTGTGTGAAGCTGCAGAATATTTGTAACATAATAAGCCAATGAGATCTGATCCCTATTCTGTTTAACTACTTTATATATTTGAAGACAGTTGTTGAGGTCTCTTTGGTCTTCTGTGGGCTAAGTGACCTGAGCTTCCTCAACTTTATCCCATTTTGTATGTCATAGTCTTCAGCCTTTTAGTGATGTTTCATGCTTCATCCACTCTTTCCAATTTTATGACTTTTTAAAATTCCACTTTGTCTGAATTTATTCCACTTTGTCTGAATAAAACTTTGTTGGTCTTAAAGGTGCCACTGAACTCAAACTTTGTTCTGCTGCTTCAGACCAACATGGCTACTGACCTGGATTTTTCTTCATGACTTTTTGTAATTGTCAGAACCAGATTCTAATGTAATATTTCAGGAAAGATGAAGCTGAGTGAGGAGGGGGAGGGAGAATAGACTGATATGTACAGGAGGTGCTTTTCACTATTTTCCTTGGCATTAATGAGGTCATTGCCGGCATAGCTATAGTCCAATTTGGTTGCTTCATTCCATATCAGTGCAAAGTAGTGTGGTGTGTGCATTCTTGCAATAATACACTATTGCTGACTGTCCTATTCAACTTGTAATTTGTGACGTTTAGATTTGTTTTTGCACACTGCTGTTTATTCAGCATCCAAGGGACATGATTAAGCATTTAGTTTTTACCCATCAACAGCACCTTATATGTATGAAGTTTCATCACATTTATTAAAGCCAATATTTTCAATTAATTGTTTGCAATTAATTCCATCATCAATCTTCTGCGCAGTTCCACATGGAGAGATTTTACAGCTAAAAGCCTCCAGGGGCGCTGCATGCCAGAGCTAGAAACTTGTTCCTGCCCCGGGACCACATGCTCCTTCACAGCAGCACCCTACCCTCAGTTGTGGTCAGAAGATGACCCAGACTGACGCACACAATCTATATCTGTTTTGTTTGGGTGAAGGGCATAACGTAAGGCCTGCCAACTCTTCACCCCCAAAGCTCAGGGGGATAGGATGTCAAAACTTAAAGTAGCATTGTGGAAGAAAGCCCTCAAAGCTTTGGAGCCATTGTCCAAGTTGGTCCCGGAAAAATTGTCCATTGCTACGCCCTTGGGATTGATGTGGTCGGCTCCGCCTCCTGGATCCATGTCACAATGGGTCCGATCTGGGTCACGCTTTCCTCCAGCTCATCATGCCTCTTCCAAGCCACCAGCTAAGATGAAGTCCAAGTATAAACACAAATCTGCGTCTCAACAATGTGCTCCTGTCTGTACTCCTGAGCCTACTCCAAATCTTCAAGAGAAGCCTATGACTTCGTCCTCCAGTTCGTGATCCCCTCCAGTTTTGATCTCAGATGGGGAAGTAGAAGCGTGCTTACTGGTGAGTCAAGTCCCATGTGACTCTGAACTGTTGAAAATGGCAATGTTTCCATGGTCTCAGCCTCAACCACCTATGCAATGGCCGTTGCACCCATACATGATGTCTCCAGTTTATCTGAAAGAGTGGGGTGACAACTTTGCTCACCCCAGTGATATGAATTTATATCCCTACCCTTATCGGGCTTCCTCGTATCCACTTTCAGCAATGGTTTCTAGTAGGCTTCACTCTCCTATATCTGCTGTGAGGGGAAATGATGCTGCCATTGAATATGACGGATCCGACACGACATCGAATCTGAGTCCGGATGAGAGGGTGGGAGAGTCCTCTCTGGCCTCTCCTACAGAAGACCTTTGTATGTATGGGGAACAGATGATCTATAAGGCCCAGTCCCTTATAGCACAAACCAAAGGACAAGATATTGAGTTGTTTCTATTCAGAGTCCCCTAGTATTATTGCATTCCCAGTGTTAGAGGGTCGTGAAGACCTTACACAGGAACTGTGGCAATAGCCTGAATCCCTCCAAACCCATATCTAGAAGAGTGGAACATTTTTACAGAATCAACTTTTTAACAAGTCATCCCCCACTGACTTCTCTGGTGACGGAGGAAATGCAACCTAAGGCCCGTCTGGGTTACCAGTCTGTTGCCAAAGAAGGAGAGGGATGAAAGCTTGATGTCCTGGAACAGAAATTATATTCTTTTCTTTTGGATTTCAAGATTTCCAACTATGAGACCATCATGGCTGGCTACAAGCTTTTCTTGTGGGAGAGGCTCTTGCCGTTCCTGGAGCTTCTGCCCAAGGTCAAGCAACCCTTTACTGAGGTCTGCATATGGAGGCCATCAAACTCTCAAAGCAGCAGATTAATGCAGGTTGGCATTCCACGGATACTGTGGAACACACCATGGCGAGTTCTATCATTCTCAAACTCCATGCTTGATTAAGAGAGACCTTTGGCTAAGAAGCTTAGTCTATCAAGGACAGGTCCCATAGGAGATATGGTCCAAGGAAATAAGGGCTAGTCCCTATATTAAAGGTAGCAACTCTAGAGGAGTATCTTAAAAACCAAGAAAATACACATATTAAGAAAACTTATATACAACAACAGTTAAGCTGCTTATGAGGAAGTCACTAGACGAAACCAAGTGTAAGCCGGCTGCTTCGTCAAGCTCCAGTAGCTTTCAGCTCATTAAGCCTTCTACTTTTTTGACTGCCAACAGTAACTGTTTAGGAATTCCACTGTTATTTTGGGGCTGTTGGCAGCCACTGATATTCTATTGTATTCTTATTGTTTTAAATATTTTGGGAAATTTTGTATACTTTATAGTAACTATCTAGTATAAAGCAATTGTATCTAGCATACTACTCATGGTTCAGAGTGTATTATTGGTTCTATATTGGCCCCAGTTTTGTCTTGTTTCCTTGGCTGATTAAGATCAACGGCATTGCCTGTAGACACCAAGCACAAGGGTTCGATGCTCTTCTCTACCAGGACTAAAGAGACACTATCCCTGACAAAGAAAAACAAGCAGACAGCTAAGTCATTGGGAGTGCCACAACCAGGCTCGTCTCAATTCAAGCAGAGGCCATTTGTATGGCATCCCTGGCACCCTTAGCAGGGGGATTACTGCTACATTAACCCTTTGGTACCCCAGTATCCTACCTCTAAGCCATTTACCCCACAACAGGGTTATCATAGGCATAAGGGTTCCAACCAACCTAGGTTGACCCACTAACCACCCCCTGCTAGAGAGACAGCCCCATCCCAAAAGTCTTCCTTTTGACTAGGAGTGGTTTCCGCTTCTGTTAAGTCTGGAGACAGGCTAGCTCAGTTTTATGCTGTCTGGGAGACTATTACTTCTGACGAGTGGGTTTTTATGCATCATTAGACTAGGTTATAGATTAGAGTTTAAGTCTGTTCCTCACCCCTGGGGGTATGTAGCCAGGCAGCACCGGACCTGTCCTAGGCTTTAATCGCTCTAATTTACAAGGGTGCAACTGAGGAAGTGTCTGAGTCCCAGGCACCCAAGGCTTTTTTCCCCTGGATGTTCTTGGTCAATAAGAAAGATGGGGGGGAAGTAGGCGCATTTTGAATGTTGTTCTTCACATATGTTAAGTTCTACATGGTTTCCATTCCTTCAATTTTACAATTATTAAAGTTCAACTATTAGTTTATCATTATTGACTTGAAAGATGCTTACTTTCATGTTTCCATCCATCCAACTCCACAAATTCCTATGCTTTTCTTGTAGTATGTGTGTGTTCCATTACACTATTTTGCCTTTTGGTTTGGCCACAGTGCCCAGGGTATTTTCAAAGCGTTTAGCCTCAGTGATTGCCTACCTTTGTTTGCAAGGTTGCCATATATTCCCTTACTTGGACAAATGGCTGTTGGTGGTGGACTCCAGAGACCAATTATTGAGGAGTTACTACCTAGTTTTGGAGACCTGCCAAAGATTGGGATTCCTTGTGAATTGGGAGAAGTCCTGTTTAGTCCTGTCCCAGAGGGTACAATTTATAGGGGCCACATTGGATTCCATAGCGGGAAAGGGTTTCTTGCCCTCTGACAGAGTGCAAGCCATTTCTGTTTGTTGTGGGTTGGGAACGGGGTAGGGTGCGCTGTCAGACTGCAAAGTGAATAAGATAAGAGCACCAACTCAAGAAGTGTAGCCAAGGTCCAGTCCAAGGTTAAGTGCAGAGTCAGGAGTCTAGTCCAAGAGTCAGTCCGTACTGCAAGGTCCAAGGGTTACTCATGAGCAAGTTCAGGAGCAAGATGAAGGTAGAGTCAGGAAATGGTCTGAAGAGTCACAGGGTTGAGGCAGGATCCAGTGCAGTGGTTGCAGAGGGATTTGTTGCTTCCACGCCTAACTGCCTCCCTTGGCTGGTTTTTATTGCCATATGCTTAAGCATCATGCTTGCAGCCAGCTGCTCAGGAGTAGTCCTGCAACTACTAAAGCAGTTGGCATTGATCCAGGAGGCTGGAGGGTGTCAATGGTTATTCACCAGCTGTTGGTTGTGAATCCTGATGAACCTGCAACTCACCTTAAGAGCATAAGAACTTAAGAGAAGCTAATGTTGGATCAGGCCAATGGCCCATCCAGTCCAACACTCTGTCACACAGTGGCCAAAAATACCAGGTGCCATCAGGAGGTCCCCCAGTGGGGCCAGGACACTAGAAGCCCTCCCACTATTGCCTCCCAAGCACCAAGAATTCAGAGCATCACTTGCCCCAGACTGAGAGTTCCTATCTATACCTTGTAACTAATAGCCACTGATTGACCTCTGCTCCATATGTTTGTCCAATTCTATCTTGAAGCCGTCCATGCTTGTAGCTGCCACCACCTCTTGTGGGAGTGAATTCCATGTGTTAATCACTCTTTGGGTGAAGAAGTACTTCGTTTTATCCATTCTAACCCAACTGCTCAGCAATTTCATTGAGTGCCCACAAGGTCTTGTATTGTGAGAAAGGGAGAAAAGTACTTGTTTCTCTACCTGCCCTATCCCATGCATAATCTTGTAAATCCCTCAGTCGTTGTTTCTCTGAGCTAAAGAACCCCAAGCACTTTAACTTTTCTTCATAGGGAAAGTGTTCCAACCCTTTTATCATTCTAGTTGCCCTTTTCTGCACTTTTTCCAATGCTCTAATATCCTTTTTGAGGTGTGGTGACCAGAATTATACACAGTATTCCAAATCGGGTTGCACCACTGATTTATACTGGGGCATTATGATACTGTCCAATTTGTTTTCAGTTCCCTTCCTAATAATCCCCAACATAGTGTTGGCCTTTTTTATTGCAGTCACAGACTGTCTCAACATTTTCATTGAGTTATCTACTACGACTCCAAGATCTCTATCTTGATCAGTCTCTGCCAGTTTGGATCTCATCAATGTGTATTTATAGTTAGGATTTTTGGGCCCAGTGTGCATAACTTCGCACTTGGCCACATTTAACCCCATTTGCCACATTGACGCCCACTCGCCCATCCTCGACAGATCCCTTTGGAGTGTCTCACAATCTTATCTGGTTCTCACCACCCTGAACAACTTCGTGTCATCTGCAAACTTAGCCACTTCACTGCTTACTCCCAACTCCAAATCATTAATAAATAAGTTAAAAAGCATCGGACCCTGTACTGAGCCCTGCAGTATCCCACTGCTTACCACCCTCCACTGAGAAAATTTCCCATTTATATTCACTCTCTGTTTCCTATTAATTAGGAAATACCAGAAAGTCCTATATGTATAAGTGGAAGCATTTTCTCTGTGGTGCTATGAGAGGGAGATTTCTCTGGGTAGTGCTTTGTTACAAGTTAAATTTGAATAGCTACTGTACCTGAGGAACAAGCTTTTGGCTTTTTCTTCCTTGATGGTCCACCTGGCTGCCATCTCTTGTTACCATAGGGGAGTTGATGGGGAGGGGGTCAGTTTTCTCCCATCAACTGTCCAAAAGATTTCATAAGAGACAATGGTTCCGGCCAGTGGTCTCTTTCTATTGTTTTGGCACAGTTGATGCTTAAGCATTTTGAACCCCTTGCCACATGATTGTTGGCTGAACTCTCTATGAAACTCTGTTTTCTAGTGGCTGCTACGTCAGCCAGGAGGGTAAATGAGTTAGCAGCTCTTCAGGTGGGACCCCCCATTTTTGAAGATCTTTCCTGAGAGGGTAATCCTTCGACCCAGTCTTAGGTTTCTTCCTAAGGTAGTTTCCAGGTTCCACTTATTCCAGGATATTATTTTGCCCATCTTTTTTCCTGCATCAAACTCTGAGAATGAGTGATTGTTGCACTCCCTAGATGTTAGAAGGACTTTATTATTTTACCTTAAAAGAACCCTGGAGTTCTGCAGGGATAGAGCACTGTTTTTATGTCTTGCTGGTCTTAATAGAGGAAAGAGGGATTCATCTCAAACTTATCCCGGTGGATTGTCTCAACCATTAGGGAATGCTGTGGTTTGGCCAGCTTGTCATGCCGCTAAACATTCACGCCCATTCTACTAGAGCTATAACTCCTTCGGCAGCTTTCTTCGATGGAGTACTGTTGATGGAAATCTGCTGATCTGCTGTTTGGTTGTCAGCAGATTTTTTTTGTACGGCACTACACTTTGGATCTGCAGGGGAGATAAGAAGCTTGAGTGGGAAAGGTAGTACTTCATTCACTGTTTAAGTGAGGAGAGCATACCCCACTGCTTGGTGAGTAGCTTGCTAGAATCCCCATGTGGGGCTACACAGAAGATTGATGATGAAAACAAAGTTGCACTTACCTGTAACTATTGTTCATCGAGTATCTTCCGTGTGGGACACATACCTTCCCTCCTGCCCCGCTACATGCTCTGGCTTCAGTGGTGCAAGAGGTGCTGAGGGTGGGGGCAATGCTGCATGGGAGCACATGGTCCCTGGGCAGGAACAAGTTTCTGGCTCTGGTGCACAGTGCCCCCTGGAGACTTTTAGCTGTATAAGCTCTTCAATGGCAGGCCTGCTCATGTGCAGTCCCCTTGTGTGCCTGGACAGAAGATACTCGACGAACAATAGTTACAGGTAAGTGCAACTTGATTTTATTAAGACATTCACTCATTTTAAAAGTTTTTAAAATTCCTCACAATTTGGTACTATCAGTAAGTTTTTGAAAGGTAATGAACCATTTTCAGATATTATTTGTGTACAGTGGGGACCCATGATACTTGGGGGGGGGTAATCCCTTGCCCCATCTGAATTTACTCCTATCACCCCCCATCAGCCACAGCCTGCCAAAGCTTCTCCCCCTCATTACCACCTCTCCCTCATTGCCAAGGCTTCTTCTCTCCCCCCCCCATCAGCAGCACAAGTAAACCCTGTACAGCTCCCAGGTGCCAGTCCCACTGAGCCTTCTCCCCGCCCAATCCACCTTCAACAGCGGTGAGCTCTGTGTGGCTCCCAGCCACTGCTCCCCTGGCTTATTTCACTCTAAGGACTCCAGGAGAGGCTCTGGGGCCAGCCACAGTGGCAGAGAATGCTAGGAGCTGCTCCAGGCTGTGCCACTCACCTTATGCTTCGTGGCAACAGTGCCTGGGAGCTACTCCGAACCTGGAGTGGTTCCTGGCACCTGCTGCTGTTGTGGCTGGCATGAAGCTTTTCTGAGAGTCCTCTGCCATGTAGTTGGGCTTGGAGCAGCTCCCAGACTGCTCTGCCTCTGTGGCTGATCCCAGAGCCTCTCCTGGCATCTGCTGCCACTACTGCCGGGCAAGGAACCACTCCTGGCTTCCACTACTGCCGGGCAAGGAGTTAGGCCTGGAGTGATTCCCTGCAGCAGGGCCACCCCCAGCTCCAATGGTAAGTGTGTTGTCTGTGCATGGGCAGACAACACTTTTTTTATTTGGGGGACAATTTATCTCCCTTTTTGTTAACATGTGGGATTTTTCTGCAAACTTGGGGGTCCCCCAGGTGTGCAGAAAAATCTCTTTAGTGTGTGGCCCCCATCTGCAGATTTAGATATCCGCAATTGGGGGCCACACATAGATGGTTTCCCCACCAGTCACACATCCATTTCATTTAGTCTTTATGGTTTTCTTGGATAGCCCAAGCTAGCCCAGTCTCATCATATCTTGGGAGCTAAACAGGGTTGAACGTGGCAAGTATTTGGATGGGAGATCTCTAAGGAACACCAGGGTCATGACGTGGAAGCAGACAATGGCAAACCACTTCTGAACGTCTCTTACCTTAAAAATCCCACAAGGTTGCAATCAGTCAGCTGTGAGTTGACAGCACTTTCCACCACCATGGTTTTCTCACCAGTCACACATCCATCTTATAGTGACAATCTATATACTAATAGCGAAGTTGGCCAAATCTTTGGATACTTAAATGTGGTGACTAGAGCTTTGAATGGGAAAGATAGAGCTTTCTACAAATCTGAAAAGGGCCCCGGGTTTGCAGAGAAATGTAAAATCTTTAAAAAAATACACTGGGGGGATTTTAAAAAATCAAAAATGATAAAAGGAGAGCCTGTAGCTTTAAATGGTCAGGGTCCGGCATACCTAAAGGACCATGTTTCCCCATATGTTCCCCCAAGGGCACTACGATCGGAGGGCCAACATCTTTTGACTACCCCAGGCCTCAGGGACGTCAAATTCGCCGAGACTAGGGCCAGGGCCTTTTCGGTGGCGGCTCCTACCTGGTGGAATGAGCTCCCAGAGGAGATCCGTGCCCTGTGGGATCTTGCACAGTTCCACAGGGCCTGCAAGACGGAGCTCTTCCGCCAGGCTTTTGAGTAGGAGCTGCCACCGCTATTGTTCCATCAATGCACCGTCGCTGAAAATTGGCAGAGATACCATCAGGGTGCATTCGGGTTCTGGGAAGAAGGCTGGCTATCTGCCGCTTTGGAACTTATGTCGTTGGTCCAGATCCACCCTACTGGAACCCATCTTGGAACTGGGAACATCAGAGCACCAGCACTTTGTTGTACTATTGTTATGTTTTTATCTTGTTTTAATTGTTTTAATTATGACTTTTGCCCCAATTGTTAGCCACCCTGAGCCTTAGGGGAGGGCGGAATATAAATCGAATTATAAATAAAAATAAATAAATATTAAATAATCTTGATTGTATTGCTGCAGCTTCCAGGACTGATCGGGCTGCCGCACGTTACTTTGTTCCGGGGCAGACAGCCACGCTTCCCCCCGCATTTTCCGGCCCATGTGACCGGGGCCTATGAAAGCCACTGTAGTAGAGCAGTTAGAGTTTCAGAGCCGAATCTCTGAGACCCAGTTAGAGCTTCAGAGCTGAATCTCTGAGACCCAGGTTCAAATTTTGCTATGAAAGTTCGCTGTGTAATTTTGGACCAGTCACATACTTTCAGACTAACCTACCTCACAGGGTTGTTGTGTGGATCAAAAGGAGAAGAGGAGAATAATGTGTCCCTACTGTGGAGAAAGGTGGGGTAAAAATGAAGTAAAAAAAATAGCTGAAGATGGGAGGTAGATAAAAGGTAGGTTGGTGAATTGGCTGAGAAGGAGAGAATGAGGCAGGAAAAGGGGAGAGGATATGGAGATTGACAGCAGGAGGGGAAGAGGTAATAGTGGGGGGCACCGGATAGATACTACCCCACAAGTCCTTGAGGGTTCCCTACCATGCAAGTGAGCCTGGCCCAGTGGCCAGCAGCACAAAACTGGGCCACAGTATGCCTAGGTAGAGGCTACTTAGGGTGGGGGAGATGAAAAGCTTAAGACAGAGGAGCAGATAAAGGAAGATTGGCTGATAGGTGGGAATGAGATAACGGTGACCAACTCCAGGTTCGGAAGTACCTGGAGATTTGGAGGGTTGAGCCTGGGGAGGGACCTCAGAAGGGTATAATTCCATAGACTCTACCCTCCAAAGCAGCCATTTCCTCTAGGGGAACTAGAGTTGCCAACCTTCAGGTGGGGACTGGAGATAACCTAGAATTATAACTAATATCCAGATGACAGAGATCAGTTCCTTTGAAGAAAATGGATGCTTTGGAGGGTGGACTCTATGGCATTATGCCCTATTGGTATAAGGCATAGTTTGCCATTTCCTTAATTATTCAGAGGAACACATACTAGTACCTTCAATACAATTTAAGCCTTTTGACTTAAAGAGTTTTCATTAAAAATGTTGAGTACTTCTCTCTGAGCTGGTTCTGTAAGGTGTTAAGGGTGGCAGTGGCTAGTACGGGGCTGTACTCTCTTAGGCTACCCCAAAATCAAGTGAGCCCCCATAATGTATCTAAAGAAAAAGAGGAGCTGTAGCAGAACCACTCATTGTCTTAAGTGCTAAGCACCATTAATGAATTGTTTGAAAACTAATTCTGATATGTTAGGACTTCATAGACCCTAGCATATCTTTCAGTGAATGTTTTGTACTGGGCTGCTTTTGGATGTTTTAATACAAGCATGAATCCAACACAGACACTGAAAATGAGATTTAGGCTTTGGAAAGTTAAGCAGTATCTGAACATTGAACCCATTTCATTGTTACAAAGGCTTGGATGTACATTCTTGGTTTCTAGTCATGGGGGCATTATAAATATAGAAATCTTGCTAGCTAGCATGTTCCCATCTTCATGTTTTAGATTTCTATGAAAATAAGGAAAAAGATGGCAAGTTCTGGCCAGAAGCCTATTGAGATATTAAATAAGATCAGAAAGTAGATTTGAGGAGTTTCTCTGTTGTATAAATGAAAGCTTCAAATAGTTCTATTAGACATCTCTGCCCTCCTGCTTGGAGGATTATGAGCACCAGCCTCACCCTTTTTATCCCTCTGAATTTAAAGTATGCAGTCTTCTGTTGTTGCTTCATCCCTCATCAGGTTGTTGCTGAGGTACTGTAGCTGTCCAGCCATCCCTCACTGCTTCCTTTGGCCCTGACACTTTTGTTGTTCAGCTGTACGTGCTTGACAGAGCAGGCAGTGCAACTGCTAACTCTTTTGATCAGCTGGAAGAATTGTAGTGTGGGAGAAGCCGAAAGGTTCTTTAATAAGCTTGATAATCATCTCTTCCTTTTATTAAAACCCAACAAAAGAGGAAATGACTTTTCTCTGTGAAGTTTCTGGGATTCCAGTAGTTACAATTTTGATGGGCTGTAGTTCCCCTCCCCTATGATCACACCCGTGCATTGTCTGGTGTTTGCTATGCTGTTTGACGTCTCACCTATTCTTGTGAATGTAGATTGTCTCTTGAGAAAGATCCCTGTAGACACTGGATTATGCTTATGCCCATGGTGAGGCTCATTACATTTGGCCACACAGTACAAGATATCTGTAACTGTTCTCCTGAAGAAGTTCTCCAGCAGGGTAATGGGGAAAGCTATTCCTCTGCCGCAGAAGAGGATAGACCCATTACTCTAGGGGACAGGGGTGGGTAACAACTGGCAGTTTGTATTCTCTGTAGCTTTTGTGTGCTGGCAAAAGTTCCAAGGTTATCTTAGTTCATCAGTGTAGATACTATTTGATATCTAAAGGTAAGTAAGCAGGTAACATGTCCCCTGGCCAGAATTTCCATTGGAGGAATAATGGCAGCCTTGCTGATAGATTCAGGTGTATCTGAGGAAGTGTGCTTGCACATGAAAGTTTATACTATGAATAGAACTTTGTTGGTCTTAAAGGTGCCACTGGACCAGGATTCTTGAAATGAAAGCAGCCTGACTGTCCATGCAACTGGTTTTGTTATGCAGCTCCAGTTGTATCTTAATCTAGTTTGAAGTATGGATTGACTCTATAAAGGAAGCCAGTTTGCAAGACCTGAGCAAGGCTGTTAACAACAAGTCATTTAGCGGACGTTAATTCATAGGGTTGCTGTTAAATCAGAACTTGACTTGACGGTACTTCGCATGCATGCAGTTTGAAGTAATTCTGAGCCCATCATTGTAGGTTGCCACAATCCTCACTGAGAAATGTATTTCTGCATTCAAATCTTATATTTCCCTACCTGGTGCCTGGAAAAATAGAATGCTTACGTCTTGGCAGTCTGAGGCTTTGCCCTGCAGCATCTACTTTCCAGAAGCTGTTGAGCCATACTGTGCTGTTAATTTTTCTAGGTAATGGTGATATTAGTCATCAACCCTTCTTTGGAAGTGAGCGGGAGAGTCTGTTGGAATACAGAAGACTGTCTTGGTCATGTGTGCTGAATATTAAAGGGTGCAGCATAAGTGAGAGAAAGGGGGATGGCAGTGGACTGGAGTGATGGAAGACCTTTATTTGGGCACTAGGGAAACATCTTTCCTAAGCTGAGAATGATGTGCTCGTACTGCTTTGGATCAAGTGGCATCCAGATAATTAATAGCTTATTGTCCTTCCTCATTTTGCTGTCAGGGTAAGTATTATTCTCAACCCCGTTGTCCTGCTGCTCAATTTTTCTTGATTTCAAGCTTTATCCTTTACCCTGCTTTATAGCAGCTGGTAGAACAATGAAGGGAAGGGATGAGAAGCTCCTATTTGCCTCACTCAGTTTACATGCTTCAGAAAGATCTCTTCATTCTCCTGTAGTCAGTGCTTCATGGAGTTACAACAATGAAATAGGAACTTTGCATACATCACCACAAGCTCCTTGGAGGAAGAACATAATAATATTGCATATCACAGTAAGCAAATATTATTAAAGAAAAGAGATCCTTCTGAGTCCTATTATGAAGAGATAAGAGCAGGTCGATTTTAGGGTTTTTGAAGCCAGCTCAAGGCTGAGCTTGCCCTTTGGATCTGTAACTTTTGAGAGAGGCTAGTAATTCAGGAAATGAAGGTTAGAATTAATATATAACTGGTGTTTGAACAACTCACAGTGGGTCATATTAGGAGTGTGTGTGTGGTATAAACCAAACTGAACAAATACCCGAAAAATACCTTATTGGTATTTTTTTGGTATTTATTAAGACAAATACAGATCAGAGATCTGTGTTTGGCTACAGATATGGCTCAGCCTGAAAGAAGCCATGGGGGGGGGGCTTTTATTTGGGCAAGGCAGCCTCAGCTAAAGTGGCATGGAGCTGTCAGCTCTGCGCCGCCCCAGCTGATCCTCTTTTGCAGCTCCGACCTTCAAGAGCGGATCAGCTGGGGTGGCACAGAATGGCTGGCTGGCTCTTGGTTTAAAGCAAGCTGCAAGAGGAGCCAGCCCAGGATTGGCTGGGGTGGTGGAAGTTGACAGCTCCACGCCACCTTAGCTGATCCTCCCTTGCCTACAGCCTCGGTGGGGGCTCTGCTGGGCAGCCTGGTTCAAACCAGTCTGCCCAGCAGAGCCTGCAAAGGAGCCATTCCTGTGGGGAGAACTCTCTCCTCAGGCTATGGTTGGGACTCTGCTTGGCTGCCAGGTTGAAACCAGACTGCCTAACAGAGCCCTCCCAGGAGCAAATCCTGCGGGGAGAACTCTCCTCAAGACCAGCAGAAGGGAGGGGGAGATCTGAGATCTTTCCTCCCTCCTTTCTGCTGGTTGCAGCTCCCAAGGCCAGCAGAATGGAAGGGCGGGGAGGGGGAGATCTGAGATCTTTTCTCTCTCCTTTCCATTCCTCCTTTCTGCTGGCCACGGCTGGCTTCTCTTGCAGCTTGGTTTAAACCAAGCTGTAAGAGGAGCCAGCCTAGGATTGGATGGAGCAGCAGGAGCTGGCAGCTCTGTGCTGTCTCAGCTGATCCTCCCCCCAAAGCCAATCTGCACACAACTTGGGGGGCAGGTAGAGGGGCATCCCGGGGATGTCCACTACTAGTTTGATGTCTCTAGCTTGCAGGGAAACAGTTTGACACACTCCGATTTTGCACAGGAACCCCAGGATCTCCCCCCCCCCAGCCAATCTACACACATCTTGGAAGGCAGGTAGAGTGGCACCCCAGGGAGGTCTGCTGCTAGTTTGATGCCTCTAGCTTTGCAGTGGAGCTGTTTGAAACACTCTGTCTCCTTTTGCACATTGGACTGCCGTAGCTAAAGCCTTCATAGTGGGGAGGCCCTGGGGAAAGTGGAGGGGCAGAGTGTGTGTGCGCGCACGCGCCGCACACATATCACCCGGAAGTGACGTAATGCCCTCCCCCTTTCTCTCTC
>NW_015170887.1:405866-444939 GCF_001447785.1 Gekko japonicus
TTCCGCGACGGAAAGGAGAGAAGCCTCGGGGAAGGGAAGGGGAGGAGCCCGTCAGTCTCCGGCCAGTCAGAGCTGCGTCTGCCGCGCTCGCTCGCCTGCCTTCCCCCCATCTTGCTTTATTTTGTTTTGACCGCCGGGCCCGGAGCAGCCGGACGCCCCAGCAGCCTGCGGGATGCTGGAGGCGGCGGCGGCGATGGGTGGGGGGAGGGGGAGCAGAGGATCGGGAGGGAGGAGGCCTGCAAAACCAGCGGGGAGGCCAGGCCCCGTGGGCCCCACGCAGGCTACGGGCCTGGTCCCGACGAGAAGCCGGTTCCGGAGCAGCCGGATGCCCCAGCAGCCTGTGGGATGCTGGAGGCGGCGGCGATGGGCGGGGGGAGGGGGAGCAGAAGATCAGGAGGGAGGGGGCTCGCAAAACCAGCGGGAAGGCCGGGCCCCGTGGGCCCCACGCAGGCTATGGGCCTGGGACTGACCCAAAGCCAGTCTACACGCAGCTTGGAGGGACAGTCCCTTCAAATGCATTTTGCAAGCTGTGAGATAAGTGAACCCAGAACGATTGCAAAACCAGAAGGTTAGTAGCTTGGCAGTTTGAGACCCGAGTGCCGTGTGATTGAGTGAGTGCCCCGAATGCTATCAGCTTCAACAAAAATAGACTTCTCCCTTCTGGGGCTAGGAGGAGCCAGGGGGCATAACAGTGGTTTATCTACTTTATATGAAGTACATTATCAAGGGTCCAATTATGGATCCCTAACATAATGTGGTGCTGTGGATCCTCACTCCATAATGTGGAGCTGCGGTGGCTCAAGAGGTTAAGATGTGGAAGGTCAGTAGTTCAGCAGTTCGAGACCCGAGTGAGCTCCCGTCTCTAGTTCCAGCTCCTGCCAACCTAGCAGTTCGAAAGCAAGAAATTGCAAGTAGATAAATAGGTACCGCTTCAGTGGGAAGGTAACAGCGTTCCGTGTGCCTTGGTGTTTAGTCATGCCGGCCACATGACCATGGAAACATCTTCGGACAGCGCTGGCTCTTCGGCTTTGAAACGGAGATGAGCACCGCAACCCTAGAGTCGGATTCGACTGGCTTTCGAGCAAGGGAAACCTTTACCTCTTTAAATGCCAAGCCAAAAAATTCGGCAATCCCAATTATTTCCCAAAGCCCAATATCATACCAATATTGTGATTCAGAAATATCAGGAAATACCAATATTTTGGGGGTTCAGTACACCTGAACCAGAAAAATACCATGTGCTTTCGGTATGCACATCCCTAGGTCACACATCCACTGGTGCTCATCCTGTGTAAAACTAAATGGTACGTTCTAAGATATGTATGAGGCCAAATGTGCTCCAGAATTAGAGATTTTTTTGTTTGATATTCCAAAGTGAGCTTGGTTTTGATTTCAGCTTTGCAAATGATACAGATGCTTGAGAGCTATATTTCATTGGCACAGTACTATATGGATGCACATTTGATTATTTCCAGTCTGCATATAGATCCAAAAAAATACCTTGTTGTGGGTATTCAGGTGCCTGGGTGATTTTCAGTATTCTCAGGATATTGATTTTTCGAATCCTATAGAAATATTTGGGAATGTCTGAAAACATTGGGGGCTGGCATTTTAATATTCCCAGGCCTCTTTTACTCTAAGTTTATGAGGGTTTTTTGACAACAGGAGGGGGAGGCAGCGAGGTAACTCTCCCAGACAATGGGAGCAAGTGTTGGGGGAACGCTTCCTTGCAGAAAATAATTTTGGTGCCAAAAATGTTGTTCTTGCGACTCTCACAAAGAAAAATAAATCCTCAAATATTATTGGAGCAAGAGTGTTAGGAAAGGAGACTAGTATCTCAGTTTCAAAGAAGCACAAATGGATCCTTCAAAAGCACCTAAAATGAATCTCATGTATGCTGTATTGCTATTGTGTTTCTTTCCAGTAGTGAGAGGGTACAAGAGCACCAGTGATGAATGGCTGCTGGTTCTGTTGGGCTTGCCTCCTTGGCCTGTGGCTCTGCGGGGATTCTCTGGTTTGGTGTTGGTGTTGTTGGGCTTGTTTGTTCTGTTTGCATTTGGAGGCTTTTGGCCAGTGGTTGCTCTTGTGTGTTTGAGTATTGGCTTTGATTCCCCCCCACAGGAAACAATGGAGACAAATAGGATGATTGGGGGCACCTTGTTCAGGGGCCCATTGAATTGGACCCATTGCTTCAATTTGCTTGAAACTTTGTGTGTGGGGGGTGTCTTTTAGTGGACAGACAGAACTAGGTCTCTTGTAATTTTGGTGTCATTTCCTTGAGAAACAGCCACTCCCCCCCACCAATCCTCCATAGGGAATAGTGGCACCCAAATAATTCTGGAATCTTTGGGGGGGGGGACACATCCAAACCTGAATTCTGAAATGGTGTTGGGGGAACCAATTACCCGTGAATAGCAGTATTTAGTCCCTCCTGAAATCCAAAAAAATAACATTTTTTTTTCAGTTCGCATCCTTATAGTAACAAAGTATTTGCTCTCCATGGTTTCTCTGGGCTTCAGGTATAGTTAAGCAACTTTTTTGCAGTTCTAGCATACAACAAAAGCTTCTGTTGATAGGGTGAGAGGGAGGGGGAGTGCAAGAGAGAATTTCAGTGTTTCTATTTATAGATGGCAACATCTTGCCCTAGAGATTTATTTCAAGTGCTGTTGCAGTGACTGTATATGAAAGTCATATGAAAAGCTAATACAAGCTAGCACCACTTTGGAGGAGCTGTAATGGAAAAAGCAAGTGTGGTCTGGTGCATGTGTTCTTGACTGATTTCCAAAAGACTGCAGCAACACTGTTCGACAACAATTCTGTCTTGTGTTAGAGAAACTAAAATAGGTGGGAGAAGTAGTAAGGACCAAACTAGATACTACAATTCACATATTAAATCCTGTTCACATATTAAATGGGCATGAGGTTTAATAGTTACAGGGAACATGTGAGAGGGAATACCGAACCCTCCCCATTCCCAGCATTCCTTCAGGCCACTATTCCAACCCTTCACTATTCCAACCCTTTTCATCGTCTGGGTAGTGGAGCTGGGAAGGGAAGTGACCAATGTTCCCTCTAAACTCTGGAGTTCTGTGAGCAAAAATCCTACTTTGTGAGCTACTGGCATTAAAGTTGTGAGCAAGCAATTTGGCTACTGTATGAATCAGTTTGCTCTGGAGCCATCCTTCCTGAGCTAAGACAAAAATGTGTGAGCTGGAGGCTGAAAAACTGTGAGCTAGCTCACACTAACTCAGCTTAGAGGGAACACTGGAAGTGACTGGAGCACTTGACTGCAGGGGAGATTAAGAGTTCAGTCTCTCTCCCATGCACCCCACACATGTTTTATATGTGAGCATAACACATGAAGCATAACAGCTTCATCATCTCTAATTTAGCCCTTTGTTGTAATTGTGCTGGGAGCCCAGAAGATCACAGCCAAGTTCGTACCATGGCCTTTCTATACAGTCCATTTGAAGGCGAAGGTTGAGGAGTCAAGGACCAGGGCTGTGCTCTAACCTTTTGGTAATACAAAACAATTGTAGCTCAGTATCTCCTGCCTCCTCTGTATTCTCATGTGTGGGAGATGGACAGACCTGTCAGAGATTATTCACTGGCTTCTGTTTGTATGAATACTGTTGTATAACAATGCTGCAGAGCCCCCTATCTGTCTTTTCCCACACTATTCCCTAGTTTGTATGATTGAAACCTGGTTAAATTAAAATGATGGGGTCTGTCTGACTGAATTAATGCTTTTTGGTTACGTGGTCCTTCATCAGTCCTTTATCAAAAGGCCCCGGGGGGAGGGGTAGCTATCATCCTCCATGAGTCATCCTTTTGTAGATTGCCGGTACAAAATACTACCAGTTGATACAGAATGCAGCAACTCAAGTACTAGCAGATATCAGGCAGAACATGCATGTCAGACCCATCCTGCAGTTGCTTCTCTGGATACTGATTAATTACCATGCTCAATCCAAGGTACTGGTTATCACCCACAAGACCCTTTGTGGCCTAGGCCCCACTGTCTCTCCTGCTGTCTTCCCCTGCAGCAGCTTGGTCATGTGAACAGAATCTTTTGAAGTTTCCTTCATGCAAACTGGTGAGATTAGCAACCACTTGCTCATGTATATTCTCTTTGGTGTCTCCCACCTTATCCAGTGGCCTGCTAGAGGAGGTCAGGAAGGCACTCACAGTACTACCTTTCGGCAAATATATAAAACAAAGTATTCAGGAGGACATTTTTGTAATGGAATTGAGTAGTGGGACCGAACACAAGGCACCTTCATATGGGATTGGAGAGTGAATATTGTGTTGCAATAATCCCACATTTGGCATTGCTTGCACTATGCTGACCTGGGCAGTGTGCTGTTCACATTGTCATTTAATTTTGAATTCCTAGTCCTAGTGTATTGGCATTGTTCATTGTATATCTTACACTGTATGTTCACATTGTTGCTCATATTATCATTTATTTTTGTACTCCCTAGTCTTGTTATATTGAATGAACAATGTCCTATATTGTATGATTACATTTCTTCCACTACCCCCTTTCTATACTTGGTAATCTACCTTGAGTCTCAGTCAGAAAGGCAGGCTGTAAATAAGATAAATAAATTTTGGTCAGGATTGAAACCTTGCCATAACAAAGTTTCCGTCTACCTAGTTACAGAATCAAACTCTCTGGTTCAGTGCACAGGTTTTTCTATTGCATTATTTGAGTCCTACACTTGGAACAGCTGATGCCAAAACCATAAATCATTCTTTTCAAAATAAGAGTGGAAGTTGTTCATGAACATACTATAGGCTTAAAAATGATCGTTTCTCCATCCTCAGCCATGAACGATGTCACTATTTTAAGCAAACAGCAGAAGAATTGTGAATGTTCTTTAGCCAAAAGAATCCTAATATAAATATTCCTGCTTTGCATTTTTTGTGAACAATCATCTTCCTTTTTGCAGACTGCAGGCTTGCATTGTTCATAGAAGATGGTCGTTCCTATTTTGACAATAACTCTTCTGTGAGTAATGTGTTCTCAGGTACTTCAGTCAGTGAAGTATGTTTTGTGATAATTGCTGGTTTAGTATTTGAAGTTTCAGATTAGGCTTCACTCTTCTTGCAGAACAAAAGCTACTATAGCCTGCTCCAGCCATCTGTATGTTGCTCTCTCGGGAATACCCTCAGCTGCTTTTACCATAAGACTCTCTACTCTAATTTCATAACCTCAGACTTGAGTTGCTGGACTTGGATCTCAAATCTCTGGTGTTTGCACCTGGCCAATGAACATCTCATTTGATCTTGGAGCAGGCAGCTGTATGGCACATATGCCGTATACAGTACACTAGGTAACATATTCTAACTCAAATTCCCCCTCCCTGCCTTTATTCATTTGCTGCCTTTATGGTAGGCAGATTTCTTTCTATGGTAGACAGAAATAACTTTTTACTAAGATCTTCATTGCAGAAGCCAGTCTGTTTATTGGTTTACTCTCCTGCCTCATTCATTCCCCAACAACCCAATCAGTAGCAGTAAATCAGAAATTACAACTGAACAGTAACAGGAAGACCATATTCCTAGTGTTTTCTCAGTCACTCGATGCATTGCAGCCTGAGCATCGTTCATGTTTTTTTAGCTCTGAGATTCAGTGATATCAAACAATCCCATTCCATTCAGAATCTCTGTTACTACCTATCTTCTTGGGTGATAATTATGAAGTGCTTAAAGGTATATCACTGATCAAATGTGAAGTGATAGGCCGTTCTTTGTAATGTTAATCTGTCCTCACAACATCCTTTCTGACAGATCAAGGTCTTCCCCCCATTTTAACATAAACCAATAGTGCGTACCTTACCAAAAGGACATTTGGCAAGTGTATAACAGAGCTGGGATTTGAATCAACATTTCCAGGAACTACAGTGAACACATGAAGCTACCTTATACTGAGTCAGGCCATTGGCCTATCAAGGTTAGTGCTGTCTGACTCTGTATAGTTGCTCTCCAGGAACTTAGGTAAAACTCTTTCATATCACCTACTACTTAGGTAAAACTTTTTCATATCACCTAACCAGTTATGCAGGGCATTGAACCTGAAATCTTATGCGTGCAAAGCAGATGCTCTGCCGCTGAGCCATGGCCCCTCATATTGGCTCTTTCTCCAAAATAATACACATTTGTAGGACTGCAGTTACTATTAATTTTACTGATTCTGAGCTGTTCATGATAGGGGAAGGTTCCTGTCTCAATAACCCTAAAAAGGAGAAAGGGGGGAGAGGCATAGCTGTCCGTGCTGTATTAATAAGGGATGCCTGAACATCCTACCTTATCCCTTTACACTTCTGCCTCTTTTTGATGGCAGACTTAGTGAATTTGGGGCCGTAGCTGCTGCAGCTGCTGGTTGCAGGCCCATATCTGCTTGGCTTCCTGCTTGCCAAGAAGAGTGTGTGTGTGTGTACATGTGCAAGTCAGTTGTCCTATCACCTGCTTAGAAGAGGGTGAAGGCTGCCAAACATGCTGAAGTGGTTAAGTCTCCCACTGGCTTGTAGGCAAGCTAAGGAGGGAAGAGTGGCTCCCGCCTGATGGGTTTTCAAAGTAAGCCGAGTCTTTGAAGTTTCGTTTTAGCAGCTGCCAGGTATTTTTGCCTCAGCCCTGTGCAGTGTTTCTGCACCATCTTTGAATGCTGCATTCTTCACTGCACATGCCAATGTTCATGGATGGGGGAAGGGAAGTGAATGCTTAGCTAAGAGTGTGAAAGGCTTTAACCTAGCTTATGACATTGTTTAAATTTGTTTTGGCACAAGCCCTCTCTTGCTCCTTCTTTCTGTGAAGTACCTCTCATGTGACTCATCCTGAATCTTTTCCTAAGTATTTACTTGCAGTATTTTTAAATAATATTCTCAGTGCCTTCCCTGTTCTGGAGCTTAAGAATTGTCAGTGCAGTGTTCTAATACTTTGCCTCCCCAAATCCAAAGACCTTTGCCAATATTAGCCTCTCATATTCCCTGAGGGTAAAAGGAGCCATTTTACTCTAGACATGGAAAGGTCTTCTGAAAGGAAGAACATGTCAGCTTCCTGGCATGTTTGAGAGTATTAAAAACTCTGGGGCCTGGCCTCCTGCCAGAGAGGCTTTCTGGGAAAGACTGCATCATTGATGCCTTAGGCCTTTCTGACTACCACACCTGTACTGTGGGGCGATGTGAAACCTCCTCAATCCAGTATTGGGCTCCAGAATTTCCAACACCCACTTGTATTTCATTTTTTTCAACAAAGCAAGGCATTGTGAAGTTTCAGCAAGTTTGTGCACAGCTACAGAACTGGAGTGAAGGTAGTGATATAGATGGCCTCTTCTGGAAACCTTGAGGCTCAGTTGCTTGTTTCCATGAGGATGCAACAGCTTCTTTTGGGACAAAAGCAGTGCATACTGGTCTGCAGTGCTACTGGTGACACTAGGGAATGCAAAATCCAGCCATGATTCTGTGTACTACTGTGTTGCTATGAAACTTACGACCTAGTTCATTAGCACTAATTTATTTTATAATTCCTTGTCTATAAAATTGGGTGAAGAATCCTGTTTGAAGGGAGTGATGGGAAGAATTACAGTCACTTGGAATTAATAACTAATGTGAAAAAGTCTAGAACTGATTCTGTGAAGACTGCTGCAATAACAAGATAGGATCCATAGCCTATGGCAACAGATATTTGAAGTCTTGCCTCAGTTTACACCCAGAGTAGTATACTGGCAGCTGATCTTGGATGGTGTAAGAGCCTGGGCAGTCCCTGGGTCTACTGAGGGGTGTGGATGATGAAAAGACAAGAGAGATGGCTAGAGCGATGGCGGGGAAGACTCAGGATAAATCTGACAAGGCATGGGCTAGAGCTCATTTTAAAACTTACTCTGTGGCAGTGATGGTGGTGAAGAGACGATATTTCTCTGCCGCCTTTGCATCTGCACAGTGTAGACTTGTGGAACTTTCCCAGGTGGTCAGGGGCCTATTGGGTTCCGGCCTACAGGAGGAAGTAGACTGCTCTGCCGCCCTCTGTTATCATTTTGCTAAACACTTTGTGATAAAATCTCTTACATCTGCTCCAACTTGGGCTCAACATTAACACTGACGGAACTGGATGGTCACAGGGTGCCAATTTGTCCAGTTGTGTGTGATACTTTTCAGCTTGTATGGTCTGAGGATGTGGGCAGGATTTTGGAAGCTTGAGATCTTCCACCTGCTTGCATGACCCTAATTTCTGCTGGCTGCTTAAATCTGCTTGGGGTGTGTGTGTTTGTGTGTGTGTGTGGAACAGCCTTGGACATTCTATCCACGTACTGTTGAAGCCTAGCTTGTAGGATCTTGAGCATGACCTTGCATGAGTGCAATTGTGCAATAGTTTGAACATTCCTTGGCATTGCCCTTCTTTGGGATTGGAATGTATACTGACCTTTTCCAAGCCTGTGGCCACTGTTGCGTTTTCCAAATTTGCTGGCAAATTGAGTGCAGCACTTTAACAGCATCATCTTTTAAGACTTTGAATAGCTCAGCTAGGATACCATCACCTCCACTAGCTTTGTTGTTAGTAATGCTTTCTAAGGCCCATTTAACTTCACATTCCAGGATGTCTGGCTCGAGGTCAGTGATTATACCATCGTGGTTGTCAAGGACATGGAGGTCTTTCTTGTATAGTTCTTCTGTGTATTCTTGCCATCTTTTCCTAATCTCTTCCGCTTCTGTTAGGTCCCTACCGTTTTTATCCTTTATCATGGCCAGCTTTGCATGGAACGCTCCCTTGATTTCTCCAATTTTCTTGAAGAGATCTCTAGTCCTTCCCATTCTATTGTTTTCCTCTATTACATTTTGGGATAGGTGAGTGCTAACAAGAGAAATGTAATCCTGACAAAATGGAGGTGCTACAGGGGGCGTGGAGGGGTTTGACCCAGGAACTGGGATATCTCCTCATCTGGAGCAGGTTTATAGCTTGGGTGTGCTCTTGGACCAAAGCCTCCTGTTGGATAAGAAAATGACATTGGTGGCCAGGTAAGCCTCCAGCTTTGGCTAGTGAGCCAGCTCAGCTGTTCCTGGGCAAGAAAACTCTTGCCACTGTAGCACATGCCCTGGTAACATCTAGATTAGATTACTGCAGTGGGGTTGCCCTGGAGCAACAGTTGGTGCAGAAAGCTGTGGCTAGAGTGTTGACTGGATTTGGTCATAGCAACGAAATCACTCCAGCTATGTTCCATCTGTACTACCTCCCAATTTACCCGTGGAGTCAATTTCAAGCTACTAGTGTTGGCCCTTATAGCTATAGATGATTTTGGGGCAGCTTACCCAAAGGGTTGGATACTCCCTTATGAACCTTCCTGTCTATTCCAGCCATCTTCGGATGCCCTGCTTCGGGTGCCCCGATCTGAGGCTAGATGGGTAGCAACCCAAGAAAGGGCCTTCTTGGTTGTGGTAGAACTCCCTCCACAGGGACGTTCATCTGTTTCCTTCAATCATTGTCTTCCACCTGTGGGTGAAGACTTTTATTTTATTTGGTGCACCCTCAGTAACTCTTTTTGGCCCTTCTCCCTGGTTGTGTTGTGTTTTGTATATTAATATGTTTAAATATTTTATGGATACCTTATTTTAAATGCTCTTTTAATGCTTTTGTATTTACCACCTTGGGTACCCTGGTTGGGTGCAAAGGTGGCTTAAAACCGCCTTAAATAAAGTAAATGGTGATGGACAGGCTCAGATAAGGAGGGGTACCTAGGTCTTGAGCCATTTAGGATTTCAAAGGCCAATACCATCACATTGAATCAGGGCCAGAAACAATTCAGAGGCCAGTACAATTATTATCTCACTGGGGTTATGTACTTACTGTGTAGCTCCCAGCTGGAACCCTTGCAGATGGATTTTGAACTGGTTGGCATTTCTGGACATTATTCAAAGTTAGCCTTGCAATATTGCAGTAGACAAATCTGGAATTAGAATTTTCACCCTTATCATGCAGCCATAATGGATTTATAAGTGAGATCCATCAGGACCTGTCTATTAGAACTGTTGTAGCCTTGACACTTGTTTAAAATCATATTTTTAAAGGCATTCACTTTAGTTTTTTGTTTATGATTTTATGTGTTGGCTTTATTACCTTGCTTAAGTCCCATTGAGAGCCTTATGGGCTAAAAGATAGACTATATACATTTGAAAATGAAAAATCTTCAATCACATACTTTTTGTTCTACAGAATTTGTATCATAAACAAGGGAGCATTATATAATTTAGAAATTCTATTTGGCTACTATTTTATACTGCAAGATGACTTACCTGAAAACAAAGTGAGATAATCAAGGGCTGGATTTTAAATATTCCTATATTAGCCTTAATGAATATAGTTCATGTCATATTGTTGCATTTGTAATGCTTGATGTAGAAAAGTCAGATATTGTTTTAAATAGAAAACAAATTTATTTTATAGCTTGTCACTTCTTTTTTATAGCCTGTATTAAATTCAGTTTCATTTTAGATCAGATTATTTTGAAACAATTGAACTCTATTCTGACAGGCATATTGCAGTAAATATATCCATCATTGTAGCTTAATTTTTCAAGACACACTTGAGGCCTTCTTGCAGTATATTGGTGCATTCTGTCCCCCTGTTTGGAAATCATTATTGTATGAAAAAGAGAACATTGATCAGACTTACACATTGAGGCTAGTCTCCAACTGATCACTGTTGCTTTCATGCAAAGGCAAAACTGAATTGTGTATAGTACACATAACACATGGCAACTTTGGGAGCAATTAACTCAAGCACTTTTGCTGAACAGTTTCCATTTGTTTAGGTAGAAGTTGTACAACAGCACTGAAAAGTGAATTGAGATCATGCTCTCTAGATGCTTGGCTGTCACTGTTCTTTGTATTTATTTTAGTACTTTTGAATTTGAAATTGCAGAGTATGCTGTTTTAAAGAGGACAAGCGAGATAAAGAAAGAGGAAGGGCAGCAGACATCCATCCAGTCACACTAATCACATCACATGTATACATGATTAAAATGTTCCAGTAGGCTGGACCTGGGGGCAGGTGGAGAGGCATATGCACCCATCTACAAGCCAGGACCACTTCATGCTTTGGCTTGTGCTAATTGAAAGGAAGGCTGCTGCGTGCTCAATGATTTTTGCTAATCCAAACCACGCAGAGGGGATAAACATAACTGCCAATATTGTTTCCCCACTGACTTGATGAGTAGTGATGGGAATGAGGCACTGAACGTCTTAGCCAGATGACCTCTCACTTTCACCTTGACTTAGTTCCCTATATTTTTTTTGCATTTCTTTCCATTCCATTCAAAGCTTGATAGTCCATGAAAAAGAAAAAGGGATGGGAGGGGGGAAGGAAGGCTGCTCATTTGCCAAGTATTTCTCAGCTCAGTGAGGCCAGTGTTACACCACTTTGGGCAGAGGTCCAGAGATGCTACTTTGGATGGAATGAAAGGCCACTCTGCCAAAAGCTGGGTATTTAATAACGGGTAACTTTAGTTCTTCTGAACATGATAGTGTGGGTAACGCCAGTTGAATCCAGAAATAGTTTAATCAGTTTGTCTTTAGATTTTCCTTACAGACCTTCCAGTGTTCCACTTTTTTCTTTTTTTAAAAAGTCTGTGGCATCTGGCTTTACCAGCCTGCATTTTGGCAGACCTACATCCAGCAAGGCAGCATTTCCTACCTGACAACCCCATACCCTAGACCCTCTGACCAGTTGGTTTAGGCTTCACTGCCAGCTGGGTTAATCTCTGTTATGAGAATGTTTTGTGCTAAATATGAAATAGAAAAGCAGAGCTAAATATGAAGGGACAAGATTTGCAACAGTCAGATGCTACTAACATATGTTTTCTAATTAATAAAACACAGTGGGTTTTTTAATTGGTCGGGGAGAGGTGGGTTATAAGTGAAGTAAATAATTAAACAGTAAAAATTAAACTATAACAAAAAATCTCAACTGTACATAAAACAATTTTAAACCAAAATTCATTGTTCCCCAGCCTCCCTGGGGGATGTTCGGGTGTCGCTTGCCCCTGAAACAATAGTACACTCTCACTCATCCGCCATTCCCTCCTTTTTGGATTCTGACATGGTAGGAAACAGTGGTTGGGAGATGTAGTGTGGCCCCTTAGCCAATACCCATTCCTTGTAGGAAGCTGTATTACAACACCGTCTTCATTGTCTGCCAAAGCGTCTCTTTGAGTCATGACCATGTTACTAATAGGCATCCTAAGTGTTTGGCTAGGTCAAGGTAAAGGTTCCCTTGCTCGAAAGCCAGTCGAATCCGACTCTAGGGTTGCGGTGCTCATCTCCGTTTCAAAGCCGAAGAGCCAGCACTGTCCGAAGACGTTTCCGTGGTCATGTGGCCGGCATAACTAAACACCAAGGCGCACAGAACGCTGTTACCTTCCCACCGAAGTGGTACCTATTTATCTACTTCCAATTTCTTGCTTTTGAACTGCTAAGTTGGCAGGAGCTGGAACTAGAGATGGGAGCTCACTCCATCATGCGGCACCCGGGTCTCGAACTGCTGAACTACTGACCTTCCACAGCCTGCAGTTCAGCGTCTTAACCACTTGAGCCACCGTAGCTCCAAGTGTTTGGCTAGCAGAAGTAATTATCATTGCAGTGTAGCTGTTAGTTGCCCAGGAGTAGTTTCGTCAAAGTCCTTGTGTCCCCTGCTTTAAGGGAGGTACACCAGCATACCCACATGCAGACAGCATGATAATATACTGCTGGCCTATCTGCAAGCCCCCTCTTTTCTGCACTGCACATACAGTTGGCAACTATTGAGTGGGAAAGACTTACCGAGACAATGCACAGGGTTGGTCTGCAAATGTGTAATCTCTGCTGCCTTTCCTTTCTTGCCTATTTATTGTAGACTATGAACACTTTTTAGTACTGGACTAATTCTGTATATTGCTCGTCATTGTTCTTGTTTTATGAAAAGATGTAAGTAGGCCTGAAATATGGGTGAAACAAAACCAAAAGCATTTTACACCACTTCTGCAAAACTCTCCAGACCTCTTTAATGTGCACCTTTGCTTCTTTTTTTTTAAAGGACAAGTACTAAAATAAGCCAAATTCTGTGATGAGAGAAACTGAATTTTTCTTTCATAAATTACACAAAGTTAGATGATTTGTATAATTTGGCCTGTTAGTTATGGAAGTGTTTCTAGGGGATCTGTACTGCACTGAAGCCCCACCCTCTGAATATTGCGAATCTTAATTGAGCAATTCCTCTGCTTTACTCAGATTTTGCCTGCATGCTTCTTAAATGTATCCTTTCAAAAAGCTAGGAAGTTGGTTAATTAAAAAAAAAATGAAATCTGAGGTTCCTAGGAAGCTGAGTTTTGCAGGTTTTCAGCACTCCTGTGGAATTACAGCATACCCACAGTCATAGTTAACTGTAATTCTGTTTACTGAAATAGCCCATGTTAGCCCTTACTAGTGTATCAAGATTGCTATCTGAACAATAAATGTGTTAAATGGGAATTGGGAATTATACTGCTAAAGATTTGCCAAGCTGACCGGAACAGCTGGGTCATTATTTTGAAAAGATTTTCCTTGACATCTCATCATGCACACAGGAGGATTGAATGGCAAGTGAGAGAATCCTCTGTTGTCTCTCCCCCCCCCCACCACCACCACTGTGTCGTTTTGCCATCTGTACACAGTGGCACTCAAGAGAGCAGTCCCTGGACAGCTCCCTTCTCTAAAGAGAATTGCTAGTGCCACAGTGCTAACCCACTGAGGAAAGAGACAACTGATTTGTTCTACTTTGGGTTTTGGAGGCTGATATCTGTTTCCAGTGTGTTCGCAGATGAAGGATTAGTGATTCACATGATATGTAGGCTGTGCAGAAATGTGCAATATCTGTAGCTAAGCTGGATTTGCCAGATTTCTTGAACATTGCAGGAACCAACCGGAGATGCTTTGGGTCTGTTTTTATAAGGCACATAAATTCAATGTTTGTAATGTAACATTCTGAGGGACAAGGAGTGTCCTGTGACTGACCCGGGACTTTGTCTTGCCTTGCTTATTATCTCTTCCCTAGCAACTTGAGGCCAGAACACATTGTAGGGGATAGAGGGGGTATGGATTATGCAAAATAAAATGTCACATGATCTGTAAGTGCCTAAATACAAATAATTAGCAGGCTAGGACCCATTCCACTAAACAAAATTCTGCATTTTAGTCTTCACTGCTTCATGTTACCTTATGTGCTCTGGCTTTATTGACAAAGCCAGGAGGCACCAGGCACCATGAAGTAGTGAAACCATTGTTGATGGTTGCCATGTATAGGATGACAAGAAATAAATCCTGCTGCTACTTCCTGTCTGTCCCCCCCTTTTCCTTCCCTTTTTCTCTACAGCCAACACACCACTTGCTATCATCATCTCATCCCTGCAAAACTGAGAAACTTCACTCTTAGTTCCTTAGGCAGGATGCATTTGAGTACAGGAATCCAGTTCAGTGGGGATGCAAGGTGCTCAGATATTGTTGGGACCGCAGCAGCAGTATGTTGTACCAACAGAATTTGTTGAAAAGGTTTAATTGCTCTCAGACATCAGAAAATGAGCAGCACAAGACTCAGCCATAGCATAGAAAGAAGTGTAGTGTCAAAAGCCAAGGAGAAGGTCATCAGAAATGTTATGCTTTCTTAAATAATAGCTAGCTCTAGAAGCTGCTACATAATGGCCCCAGTCACACGGGCAGGAAACTGCGGGGGGGAAGCGTGGCTGTTTGCCCTGGGGCAAACTAACACGCAGTAAAGCGATCATACCTCCTGTGGAGGTTCTGTGGAGGTACCGTGGAGCTTCTGTGGTTACGGAGAGGCGTCGGTCACAACACATGCCTGCGTGCAACGAAGAAGCGCGCGGCGCGGTGAACTAGTTTTCTTTTATTGTGTTCACTACGAATGCGCATGCTCCGTTGGGTGCATGTGCGCAACCACGGGGACTTGGGGGGGGGAAAACCTTTTTCACAAGGGGACATGGGCGGGCGCTGGATGCCACCGGAAACGCGATCAGATGCCCGCCCTTGCCCCGCAGTTTCCGGAAACTAGTACCTCCGAGGTACTAGTTTTTTGCTGCGCGGTTTCGGGAGGAAGCCTCGGTTGTGCCACAGAAGCACTACGCTCCCCAGATGTGCTGGTGAGATCGCGCCTGGAAACTCCGCCTGTCTTCCGTATCTCTTGCGTGGCTAATGTTGCGTGTGACCGCAGCCATAGCAGAGTTTCTTAATAAGAAGCTCCTCACTAGAAAAATGAGTTATTGTCTCAATCAGGGTAACATTGGGGGAGTTTTGAAATTATGTAGGTTCAGTAAAGTCTGTCACAGAGGTAAGGTTTATGCAGTGCAGCAGGACTGACTTTGGGAACAGACCCAGGTTTTGCTTTAGCATGCCAGGGATCAAAGGAGATGGTCAAATATAGCTAGCTTGGGGCTAGGTAGGTAACTGCCTTGAAGCTTTGGTTTGAAGTAAGAGAATTCCCACCAGTTTAGGTCACCAGGCTTAAATAAAGAGAATTCTGGTGGGTCTCATGGCAAATCCAGGCCAAGAGAAACTGCAGATTCTGCATACACAACTAGAACCAGAATGGTGTAGTGGTTAGAGTATCAGGCAAAGATCTGGAAGACCCAGGTTCAGATCCCCACTTTGCCATGGAAGCTTGCACCAGTCACACACTCTGCCTAATTTACGTTACATGCTTGTTGTGAGGATAAAACAGAAGAGGAGAAAAATGTAAGGCACTGTGAGTCTCCATTGGAAAGAAAGGCAAAATGTTAATGGAGTAAATCAATAGTAAATAAATCAAGGTTGGAGTAACTTGTGTTCACTGTTGGCACCAGGAAGGACCAGATCCCCAACTGGCAGCCATGTTGCATCCAGCCCTCAGTTTTCCTACCATACATGGATATTTAAATGGACAGCATCAATGCAACCAAATGTACTGTGCAGCAGTATTGTAAAACCCCTGTTTGTGTTATGTGGCAGTTAAGATTTGGTGGTTCAGAGGATGGAAGGACCCATTGATATGCACATATTGGTGAGCTGCCTCTCTGTGGTTCATGATTGAGCATGCATGGCCTTCAACCGTGGCCCTGGAAAGTAGTAATACTGCTGTATGAATATGTCTGTCTTCAAAAAACAAGTGTCTGCAGGTTACAGTGCAAAGGATTCTGCTCAAGAAGCATCTGTAGTTGGGAACATCTAGCAGACTAAGCACTGGGGGTCCTGATGTCTTCTAATTATGGCAAGTTGCAGCAATGGTTGAGTCATGTGATCGGCTTTAAGTGACTTCACATTCCAGGCCTTGTCAATCTGTCACCTGTTGTTTGCAAAGCAAGTGTGCTGGGCCCAGAAGGAGTGTGGCACTGCAACAAGGCCCATGAACTCAAACTTCAAAGCAAACGCTGAAGCTTCTGCTGGCATATATCACATTGCGCTTCACAGCTGAGCTCCCACTCTGAAAGGCAGGGCTGTTAAAATGCCTCCCTCTTTTCTAAAGGCCTTTGCTTGTCTAGAGAGGTTTTTCTCTCTTGTGAATTATAACACCCAATAAATGAGAGTACTCAACTTCAGTTGCTTTTTAGATGTTCACAATCACAATCCATTTGCATGTGTGTCTTTGTTTACCATGTTTTCTTACCTTCCTTAGGGGTATGACTATACTTGTGTGTCTTGTTTGCCTTCCAGCAGTATGCACTACACAGGCTCATATATCAGTATGGTTTGGATAATTACGTCTAGGCATGCCAGAGTGCTTGACAGAGCCCCTTTTGGGAGGGAGCCTTGCCTCGGTGATATAGAGAACATGCTTTGCATACAGAGGGTCCCAAATTCAACCTCTGGCATCTCTAGTTTTAAAGGATTTGGGGGAGCTGATATTGAGAGACCCTGGAGAGCTGCGGCTAGCCGGCGTAGACAGTAGTGAGGTAGATAAGCTGAAATTTTGACTCATTATTGGTCAGTTTGGCATCAGTGTTCCCTCTAAGCTGAGTTAGTGCGAGTTAGCTCACAGTTTTTTAGCCTCCGGCTCACACATTTTTGTCTTGGCTCAGGAAGGACGGCTCCAGAGCAAACTAATTTATGCAGTAGCCAGATTGCTCACAACTTTAATTCCAGTAGCTCGCAAAGTAGAATTTTTGCTCACAAGACTCCACAGTTTAGAGGGAGCATTGTTTGGCATACATATTCAAGTACTTTTACTGAATCAAGTATAAATTCAGAAGTCTAGGAGTTCTTGTGTTTCTTTTGTGAGAAGACAATTAAATCTTGTTTTGTGGCGTATCTAAAACTTGAGCCCAAATTGCTAATGCCTTGGTCCCTTGCTGTGTGCGTCTCCCTTTCGAAAGTCAGTAGTTTTCCTGCTCTGGGTTAGGAAATAGTCAGGGCTCCCCCCTCCCCTTTTAAAAATAAGTGCTGGAACTCTCAAGACGGAAGTGAAGGTTTCAATCTGTATACTAAAAACTCATGAACTTAAACATTATTAAAATAATTTTGTCGAAGAGGTTCTGGAACTCTGTTCCGGTGCGTTCCCCCAGAAAAAAATCCCTGGAGATACTGCATGTTGTTCCACAGTTCTACACACTGTGTGAAGTACTAAGCTGTAGTTTTGTCCTTGGATCTTCCCCTTCACTTTTTCAGTCCTTTTTTGCTTGGGGAAAACAGATATATGGCTTTACACAGTCTTGTATTGTGTAATAAATGCTTCCCCACTAAAGCAGTGCAAAAATGCAAATTTTATATCTCCCCCTACATCCCCCTGCAGTTTTGTGAGTATTTTTATGACTTTTTGGCGAGTTTTTAGAGGCTATAACACCTTTTTTTGAACATTGGAGCACACCTTCCAGTTTAAAAAGAAAATTCAGCTTGATCTTGAAAGTAAGTCACCAAAAACCTTTGTTTCTAAGGTAAACTGTGATTTGGGATACAATATCAGGTATGACACTACCTTCTCTTCAGTCTAATATTAAGAGAGAATGCTGGAAAAATTATGATTCAGTGGCATTTGTCCCCTTTAAAGATTGCTAAAGTTTATTTTTAAAGCCTTTGTAAAATGCTGATATTGTAATCAATGCAATGCTTCTTTCCCCATGTTTATTGGCACTGTTTTAGGGGACAGACCTATTTCAAGATTGTGTCTCAAAAGCTCTCTGAATATTTACCAGGGTCTCCTAAAACTGTTCTTGTAAATTTTGGAACAGCGATACTGAACAAACTCCAAACTATAATTCTTAATGCACTAACAGCAACTCATTTGGCTTTTGCCAGGTGTTGGAATAAAAACACTAATGCAAGAATAGAGAAATGGTTGGGAAAAGTCCAGGAATCATATGTTTTGATTAAGATCACTGCTTTACAACATGCTTAAGATGTTTATCAGTTGGATTGTTAACTAAATAAGTTATTGTGAATCAGGTGGTGGTATATTATATATGTTAATTTGTAATATGAATTTTTGGGTTAGTAATTGTTTTATAATGCTTCAATCTTTTTCAGCAAGTTTATTTGTAATGGATTGGTTTTATATACACACACACACCAATGTTCCCTCTAAGCTTTGGAGTTTTGTGAGCAAAAATTCTACTTTGTGAGCTATTGGCTTTAAAGTTGTGAGTGAGCGATTTGGCAACTGCATAAACTAATTTGCTCTGGAGCCATCCTTCCTGAGCTAAGACAAAAATCTGTGAGCTGGAGGCTAAAAAAACTGAGCTAGCTCACACTAACTCAGCTTAGAGGGAATACACACACAATACAAAATAAAGCAAAACCTGTTGTGGGAGGGCTGTTGTCCCTACATCCAGAATACTCTTTGCTCTGCATGAAGTGGAGCTGTGATATTTTCTTATTTATCTGGAGATTTAATGCCTATCAACATGAAGCCTTCTAGGTGAAGTAAAAAATTCAATTTATAGAAATCAGATAAGGATAGAGTCATAGAAGTGGCCAAAATCAGTAAATGGCAACATAAGTGCAGAATAGCAACAACAGCAAAATCAAGTCAGAGGAATTTAGATGCTATTAAGATAACATGTGGCTAGGGCAGACTTTTCCTCGTGGCTAAATATTAACAGTGATGGAGTCAGTCAAATGTGCCGGGGGGGCGGGAGTTCTAGAGCTTGGGGCAGTAGCATAGAAAAGCCCTTTCTACTATAGCCACCCATCTCATCTCTGGAGAAGGGCCTCTGAAGGATTATCTTAACTGGCAAGTGGGCTATTTGATGTCCAGGTTAGTCTGAACTTTGAAATATAAAGGAGTGCTTTGAGTTCTGCCCAGAAACTGCTAGAAACCCAGGGAGATCTTTTAATATTGGGTAATTTGCGTACAACATTCTGTGTGGCTTATTGGCAGTGGTTGGGTATGGTAGTTAGGTGGATTGGAGCTAGCAGCACTAGTATAGTTTAAAGAATAAAATGGGGGCGGAGCAGTTACTTAAAAGGTTCTGTAAGAATTATGAGCAACATGTAATTCATCTTTCCTTGATGAGTAAGGGAGTGGGCACAAGAGTTTAAAGTGGGTTGAAGGAACTGGCTGTTTGCTACCAGTTCCTTAAGCTGTTAAGACAAAGGTACAGAGACTATACCCTGTCCTCTGCATGTGCCAGCATTCGTGCAGGTCTGCATGTGCAAGAGCAGGACCAACTGTAGTAGAATTACACTTGCAGAAGGAGAAGGGGTGGATCTGGCAAGGGAACAGGCTGTCCCTTGAAACTGAAACAGTTCTTCATTGTTTCACCAAACTGTTTAGTCACTACCTATTGGGACTGAGGTAGAATTGCTTGAGCTACCATGGTAA
Organism: Gekko japonicus; assembly: GCF_001447785.1. NCBI lineage: Eukaryota > Metazoa > Chordata > Lepidosauria > Squamata > Gekkonidae > Gekko > Gekko japonicus. Next base: position 425,676 of record NW_015170887.1, read on the forward strand.
AAGATGCCAGTGGACAGAATATTGAAGAATTTGCACTGGACATGTAGAACTGTGTTTCAAAAAAGCCACTTGATATTGGTCTGTGTTGTGCTTCACTTGCGTATTTCCAAGCATTAGGAGGACAGCATCAAACATAAAATTTGGCTATTCCTTCTGTTGTAAATCCCAAAGTAAACGTATGGCTGAAATTCAGAGCTATTTTTGGGCAGGTACGCACAGGAACGGAGTTCCGGCTGGCTCCTGAGTTGGCCACACCCAGCAGGAACTCATTAGCATAATAGGCCACACCCAACAGCAGAAACTCATTAGAATTGGCTACATTAGGGGTGTGTGGCCTAACATGCAAAGGAGTTCCTGCTACAAAAAACCTCTGTGTTTTGACAACAAGGTAAACAGAATAAGAAGCAAAAGGGGTGTGTGGCTGGATGACCACACTTCTGGTAACATGGGGGTGCGGCCTAATATGCTAATGTGCTGTGCTGTCAAGGGTGTGGCATAATATGCTAATGAGTTTCTGCTGTTGGGTGTGGCCTTTTATGCTAATGAGTTCCTGCTGGGCTTTTTCTACAAAAAAAGCCCTGCTGAAATTTAAAACACTTTCACCTTGCTGGTAGTGGGCAGATAACACAAGGGGTGCTGCTGGTCTTACTGCAAGACCCTTTGCTGGCCCAAGCTTGTGGAACTTCTTGAGCGGCAGCAAGGGAGTCCTGAGGGCATTCTCTTTATAATTCAGGTTCCTTATCGTAGCAGTTGACCTTTCTCATTGCAGGACTCTGGAAACGAACAGCCTTGCCTGGGAAGGGGATGCAGAGAGCAGCAAGTTTATAGGAAGCCAACCACTGCATTCCAAGCTCCAGCCAACTGCTGGCAGCTATCAGCTCCATTTTGCCCTGCAACAGCTCCAGCAGCAGAAGCTCCAGTCTCGACAGCTCTTGGACCAGAGCCGAGCCCGGCACCAGGTGATTAAGATGAGTGAGGTTGCCTTAGGAGAAGCATTATTGTTGGATTCTCTGCACGGGCAGGAGACCTGCGTTACACATAGAGCCAAATACTCCTGAAAAACAAAAACAGCACAATCCCCCCCCCCCCCCCCAAACAACAACCACCACTGTTGCATTACAAAAATCACACAAACTGAAGAAATGGGAGAGATTAAACCAGAACAGCCAGTTTTCAGGAGAAAGCAAACAAGCTCCCAAGAGCCACTGTAAGGGAGAGGGCAGTGTAGAAGTCTGTGCTTTTCTGATCAGAAATGCACTCTGATTATAGGAGATGCTGCCTCTGAATTGTTAGTGAAAAAAAAGTCTATCAGAGGTTGATAATGTACGGGGAGGGGGGAGAGACCCACCAGGATTTTCTTTTGATTGTGTCATAATTACAGCCCTGCATACTTCTGACTATCTAGTAACTAGTTTGTGTAATGAAACTGGATCTTGCAGGCTATAGTGACGAGATTGTTTTTCCTGCTTTTACTTTCTAAAGGCAGTTGTGCAAAAAGTTGCCTTTGCAGTTAAACTGATTCAGAAGCACTTCTCAATGGTTTGACTTGGTTTTATTGGTTCAAAAGCTCATATGTTCCTGCACCAAAAAAATGAATGCTCTCCTGTTACCTATTTTGTATCTATTTTCCTTTTATTTAGCAGTCTTGTTCATCCTATTTCTGGGCCTCTTTATTTTCACTATGCGTGTTTTTCTTTAAAAAACAAACAAACCCTAAGCCCTAAAATAGTAGAATGTGACATTAAGCATCAGATGCAAATGAAAGCATAAGAATAACTCATGGCCTGGTTCCCTCTATCTCATTCTGGAAAGGAAACTTATAGAAAAGGTCACTTGTAGCTCAGCTTCCCTTGCTTGCTTATGTGGGCCCTTTCTGCACGGCATGCTGTCCTTCCTTCTCTCCTGGCCAAGCAGAAATAGCAGACACATTTTTAATCTCCGTAGGCTGTGCTGCAGTGGGCACACTGAGATCAGGGTAGCCCTGTGAGCAAGGCTGTGCCTGTGTGAGGGGGGGTTGATGGAGGCTGAACTCCCTGGCTGAGCCCTCTTCTAATTGCCGACATTGAGATGATGTTGTTCTTGGCTTAGGGCAAAGCCATTACTCAGGAGTTTCTGTTAAAGTGATTCTTTGTTAAACCTTCCCTTGCATCCCCCGCACTCCCTCCCCCTCGTCCTCTGAGCCAAGCCATTCAGTGTTGTCGTTACAGAGAGATCCTTGCCATGCCGCAGGCTCAGGCAGTACTGAAGTTTCCATTAATGAAGAAAGAGGGTTGCTTAATGCAAAGGCTCTTGCTGTGTGCACTGCGGATTAAATTCAGTGGCAAAAAAATGCAGAATTAAACACAACAAATTTAGGGCCATTTTTTTGTCCTTGATGGCAAGTAAAAACCCTGCATACTAATGCATTAAAAGAAACAGTGGCAACCATGGGACACACATACACACACACAAAGTCTGTATTTTCCTAAAAAACGCTACATATTCCCTCATTTGTATGGATTGTGGCTGAATTCAGTACCCCATTCCACATGGGCCACACTCAGGCAATGGGCCACACTAAATGTGACAGCATCCTTGTGGCAGCCATGAGGATGCTATCATGGTTTAGTTAGCCCAGCGTAACTAAGGTTAAAAAAAATATTCATGAACTTCACTTGTTGGTGGAATTATTTATGCAGCTCCCTCCTCCTTCCTTTCTCTCACCAAGAATCAAACATATTAGTTCCAGTTATTTGTGACACTAGTAGGCATGCAGATTAGCTGGATTTATTTTTCCCTCCATTAACAGGAATTCTAAACCCGGATTTAATCCAGGTTTAGAATTCTGTTCAATCGGGGGGAGGGTACTAACTGCAGTTAACCAGTCTGTCTGCATTTGTACATTATAGGTTACCAGAGCTAGCACTTAACCATAATTTTGGGTAAAAGGGGAGGGAGAAGGGACGAGTGAAGTGCATATACAAGCTTGGCAATAAGATGGGTTTATTGCACATTTTCCCTTAGTCATGGTTCCATATGATGTTTGAATGCAACCATGGTCTCTAGGCAGCGGCTCTTGTGGAACTCTTGTTTCTTTCTATAACTTCATGTTGTGGTACAGAGTTAAGGCAAATATGCTGGCCTTTGTAGGGCACAGATTTCCAGCATTATATTTGTGTGCTTTAGGGTTTTTAAATACTTCTAGCTATGTGCCTTAATGGCTCATGTAATGCATCCGTGTTTCTGAAGATATTAGTTGTTAATTACACTAGTTTTTTTCTAGTGAAACATACGACTAAAAATATTACTGTATCCTGGAATACATGCTGTTGAAAACTTGTCTCTTTCTTCCTTCTCCACAGTTTCTTGTTCAGTCTTCTGTTTTCTTACTTGCACTTTACTTCATTTCCCAGAAAGAAATGTCCATCATAGTAGCCCCTTTTATGAACCTCAGTTCAGGATAATATTCATAGCCCCTCAACTAGCCTGTTTGTACCCATTGCCATACTAGAATTTTCACAAATATTGACTTCTCAAATCATGTTTTAATAACAAAAAACCACCAAATCATGTTTCAACAACAACAACAACAAAATAGAAAAGTCCACCAAGACAGAAGATTACAATTCTTGTACCATTTTCTGCTTAGGCTGTAATTCGGCCCTAGAAATGGTTGTTGACACTGATAGATACAGAATTTCTCATAATTTCTGATCAGTCTGGCTTTATCTTAACAGCTGCTACTACTGCTTGAATGATATTCCCAAATACCTTCTAGTAAAAGCTGCATATATGCTTGGAGTTTTTCTTCTCTGCTTAATCTTAGTGCTTGCTTAACAATGTTGTCAACCCTTTCCCCCTTTTTCTGATTGTTCCTATGATGTTTCCCATCTGGAATATTCAGGGTCCCTGTGCCTGTCCGCTCACTGTGCCATAACTTATTTTGGAAATGACTTTCGTCATCCACATGGAAAAATCATGCCAGGAATGTATTTAATGTATTTTTAGTATAACAGCTGAGAAGAAGGAATGGGAGCTGGCTTCTGGAGCTCATAGTTTGGGAACTTCTGGTTCGATTCTTCCTTTCAGTCTCCCTTCAGTCCCTAGGATATAAGCGTTAAATAAGGGTTGTTGTAGTTCTTTTATGGAGTTCTGATGTGCAAAGTGTAAGTGAGGGTTGTTGATGTGCATCATTGAGACAAGGCGGTCATAGGCCTCATCCTCAGAATGGGATACCATCAAACATTTTCATCACAGAGTTGGAAGGGGCCATACATGCCATCAAGTCTAACCCTCTGCACAATGCAGGATCAGCCAGAGCACCCCAGACATGTCCAGCCGCTGCTTAAAGACTTTAAAACTGCTGCTTTTATTGCAGTAGTCAAAAGCCATAACAAATAATGCAATTCCAACCTAGTAAATGAGAACTAATAAAATGCATATATTAAACAGCTGTGTTTGGGGCCGATTGTTTTCCATCATAACAAATGTGATAAACCTTGCCATTCTAAAGGTAACCAGTTTGTCTGCTAACTATGATATTAGTTTAGCCTGATCTGGTCTTCCATAAAAATTGAGATAAAATGGACGCAAGGAATCTTTCATGTTCTGGAGCATATTTGAGTACTGGAGCGTCACATGAGCCAGATCCTCAATCTGCCTATACTCACAGATTGAAACAAACTTTCATTATTAGGAATCCAGCTATATCTACCATCTTACTACTAATGGCAAAATATCCAAACATGCCTTAGTAAAAGTCTTGCTAGGATCAAAGTTTATTAAGTCAGTGAAATAAGCTAGGAGAGTCAAGGGCAGGGGGAAATAGTACTTTTACCAAGGAACTGTTCTCAGGGTGCCTTAAAGACCTATTATCTTCTTGAACACGCAAATAATTTTTGTTTTATTACAAGTTTAGTTGTAAAGAAGCCAAGGCTCTAAAAAATTTTCTTTGGAGAACCCCAATTTGGCCACTAAATTCAGTACAAAACGTTGCCATGAGTTAGATTTCATCTGTCCATGTGACAGAGCTAAAAACCTGAGAATTCACAAAGTATCATTTTCAGCCAATAATTAATGGCCACTTTATAGGCCAGAACCATAATTGTGAGCAGTGATAGCTCAAATCTAGTCATAGCCAAAGCTTTTGAAGGAGTTGTTGCCAACAATAACCAGCCAAATTTATTTTGGACCATTTCTGAGGGGTGGAGATTTCCAAACAAGTGCTGAGGAAGACATTTCCTCTTTAAAATTTTGAAAGTTATGGGCACTAAACAGCCCATCAGAAGTAGATATCAGGTGGAACTGCGTAGATAATGTGATGTATATTATCTATCAGTCTTAAAAAGACTTTGTTCTCCTGATGAGTTCAGTAAGAATCCTTTTGTAGGTGGTGGATTCTCTTTGAACTATGCCTCTCAGAATTGTTTCTGACCCTTCAAACGTCTAGGATATTTCTACATCAGCACTCCTCTGTTGGAGTTCTTTTAGTCTGTATATATTTCTGTCTCTAGCTGTTTCTCAGTGCCCCCCTGCTCTACTTCCATCACCTCAGGATTTTTTTGTACAAAAGTGTAGATACGTACAATGGCAGATGTGCATCTGTAGAAAATGTTGGGATAATTAAATAGAATTCCAAATTTTAATACTGGAAGCCTTGAGCAGGTGGCCGGGCTGCTGCCGCTCCTGCTAGCTTGTCGTGAATACAGGCTGTTGCACCAGCAACTCACAGTCTCCATGCTACTTGAGGAGTAGTCCTAGTAGAGACTCAGCAACTCCTGACAGTGGCCAAGGTGAATGTTTATCCATTACTAGCCTGATACCCATGCTTCGCTACGGTATTTAAGTTCTGTAAATCCAGTTATAATACTGATGATGTGAAATTTGAAATGTGACATTTGTTGTAAGAATTCTAACAGAGAAGATTGTAGTGTAAGAAATGAAGTGAGACATAAGTACTTTCCCCCTCTCTACTGAAGGACCTTTCTCTAGACCACATTGGTGGTTCTGCCCTCAGGTGCTAGGATCACCAGGCTGCTTGGTGAGCTCACTCCTGAGCAGGCAACATAAAACTGTCCATTTAAAAAGCAGTCGTCTGTTAAGTCAACTCCTGCCACCTTCCACGAAGGTGATGACCTCTCTACTTGTGTTCCTGGATTGTTTTGCTCATATGGAGACTGTTGTTGCTGGTGATGTTGCTGGTAAGCCACTTTGAGAGTTCTTAGACTAGAAAAAGTGGAGTATAAAAACCTACTATTCTTCTGCATTCAAAGCAGATGTTCTTCCGCTGATCCACATTCCCTTCCTCTCCCCACAACGGGTACCTTGTGAGGTAGGTGGAGCTGAAAGAGTTCTGAGAGAACTGTGACTGGCCCCAGGTCACCCAGCAGGCTTCATGGGGAGGAGTGGGGAATCAAACTCAGTTCTCTAGATTAGAGTCTGCAGCTCTTAACCACTATGTTACACTGGCAGAAGGTTCCAGGTTCAGTCCCTGGCATTTGCAGTTAAATGCACCAGGTAGGAGGTGATGTGAATGACCTCTATTCAAGTCCCTTAATAGCCACTGCCAGTATGAGTAAACAGTGCTTGATAAGGCAAGTAAGATCAAGTGTCCTTCTAGTCCAGGCCACTTACTTTAGTAATGGCCAATCAGATACCTCTGAGAGATTGACACACAAGACATAACACGGGCTGTTCCCTGATTTGTCTATCTGATAATCAAAAGTTTGAACATGGAGGTTCTACTTAGCTCTCATGATTAATATCACAGATGATAGATTGATGTTCCATGAATTAATTCTTTCTTTAAAAGCTACATAAGCTGATGGCCAGCACTGCATCTTTTGTTTATTAATGTATCTCTTTTTTTAACTTTATCTACTTTCTGAACTTGCACAGAATTCTATATGTGGTTGTAGGTGATGTTTTTGACAATGGCATTATGATGCTTGCTGTTCATTTCCCATCCTTTTCCTAACTATTCCTAACATTAAATTTGCCCTTTCCATTACTGCAATAAAGAGAGCTGACATTTTTCAGTGAGCTTTCCACTATCTCTTTCCAAGATCTCTTTCCTGGGAATTCTAAAAGGTTAGCAAAGTAAGTCTTTCCTTTGCAGAAGCCATGCTGAAATAAATCTGTAACTACAAAATAAAATACACAGGGTGATGTCATAGGCCTCTTGCTCAGTACAAAATACAAAATAAAATACACAGAGTCAGAGGCCTTCCTGAAAAATAGATGTTTTGTCAAGGGACCATAACTTAGTGGTAGAGTATTTTGTTTGATGTGCAGAAGGTTCCAGGTTCCATCCTTGGCATATCCAGTTAAAAGGATCAAGTAGCAGGTAATATGAAAGATCTGTGCCTGAGACCCTGTGCCTGAAAGTTGCTGCCCACCAGAGCAGACAAAACTGACCTGAATGGACCAATAGTTTAATTCAATATAAGGCAGCTTCATGTGTTCAGCTTTGAAACAGAGATTGCCTAGCTAGTATTTTAAGGAGGGATAGGTGCCACCATTGAAAATACCATTCTCCTTGTAACTTTACCACTGCAGCCATAAGCAGAGTTTGAAGTCACTGGATTTAGAAGGGTATAACACTGTTTACTATTGTACTGTAAGGGACTCATGTGGGGAACAAAGCAATCCTATTAAATGTTACTTGCTGCTAATGCTATTAGTACTGCTGAAAGTTTCAACTACTGTTAACAAAAAGGCCCACGTAGAGTGTGTTACAATAGTCCAGTCTAGAGGTTACCAAGGCATGTATGGTCATAACCAGAACGTTGTTGTTCAGGAGAGAGCACAGCAGGCACACCAAATGAAGGGCTTTTAAAATACATATCTTAAAAGTATAAGCATATTTTATTATACTTTTACAGAAGTTGCCCAGTGGTCTCTCCCCTCCCTGACTGATCAGTTTCACATCTGCTTACCTTGCTCCCAAGTACTTCCAGACCATTCACTGGGCCCCTGGATGAACTGCAGTTATAAAAAGGTCCAGTGACCTTAAGCGCCACCCAGTTACATTGCTTTGTCTAGGACGACCTTAAGCTGTGAGGCTGGCCCATCAGGGTGAGTCTAACTCCATCTGGGCCACCATGACTGCCTATTCCCGGGACAGTCGGCACTGTTCCTTGAGAGGGGTGTTGTCATAGGCCTCCTGCTCAGTAGCACACAAAATCCTGCAGCCTTCATTCTCCATTAGCTTCTGTTCACAGGGGCAAAATATTTAGATTTCTGACTCTCCCACAGAGTCAGTAATATTACCAGGTAGTTTTTATCCCCTATGTATATTTTAGTTGCCCAAATTGATATTGACTTACCCTGGCAAAGTTGTTTGAGATGCACAAATACCAGAGACTTTGATTTTTTTGGCAGCAAAGAAGTCAAAGCCCAGGCATGCCTTTGGCTTGGGAATATAGTGGATGGTGTTCCTGTTCAAATACTAAGTGGGAAGTGCCCTGGTGAGGCATTCATCTTTTCCCCCAGCTGCTCAGATGCTGTTACTTTTATGGGAATATCCCTGGTATTTCATTATGTTGAAAGGTGCCTTGAAGCACTGTGCTATAAGCTGTTCCTTCCTGTTCTCCATGTAACTTATGGTTTAGATTTGTTTGTTTGTTTGTCCACGGGGAGCATGTGAGCAAGTAACAGCACTGCCATTGTATAAAATGCAAGCAAAAACTACTACTCAGTATTCTGGAATTCCAGAGGTGAGACTTAACAGGGAGGGACCCCCTGATGGTGTGCTAATTCTTAAGAAAACGGAGAGGGCTCATTCTAGTTCAGAAGTGTGTGTGTTGAGAGGATTCTCTTTCTGCCTGGGAGGTATGGTTTAAATTAGTCTCTTTATCCATACCTCAGAACCCGGGCACATGTAATACTAAAAAAAAGTGCCTTCAGATGTATACTCCTCATCCTTGCAGGAGTGCCATCCTCCATATATCGCCTTCTATCAGTAGTAGCTTTGTTTCTGCTTGTGTAAATAATTACCAAAGATGAAGCTGCTGCTGGAAATAAAAGAGAGAAAGTTCTACCATGGTTTTTGAGCTGCTTTCAGTCTGCAGGAAACCCTCTTGACTCCATCTCCCTTAGAAATTGGCACTTGCTTGACACTGTTAAAAGAATTGGCCTACATTCTTAGGGACTAGAGAAGTTGCAACAAGTACATGGGGAAAATGGAAGGGCCTGATGTTTTTTTCTTTCTAACTTTAGTTTCTGGACAGCTGAGACACTCTGAGAATTGTAGAGGATAACCTTTTGGATAAGATTAGATAGTGTTCAAATAAAGAGGTGATGGTGCGTCTTATATGCTAGTGCCAAGCTCTAAAGAAGTTTGATGCCTTGCCCACAATGTTCACAATCAAAAGCTATAAGTGAGACAATGGGAGAAACAATATCTCTACAAGTAAAATGACAGCTTAGTTGTTTTTTGCTAAAATTCTTCAAAAATGTAGTTATAGGTAAACTGCTGGCATTTGTCATGAGACATGTTAAATGTGAACAATGCTAACTGATTTCAGTCCTAGGATATGGGAATTTAGAAACAGCAGAAGGATTGGGATAAGGACATAATGAAAGGTGAATTCTGTGAAACTTGATACCAGTGACAAGATGGTTAAACTTCATTACACTGGGTGAAAGGATCTTGAAAGGAGTTCTGGAACTGAGAAGGGAAGATGAAATCAAAGGCCATGTTTTTGATAGTGTGATCTGCATATTTGCTAGTTCTAGCCACCTAGGATCGAGTATGCCAAGAGTGCAAGGCGTACATATTTTAAAGAAATAATATACAAATTATTGTTATTTATAATTAATCTGCTTCTAATAATTAATTGTTGGGAATTATTTACTAATTAATTGTTCTTTCTGGCCACTGGGTAGAATCATGTGTTCACATGAGGTCCTATTCCATCTGAATAGACTGTATCCATTGTGTGAATCTGTCTAGTTAGAGTGTTTCCCAAGTTATTTCACATGGTAAATAACATAAAGCAATACCAGCCCAACCCTATAGCAACTTGATCTTTACTGGAAAGGTTTATATTAAAGATCACAAAATTCATGCCTATTTGGCTTACTCAAAATAGTTTCATTAAACAATAGTTGACTTTCTCCAAAAACCTTAACTGTAGTTTTCTGTATGAAACTATGCAATACCATGATATGCTCATTTATTAACAGAAGATCAGAAGCTTTTGTTGCCTGAATATTTAACATGAGAAAGAAGACTAGCTGCATTAAATCTGGTGTGTTACGTAGCTCAGCCGCCAAGTAGGACTCTTATTTTCCCATTTAAAAAACTGTGTAATAATGTATGTTTATTCCACACATACTTTTCTCTCAAAAGCAATATAGATTTCTGGCGTTTCTGAACGCTGTTTAGCAGACTATTCGTTGTGTGCACATCTGGATGTTTTACATCTGAATTTCTCTTGCGTTCCCAGCCCTACTGCACCTGATCCATGACAGATGAAGGCTTTCTTTCTTTTTTTGGGGGGGAGGTGGGTTATGATTCTTTGTGTGTCAGAATCTTTTCCCAGCTTTGCTTCCTTTCTCTGTGTGGTCAAACTCTCTGACCTCTCTTGTGGCAGTCTTGTTTGCACAGAAGCTTCTCCTGCCTTCCTAGTGTATGCTTAGAGAGTTCACAGTGGGATAGTTTTCCTTTGAAGCTGAATCCAGAAGCTCTGGGTCAATGTCGGTTCCCTGTCTTTATATCTTGGCTAGAGTGAAGAGCGCCCAGCATTACAGCACAACACAAAAACAAAAGCTTTTTGGATGTTTGCAACCCCCAAGATAGTCATGCTGTTAGAGGAGGCTATGTTGACTCTTCCCACTGGGTGACAGAACTCTTTGTCTGCGTGCAATTAAGGAAGATATAGAGAAAACACCAGCCAATAATTTTGCATTCTTCAAAATTCTTATGATTTATCAATGGGGAGAAGAAAAATACTTTAAATTCAGGCATTGCCTCATGCAATAATGTATGGTGCAATAGGAACTATATGAATTTAACAATCTCAGGGTAAATTTCTGGAACAGAAAAGGTCTGGGTAAACTTTGTAATCACACAGACTGTCATAAAGGGTAAGTAAATTAATTCAATATTTTTCTACCTTTTTCTTTTGCTAGGCAATGTTTGCCAACTTTCCGCCATCCACCATCAGCCCGATAGGCCTGTCTTCTGCTTCTGGTGCCTGCAGAACATCAAGTGCCATTTCTAGCAATCAGAAGGCACCCAGCCTGTACAAAGTTATGTCATCCGAGAGTGCATCTTCAAACTTGGTCCCAAAACCCCCAGCCAATCACAGACAGGCCGTGATCAGAAAGGTAGCATCCCAGAGGATTTCCAAGTAAGTTTTCATTCATCAAGACGGAGTTTGCTTTTGAAAAATTTAGATGGGGACCACTAGCATCTAGTGTTCCTTTCCTTGTCCTTGAGGACATGCGATTTGTAATATGATCTGAAAAATTAAACTTGGGACAAACAGACATAGGAGTTGCTGTACTGGATCAAAGCCAATGTTCCTTTGTCATGAGTACACATTGGGAAGCCACCTAATGTGTCAGCTTCCAAATGTGCCTTTCGGGGCAAAGCAGATGTCTGTATCCCTGCTGTATATTATGAGGAACTTGATTAACTTGTAGCAATTGACCTAACCTCTGTGTTGAAAAAGTAACATATGATTCAGCCTTCATCTTGTGGCAGAATATAGCTGGTATTTAATAAGCCAAAGAAAGAGCCAGGAAAAAATTCTTATAGACTAGCTCGTATCCTTGTGAAAGTGCCTTTTGAACTCCATATCGGTCATTTGTTTATTGCTTGGCACACAACATCCTTCTTGTATAACTTCTGTATCCCACAACAAAAAAGCCCAATTGTTAATGTTTCAAATGTGGAACAATTTTGTATTGTGTCCTGTTCCGCTTTTGATTATGAATATATTGCAATAAGTATCTCCTAAGTGAGTAGTTGAAATCCTCATAGTTTGTAAATGTGTTCTCTTTCTATTTTTATGGAAGTCATGAAGTTGAAGTCTTCACATCTTCCCTTGACCATTTGTTGTTTTGTGGCTTTCGATCATATTTCCTCCAGCTTCTCTCTTCACTAGACTAAACAGTCTGTCTCTACCAATACAGAAGCCTTCTAATGCTTCTGACAGATTGTCATCCATTTTTGTATTTGTTAAAACAGATTGTAGATATTCCTAGTTCTGTACCATTTTAGTCTCCTGAATTTGGTTCCTTTCAAGTTTTTACTCTCTTTAAGAGAAAGGGTGCTTATTGCAAGTGTCTTGGAAGGGACTCTTTTGATGTAGCACACTGATGCAGGATTGCAGTTTCATGGCAAAACTGAGAGAGGATAGGTAGAGGAATGTGAAAGGCTTGAAGACAACGTTAGGGATCTGTCGACATAAGTGTATTGAGGAATCCTATTTCAAACTGTTTCACACACTAAGATTTTGAAGAAGTAAGAGGATGAAGAGAGGATCAGAAGGATATTCTGCTATTTCTGCTGCTGTTTAATCAGGGTCAGACTCTTCTTTACTGCCCAGTGGTTACCTCAGTACGTACATGTGGAAGAAGCAGTTGTGATGGGCCTGCGCCGCTGATTTTTTTGTCTAATTCTCCCAGTATTGCGGGTGGTGCATGTTAGTTCAGGTGACAAGTCTTTTCATTGAGTTCCGCTGCCAAGCAGCAAGATGTGTATTTGAAGATGCCGGTGTGCTGTGCTCACTTATTGGCAAGGAGAATGTTTATCCTTGTGAGATGGAATTGCATCTCCTTGGACAGACTTTACTTTACTGCGTTCTTGTGGTTTCTGCTCTATGACAGGCAGGAGTGTGGGAAAACCGGAAAAAGCTCAACATCAAAAATGTACAGAAGGGGGAAGAAAGCAAAAGATTTCTTCACAATTTCAGAACATAGTCCAATTATCAAAGGCTGCAAGTAGTCATTCCGGAAATATTTTCTGAGTTGCTGTTCAGACTCCAGCATTAGGTTCCAAACCTATTCTTAACATTTGTGGGATCTTATAGTAACTTTTTTCTTACTTACATGGAGATAAGAGTTTTCAGTTGGTCTTGAATTTTTGGGGTTGACTGCATCCAAAGTTCTTCCCAATCTGTACTTCTGATCTGTCCTGTATAGTCTGTCATTCCAACAGGATCGAAGGGTGGGGGTGGGGGGAGGAACAAGTTTTCTACAGGCAGTTCAGATGAAATATTTTTGAGGTGTTTGAAGTCCACATGTTCTATTCAATGTCAGCTATTGACCATTCTTTGCTCCTATTTCTGGCCTGCTTTTGAACTGCACCATCAAGAATTCCATTACATCCATGGTAGAAAATGTGAGAAAATTGCTACCTTCAAATCTCAGTTCCTCATCTGTAAAATGAGAATAATTTCTGTGGTTTGTTTGTTTTCCCAGTAATTTACTCTTTTCTTTTTTAAAAATTGCCCCATTATGAAATCCTCATTAGCTGGTAAAATTAAGTTCTATACAGACTTGAAGTTTTCCTCTATCATGCTACTAAAATCCTTTATGCAAACAAGAGAACATGCATTTCAGGAATAGAACAAGCTGCCTACAGAGAGAATCTCCCTCCCTTGAAAAGGTTCTCAACAAAAACTTGGAGAAGGAGGTTGGCCTCTAGATTTGTTTGGTCTGTTCTGAATTCTGTAGCTGAGGACAAACTTCATTCCTGAGAACAAACTTCATTTTGTAGAATTCCAATCTCAGAACTTGGTGCTGTCTCCCCCCCCCCCCCCAATTTCTGGAAACCACTTTCTATTCCTTTTTCTTTCTGTTGTTTCATTTTAGCTTAGTATCAGTCTCTTAGCACAACTAGTGGATCTCTTTTTAAATTTTTTGGGAGAATTTCTTATTGGAAAGGAGGTATTGAGTAAACCTAGAATCAGTATTGCTTGCCTGAACGATATCATTGTTGCAGTCTCAACTAGACCACATCTGTCCTTCAGGAGGTGAAGAGGATTACTAGAGACAGAAAACATTTGCTGAATACATTATAGATATCTTAAAGATGAAAATTACTAATTCAAAAACTATTTGAGTAGCTTGAGAAACTCCTCTGGTTGGGATTTTTCCCCTTTCCACTGCTCACACACATACTTTCCCAAAAACCCTACTTAAAAAAGTAACAAGAACCAGATAAAGCAGGCTTGTATCTTGATATATTTCTTTTGGTTTTCTTGGCTTCCTAATTTACTAAAGAATAGAAGATGTACAGAACAGAAAGATGTCATGTAAACAGATTCAGGAGGTTTAGAGGAACTGTAATAAATATAAGCCATTTGTTGAAATGAAATAGCACCACAGCTTGGTTTCCTATGCCACATATTGGTACAGGATATCAAAGCCCTGTGGCACTCTGGTGGAAAGTACCATCAAGTCACAGCTGACTTGGGGCAACCCCATAGGGTTTTTAAGGCAAGAGACATTTAGAAGTGGTTTGCCATTGCCTGCTTCTGTGTCACAGCCTCAACATTCCTTGGAATTCTCTCATCCAAATACTACCCAGGGCCGACCCTGCTTGGCTTCCAAGATCTGATGAGATTGGGGTAGCCTGGGCTATCCAGATTAGGGGTGACACTTTACACCCATGATAATACATGAAAGACCTAATGCACTGGTTTTACAGTAGGCTCCATTGCTCTGGCACATGCTTCTATGGGGCAGGGGATGCAGTGCAGAAAAAAGATCTACCCTCCGTTCCCTATTCCTTCTCAGCTTTGACTCTAGCATAACTGCACCTTGGAGTTGTGATATCACTTTTCATCAACTTGCAATGAGTTCTGTTAGCTCTCATGGAAGACTGAATATTTGGCAGAAGCCCTCTCTGCTTGAATATCAACAGTGGCACATGATTTCCTTTCATTGGGAACATGATTGATTGGACTGTCCATAAAATTAGGCTGTAAATAAAAAGATAGGCTTTTGGCTGCTGAGAATCCAGCTGGGTAGTTTCTATATCACAGATAGAAAAGTGCTGTGGGAATGATAGTATTTACCAGGGAAGTCAAACAAATAATTTAAAGCATTGGAGATTGTGCAGATAGTCGAGAATGCCACGTAGTCGAGAAAGCCACACTTCACTTTGCTATCCTCCCTTACAAATTAAAAACTAAATGATTTATAAAGCCTTGGATGAGTTGTAGGGTTAGCACTTACAAACTAATCTAAGTAGAATGATCTTATACTAGTACTTTACATCACCTGGACTGTTCTTAGAAGGTTTTATGATTGTTTTAAAGATTATTTATATGTTTTAATTTCTGTAAGCCACTCCAGGCCTGCTTCGGTGGGGAGGGTGGGGTATAAATTTGATAAATAAATTGGAATCTAGTTCTCTCACAAATCATAGGTGAAGTGGCTGTGCTTGTACTGTACCACTTCAGAGTGCTCACATGATCAATGCTCCTCTGTATTAAAAAAAAAATCCCATCCATGTTGTGACAAAATGGGGACCCACCCTCAGCCCTGGGAGACTGAGCAGCTGTTCTGTGGCTCACAAGCCCCTGTTTTTGCCTGCCCACCCTGCCTGGTGGGGCTATTTCCCTTCTTCATTTGCTGCCACCACTCACTGGATTCACACCGCCTTCCTAGAGGGACAGTGAGACCCCTCTGGCTGATTCCCCACTTTGGGAAAATGGGTACCTTGATCTTTGGGCACCCCCTGGAGAGTTGGCAAATGCTCCGATTTGGGTCTGTTTGGTTTCCCTGGCCTCCCTTTGCCTCTGGTAATGTGCTGAGTGGGGAGGACTAAGTGGTCAAGGTGCTTCCAGGTCTTATAACTCAAAAAGGTTTATTTGAACTATATACAAGTTAGGCACAAAAATTAACACAATCGGGCACAGAAAATAAACAGGAGTAAACCGCAATTCCTCTGTCCCTAAACACACCCTCTCTACCTCTGGAGGTTGTGGCCTCAGGATGGGATTTGCTTTCCCCCTCCTTGTTGTTGAGAGAAACTCCAGCCCTCCTCAGGACTGCTACTCTCCTTGACTCTCCACCATGATTTATAGTGGCCGGATTGCCCACGGAGTGTGGAGTAGCGGGAGTCCCACCTGTACGTTCCCTTGAAGCTGCCGTCCAAGCTGAGCCAAAGGCCAAGACTAAAAAAACTCCCCTGATGGGCCAAAGCCTTTATCTCGTTTCTTGCCTGCGTCAGTGACCTCTTGGTAGTCGAAGAAGTTGGTGAGCTGCTCCACCCACGCTTCCCAGAACTCAGGTTTTGCGGGGTCGAAGACTTTGAGGTGTCCCGAGGCGGTAGCCATTACTCTCGAGCAAGGCAAGGAGCGGTTGTCCTGGGGAGCGTTGCACATTGCGGTGTTGTTCGTGAGTGATGTGGGGCTCAGTGGCTTCCGATGGATTGGTGCTCAGTGTTGGGCTGGAGGAAAAGTACTGGTTCCAGACGTGTTGGTAAGTGAAACCGCTCATAGTTTATTTCAGCTCGGGAAAACAAGACAAGGAAAGCAGGACCGGGGGCCTGCTTTTATTCCCATTGTGAACCACACCCAAACACACACCCGCACCCGTAATAGGATTATTTACAGTACACTTGCATTCCATAGGTCACTCTAGGATCCTGACTGCCCGATTGGGTGCGTTCTAGGATTCGTGCTGGCTATTGTCTAAGACAGCGAAGCTTAAGCTGTTCGCATGGCTGTGTGAGGACCGGACCGCGTGTGCAGTCTATGTAAGAACACAACAGATGGTTTTTAAGATGTGATTTTTATTATGTATGTTTTAATTTGTTATCCATGATGGTGGCCCTTATGAGGGCAGGAGGGTGGAGCATAAATTTTGTAAATTAAAAAAGGAAAAGGAAAAAAATCAAAAGAAGAACTGCTAGAGACAGGCAGCCATTATCACTATAGCAGCTCACAGGAGAAGGAAGCTGTGAAATGAATCATAGAATCATAGAGTTGGAAAGGGCCTCCTGGGTCATCTACTCCAACCTCCTGCACAGTGCAGGAAATTTAGAAATACCTCTCCTTCCACACTTGCAGTGACCACTGTTCCACGCCTAGAAGATGACAAAAATCCTCCAGGATCCCTGGCCAAACTGGCCTGGAGGAAAATTGCTTTCTGACCCCAGAGTGGCAATCAGCATTTCCCTCGGCGTGTAAGAAAGGGCCACAAGAACTAAGCACTGAGTCAACCCTTCCTGCCCTCCCTCTCATGATCTGCCTATGTTCACACAATCAGTACTGCTGTCAGATGGCCATTTAGCCTCTATTTGAAAACCTCCAAAGAAGGAGAGCCCACCACCTTCCGAGGAAGCCTGTTCCACTGAGGAACCGCTTCAGGAAGCTCTTCCTAATGTTTAGCCAAAAACTCTTCTGATTTAATTTCAACCCATTGGTTCCGGTCCAGTGTTCTGGGGCAAGACAACAACATACCATCCTCTATATGGCAGCTCTTCAAGTACTTGAAGATGGTTATCATATCAGCTCTCAGTTGTCTCCTCTCCAGGCTAAACATACCCAGCTCCTTCAAACTTTCCTCATAGGACTTGGTCTCCAGACCCCTCACCATCTTCGTTGCCCTCATCTGGACATGTTCCAGCTTGTCTATATCTTTCTTAAATTGTGGTGCCCAAAACTGAACACAGTACTCTAGGTGAGATCTAACCAAAGCAGAGTAAAGTGATACCATCAGTTTGTGTGATCTGGACACTATACTTCTGTTGATACAGCCCAAAATTGCCTTTGTCTTTTTAGCAACCGCATCACACTGCTGAAGAGCAACACAAAAGAATGTGGTGCCATTAAATTAAAATGTATGTATTTAACTTAGTTTTGATGTTTATTCCACGCTTCTTGGGAAGTGACTTTTATGGGACTCTGAATGATTTACTGTCCAGATGCCGCTGATCATATCCCAACCCCCAACCCCCCGTTTCACCAGTGGCTACAGTAGTGGCCCTTAAGGCATCTATATAGATTATTTTGTATTGGAATCAGTTTTCAGCAAATATGTAATTTCTCTGTATGTTATGAATAAGCCAGTTCGTCGGGAGAATCTTTTGGCAGGATGATTCTTTGGTTACATGTTGGTGCCCTGTTTAAGCTATGATCCAGAATTTTTTGTACTTCGAAGTATAGCAGGAACAGAGATGGGATGAGGCTTTTATTTAGGCTTCAGAAAACCTACCTCAGGGAAAGAAATTGGAAAGGTTTACTGCTCTGGTTTTAATCCTGTTCTTCCCAGGTTTAATATCCTTTGGCAGAAATAAATTAGCTAACATGTGCTGGGTGTAACCTACCCAAACGAAAATGCTCAAAGGAAGACTGGAGCAGAGCAAACACTCAGCTGCTATTGGGAACCCTTCCTCTCCCCCAGAGAGCAGTTTCTGCACATCTCCCACTGGCTGGAAGGCAGGCTCCATCAGTGGGAAGAGCTCCCTGGCTTCCCAGACCAGGCCTGTCTTTTGAACAGGAAGTAGGATCTCTTAGGAGCCTCCTTCAAGCTTGTTCTTTCTGGTTCTTGTACCTTTTGTTTGCTTTGGGTTCCTTTTTATTCTCTCCTCTAAGGAAAGCCTTTTCTTCCCAGTGAACATTTCTACTCAGGAAGTAACTTTTTCTGTTTGGGGATATAGGGAAGACCAGGGCTTTTTTTGCAGAAAAAGCCCAGCAGGAACTCATTAGCATATCAGGCCACACCCCGACAGCACAGCTCATTGGCATATTAGGCCACTCCCCCATGTTACCAGAAGTGTGCTCATCCAGCCACACCCACCTTTTGCTTCTTATTCTGTTTACCTTGTTTGTTGTCCAAACCCAGGGCTTTTTTGTAGCACGAACTCCTTTGCATGTTAGGCCACACACCCCTAATGTAGCCAATCCTAATGAGTTTCTGCTGTTGGGTGTGGCCTATTATGCTAATGAGTTCCTGCTGGGCGTGGCCAACTTGGAAGCCAGCCAGAACTCCGTTCCTGTGCGTTCCTGCCCAAAAATAGCCCTGGGGAAGACCGCATTAGAGCTGGCTATCATTTCTCCAGGGCTGAGGCATTTCAAGTGTTCACCGGGCTCCAGTAGCCAGCTGCAGAGCTTGTTCTCCCCTCCCCCACTCCTTTGGCTGGGGGCAGAAAGCATAGCAATAAAAACATACAAGTCCAGGTGCTTATTCCAGTTCAACTTACAGACCAGAACGTGCCCAGATAGCTGGAAACAGGCTGTGCAGTGAGTCTTATGTCAGCTTGGGCACCATCCACTGACATCCTCTATCTGCCTGCCTCCCTTGGCTGGATGACCAA
>NW_015170887.1:445006-502787 GCF_001447785.1 Gekko japonicus
GGTAATGTGGCAGTTTCCTTCTCTTGGCAAGTTTATTTTATTTGCTTTATTTGTGGCCTGCCTTTCTCTCTGAGACTCAAGGTGGATTGCACGTTGTAAAAAAATGAAATATTAACTTCTAAAGATAATGCAGTCTCAGATGGATTTAGGGGAGCGTCTTCAGTCCCTCCCCATACCCCGATGTCATAGCTCTGGATCATAACCTGGGAACATCTCAGCTACCAACTCTCCAAGCAAATGTGAGTCAGTCTCAGGGGACCCTGGTCATGCCATACTTGAACTCCTAAGACCTTTCAGCACAAAAAGTTTCAGTTTGGTAAGTCAGAGAGCCACTGTTCATGGTTGAGTCAGTAGTTGGCCTGGCTCCAACCAGGCAGAGGTGCTGTCCTGGATGTAGAGACTGTCCTATGGACATGATAAAGAGTTAAGATTTAGAAGAAGAAAAATTCCCTTTCATGCTGTCCTTACTGCAACTTGAGTCCTGTTAGTTGTTTTAAGCTCATAAGTGTCTGGGTTAATCAGGGTGCTTGACCCTTAGACATTTTTGGCAGCAATTCCTGTTAACACCCTGCCACAGCAGGGATCATTGAACCTAAAGCTCTTGGCTGGCCACATATATGCATTTTGGTCAAGAGCAATGAAGACAAAGAGTTACTGGCATTGGCTCTTTACAGCTCCTGACTGTCCTGAGTTCAAACCCCAGTTTGGGCATGAGTCGCACTTGTTACTGTTGATGCTTTCTCTCCTGGCTCATTCTCTTTCTGTATAGATGTCTTAGAATGGCAGATGTAGCTTGATTGGGCAATAAGAACAGTAGTGTACAGTGGAGAAGAGGTCATCAGAATAAGAGAGGACCAAGGTACAGTCTGACGTTAAGGCATGTAGGAAAGTGAGTGAAAGGTAGAAAGAGCTGTGGCAGCTCTGCTCAGCTGAGCAAAACCTTCTGAAGATGTTACTCTGCAAACAGATAAAATTGGCAATTGCCTGTTCACACATAATCTTCGTGGTGGCTCCTGCACTGCAGAATAGTCTACCTTGAAGCTATTAGATAGGTCCCCCACACTTCTACTGTTTCACAAAATGTGCAGAACAGAATTGTTCAGGGGTTGTTCTTGTAGAGGGAGCAAAGCTCTGGTGTAATCATTTGGCTCAGGAGATGACTTTTATTAGGGATAAAGTCTTTACTACACTGATTGTCTTTTAGCCTCAAACAGATACGCTTGCATGTAGAATTCGGGTTTAGAAATCTTTGTTGTTAGATTCAAATGTTATCTTCTTTGTAGTCTGCCTACTGACTGACTTAAAAGGTTTTTATCATCCTTGTAATCTGCTTTGCATCCCAGTGTGAAAGGTGAACTATAAATAAAAATATTACAGACTAAAACCAGATAAAAACTTCCCAATGAAGACGGCTGCTGTTCATACCCAATCAAATGCTGCTCATTTGAGATGGCTGCTGTTTGAGATGGCTGCTGTTCATACCTGCTGTTCATACCCTCTCATGGAAGGGGCCATACAGACCATCTAGTGTAGTGATGGCGAACCTTTTAGAGACTGAGTGCCCAAACTGCAACCCAAAACCCACTTATTTATCACAAAGTGCAAACACGGCAATTTAACCTGAACACTGAGGCAAAATCAACACTTCCAAGGCAGCTGCCACTGCACACCTCTGCCCTCAGCCCAGCCTGCCTGCTTGCCAGTCACTCTCACCCACCTCCGAAGCAACTCTGTGCTGGGGCGACGGCTCGCGTGCCCACAGAGAGGGCTCTGAGTGCTGCCTCTGGCACCCGTGCCATAGGTTCGCCACCACTGATCTAGTCCAATTAATTTAGTGAGTTAGGAAATAAAATAAAAAAGAGGGTGGGTGGGATTTGATTGGCCTTTATTTATTTATTTACTGGCCAGATATTTGATTATTATTGGCAATCAATTTGGACTTTTTGTGGTAGGATAGGTTAGGGGAACTGTGGGAGCTCCTGGTCGCCGCCGAAGGCAATGGTTTGCTGGTTTGCTGCCGCGGAGGAAGGCGGGGCAGCAACAAATAACAGCTTTTGTAGTAAACAAGCATATTATTTGGACAGAAACAGTCCCAAATGGCCAAAATAGGACCAGCAGCATACTTGGATGTCAAGATAAGCTTGATATCACTAAAAGCACTAAACTCCTTGACAGTATATTTTTATCACATACATAGCATGTTAAGTGTGAACAAAATTAGTCACATTTAAACAGTGAATGTATGTTTGAAAATAAGTTGTTTGTTAATAAAAAGTCCACACAGATTAGTTTAAATGAATAAACACTCTAGGGCAGGGGTCCCCAACCATTTTGAGCCTGCGGGCACCTTTGGAATTCTGATACAACGTAGTGCATATAGCCACAAAATGTCTGCTACACGAGGTAGAGCCAGCCACAAAAATGGCTGCTGTGGCTTATCTTCAGTCACATAGCAAAGATCCTCAAGCTGTGGTGTCAGCTGTTGTCCAAGTAATGTTTTTAAAAATCTGCATAGCCAGTTAAATCTCCAGTGGCCAGTCAGAAGTCTTGCTGGGAAAAACCACCACCTGGCCCCGCCTGCTTTCTAAAAACACTCAGCGGGATCCAGGAAAGGTTTTGGTGGGTGCCAAGGGTGGCGTTACAGCTGCAGAGCTTTCTGGATGATGCTTCCATCCTAGATCCTTTCCAGTCCGGTTTTCGCCCGGGACATGGGACGGAGACTGTGCTGGTGACCCTTACTGACGACCTCCGAAGGCACCTGGATTGAGGCGGTGTGGCGGCACTGTTGCTGTTAGATCTGTCGGCCGCATTTGATACGGTCGACCACCAGTTGCTGACCCACCGCCTTGCCGATGCGGGGATTAAGGAGCTGGCCCTCCAATGGCTTGCCTCTTTTCTCCAAGGTCGGGGACAAAGGGTGGCAGTCGGGGAACAGCAGTCCTGGAGGCACCCACTTAAGTGTGGTGTGCCTCAGGGGGCGGTGCTGTCCCCGATGTTATTTAACATCTATATGCGCCCCCTTGCCCAGATTGCCCGGAGGTTTGGGCTTGGGTGTCATCAATATGCAGATGACACCCAGCTCATGTTGGGCGGCCAGTCGGACTCCAGTCCAGAAGACCTCTACCGGGCATTACAAGCCGTGGCTGGTTGGCTCAGGCTGAGTCGGCTGAAGCTAAACCCGGCAAAGATGGAGGTCCTGGGCCTGAGTCGGGTCGGTTTGGGGTTGGGGCTCCCTCTCCCGACCTTTGATGGGGCGCCGCTGGTGCCAGCGTCGGAGGTTAGGAGTCTGGGAGTGTTCCTGGACTCTGCTTTAACAATGGAGGCCCAGGTAGCAGCCACTGCCAAGTCGGCCTTTTACCATCTTCAGCTGGCTCAGCAGTTTGACCTCTTCCTTGACCGCGATGACCTGGCCACAGTGATCCATGTGATGGTCACGTCGAGGTTGGACTACTGTAACACTCTCTACATGGGGCTGCCTTTGTCGCAAGTCCGGAATCTGCAGCTAGTGCAGAATACGGTGGCCAGGCTGCTGCTGGTCTCACTAGGCGGGACCATATCAGGCCTGTCCTGAGAGCGCTGCACTGGCTGCCAGTAGCATACCGGATTCATTTCAAAGTGCTGGTTCTTACCTTTAAAGCTCTATATGGCCAGGGTCCGGCATACCTAAGGGACTGCCTTTCCCCATATGTTCCCCCAAGGGCACTACGGTCGGGGACTCAACATCGATTGGTAACCCCAGGTCCTAAAGATATTAATTTGCTGTCACCAGGGCCTCACCAGGGCCAGGGCGTTTTCAGTGGCGGCTCCTACCTGGTGGAATGAGCTCCCAGAGGAGATCCAGGCCCTGCAGGACTTAGCACGGTTCCACAGGGCCTGTAAGACGGAGCTCTTCTGCCAGGCTTTTGAGTAGGAGCCGCCACCATCACTATACCATCACCGTACCACCACCACTAAATGGAGTGGGTGTCATCGGGGAACGAGACAGCCCTGGGAGGAAGGATGGATCGTTGTACCATCTGGAGTCTATTATCTGTATTTTATAGGAATGATCGTTTTATTGCTTGTTTTATTCTGGTTTTACCTGTTGAATTTTGGCATATGTGCCCATCTGTTAGCCGCCCTGAGCCCATCTGGGGAGGGCTGGGTATAAATTTACCAATAAATAAATAAATAAATAAATGGGGCCCGTGGGCATCATGTTGGGGATCCCATTCTAGAGTGTGTGAAAAAGTGCTAAAAAGACAAAGTCCTGCCCAAATCAGGGTGGAGGAAGAATCTGAATTTGGAGCTAGTTGCATTGTAGTGGAGGAGGAATAAAAGGAGAGGCAGCCCTTCCCCCGCAGCAGGAATTAAATGCACCTGCTCCCAGAAGGAGGTACATTTGTCTTCATTATTACTCTTTCAGTGCCTGTTAACTATTATGGGTGATTTTCACATGGGGACAGGTTTCCCCTTTGCTGGTGCAGCTGTTGATAAAGCCTTGGGGAGAACTGGGGGAGCTGTATTGGTGGCAAAGCAGCCCGGGAGCCACACTGGGCTGGGTGGTGGGTGCTGGAGAGTGTGGGGGCTGCACCAGGCCCAGTTGCAGATGATGGAGAGCCTGGAGGCCATGCCATGCCAGGCAAGAATGGGAGTGGGGGTGGGCCCCCGCGTGAGTGGGGTGGGCCCCCCACTTGTGATATTCTACTGCTAATTTTTTTAAAAAACAGCCTCCCCCCCAGGGAGGGGATGGCTGCTGTGGGAACAGTGTTAGGGGAAATGGCTGCCATGTAAGTGGGAAAATCTGAAATTTCCTACCCATGCAGCAGTTGTTCAGCCTTTATTACAGTCTTCCCCAAATGTTGGGGGCAATGCAGTTTTGATAAAGATTGGAGAAAAGACATGGAAACCTGGTAGGTGGGTAGGTGCACAAATGCATCATTTTATTGCCAGTAAATTTCTTTGGACCTCTTTGGCCCATAATGAAATGGTACTCCTTTCTTGGCTGAATATCAAAATTTAGTAGTAGTTTGGGTGGTATCTGTGGCTCAAATTTCTAGGGTATGGGGTGTTTTGTACAATCAACATGAACTTGCTGTACCATGGGAACTCAGTGCATTCTTCTTTCTGTTGTGGTTTACTGATGCTTGAACAGCTGTATTATTGCTGGAAAAAATGCAGTTCTTCCTCTTGTAGCTTGTTCACTGTTACCACAAATGTTCCCTTCCTCGGTTCCCTTCCTCAACCGCGACGACTTGGCCACAGTGATCCACATGATGGTCACTTCGAGACTAGACTACTGTAACGCTCTCTACATGGGGCTGCCCTTGTTGCAAGTTCACAGGCTGCAGCTAGTGCAGGATGCCATGACTAGGCTTTTGATGGGTCTCCCTAGATGGGAGCACATCAGGCCGGTGCTGCAGGCATTGCACTGGCTGCCAATAGCATACCGAATTAGCTTCAAGGTGTTGGTACTTACCTTTAAAGCCCTGTATGGCCAGGGTCTGACATGCCTTTCCCCATACAGACCCCAGAGAGCGCTTCGGTCAGGGTAAAAAAACCGTCTAACTATCCCAGGCCCTAGAGATGCCAGGCTCGCTGCTACCAGGGCCAGAGCGTTTTTGGTGGCAGCTCCTACCTGGTGGAAGGAGCTCCCGGAGGAGATCAGGGCCCTGCAGGACCTAGTACAGTTCCGCAGGGCCTGCAAGACAGAGCTGTTCTGCCAGGCCTTCAATTAGGAGCCGTTCACCGCCCATTACCAATACCAACACCGCCCACCACTGATGTCATCGTCTGCATGGTGGTAGGTTGGCCCTTCAGGAGACCAAGATACAGCATTGTGGGAGGCCGAAATATCATTAAATCAGGGCCCTAGTATTACTTCTATCTGTACGCCATCTCTAACTGAATGAAGAAAGAAGATCACTACGAGCACTTTCTGGTATCAATTGTATCTAAGTTAATTGTATAATTTGTTTTATCTTGTTTTTAACTGTTTTATCTTGTCACGTGGTGCCGCTGACTGTTAGCCGCCCTGAGCCCGCTCGTGGGGAGGGCGGGATATAAATCTAATAAATAAATAAATAAATAAATATGTGACTGTTAAGTGGTTCACGGGCACCTACTGCAGTGTCCTTGACACCAAGACAAGTGACACAATAACCATACCATCACCATTTTATTAGTTATTAATTATATGAGCTTGTTTATGTGCTCAGTGTGGTGCTTAATTGATTCACCATTACTAATTTTTTTAAAAAGAAATTGAAAGCAGCAGGGTTTTCTGTCCCATTGATACTGCCCCACTATTTCAGAAATTCCTTGCTTGATAATTAGTAGTCCTGGGGAAATGCAATAGATGTGCATTAGAAGCACTTTGTTGATGAAGGGCCTGTTGCTCACAGCAAATGAGTGATCAACATGCATTTATTTTTTGGAAAAAGAAGTTTCCTGGAAAAAGTCCCTGTTGCTTCTGTCTCTTAAACTTAAATGGCTCTGTGTCTTACAGGTGGGTTTTTAATCCAAATCTGGGTTCTACCTTCTAATTCACTGTTTTTGTCTGGCAGAGCAACTTCTACAGAAGGACAACTGAATGGATTCCAGAATAGCCTTAAGAGTTCTACATCCTGGGAGCCACTTACAAACTCTGCAGGTGAGAAAACTAGGTTTTTTGATCAACCACTATTTTTTGTTTCACATTTGCACTCTCTGTTCCTGATAAGATTACTTTGCAGTCATTGCCTTCATTAATGCAACATGGCAGGAAGGAAGGCTGGAGATTAATTTCCTAGAAGCAATATGGCAGAAAGGCAAGAGATGGAGAAAACTACAGATACAATTCAGAAATAAAAAACTGGCAGTAAAGCCAGTCCTCCCTTTCTGACTCCCACACATACGTATACCCTAGCACACAGAATACAGGAAATAAATCTTTTAAAACAAATTTTAAGAATCCTGGAATGGAAATCTCTTAAAGAGAGCATGTCAACTCTATACTGCAAAAAAGGAGTCCTCTGCTTGCATTCTTAGAGAGTAATTTCAGTATCTTGGATCTAACTCCTGCCCTGTTTCGTTGAGCTTTTCCTGCATTTTAAGCAGAGAAATAATTAAAAGAGCCAATAATACTGCCTCATTCAAATGTATTTGTGCTGAATCCACATTAATGCTGGAGCCACATTTCTTAATCCTGAAAAGCCAAACACCAGTGCTAAGAACGTCATGTTGGTGAGCATATTGAAACTCTAGATGGGCTGAGTCTATACTAGGCTTTATGTGGGGGTGGTATTTGATTTCTCATAGGTGGTATTTGATTTCTCATAGGGGCTGTTGTTGCCGTTTCTGGGATGGGTAGGTGATAAGTCAAGGAGAAGATGGATTTAGGTACAAAGAAGTAAGGAGACTAGTCCCAGGCTAAGCTCTTGTTTCCGTTTTTCAGGTCCTTTTGAAGCTGGTCCTCAAATTATATTCGCCAAATGTAGACCTTTATCCAGCCGATCCAGAACCACTGACATTGTTGTAGGGCAAAGAAAGAAAAGGACAGTGCAGGGAGGGCCAGATTAAGGTAACAGCAGGCACTCCTGTACTCCCCAGCCATTCTTCTTCTGCATTAACCCTGTATAAAGAGCTATTGTTGGGGTAAGGGAAGTAAAAGAGGGAGACCTGCTGAAACTAAGATTGTTTTCTGAAAGGGAAAAGGCTAGCCATTATAAAGGACTGCAACAAATCTGTTAGTATTAGCATGCTGCCTGAAAGTGTTTTCCAAGTAGAAAATGTAATCTTTGATGGGCCATGACTCTGAGTTTTGAACCAAGCCCCCGCTGCGGCATAGAAAACCGCAGTCTCATGGTTCAGCTGATCGAATGCACAGCAGCTCTGTACAATCCACACATTGGTGGAACTACCACCTCTCCTTCAGTTGGAGCGAGGAGGTATTCTATCTAGAAGGACATCTGGGATGAGGGCATTCTAACAAATGACAGAAACTGCTTACTATACATTTTTGATCTTTGATTATGCAGCCGTATTTTCAGGGCAGTGGATGTTGCTGGAAACTCAGTAACATCAGTCAAGCACCAGTCAGTACAAAGACTGATAATTAAGCCAAGTTCTTGATAAGATTTATGGTTCAATAAGGTTCCACAAGGAGTACTATAAATAGACTTACCTCTAGAGGGCATTCAAAATGTTGGCCCGGTTGTCAGTAGTACTGATCTCCTCTGGGTCCCATTCATTTCAATAGATGCTCAGCATAGTTGAAAACTGTAAATGAATCTAGTATTATGTTGCCATAGCAGTGGAACCGGCTGTTTTAATCCCCCCCCCGCTCTTATATTTTAAGATATTTTTTTTGTTTTCCTCTGCTCAGCAAATTAACTTGTATATTTGTAATCACATCAGACTGAGCCTGAACTTTTTGAGACTTTTTAGGTAGACAATAACCTAGAGGTCTTCAGATGATTTATTCAATTTATCCAACCCCCTTTCTTTGCTTTGGTAGTTCAGTTTAAGAATGGCATTACTGGGTCAGATGTCAGAGTAGCTGTGTATACAAGAAAGGTGTTTGTCTGTGTGTCGCATCTTTGATATTCATAGTTTGCTAGAAAAACAGGCACAGAGCACTGTAGATACTCACCAACTCACAAAATGGACCAAGTATGTTTAATGCCTATCCAGCCTATTTTAATAGTGTTAATTCAGTGCAGAAACATTCAGAAAGCCACTGTCGATTTACATAAAGTTTTAAATTGACTCAAAGAGAACAAAGAATCGTTTAAAGTGGAGAAGTTACACAGTCTGGGCAAGGTCCATGGGTGTCTGTTGCATTCTGTACTTTTTAAAAGAACTTCTTGCTTTGTCAGATGCAAAGATCTGTGAAATTTCCTAAATTGGGGCTGACAAATGGATGAATTTCTGCTTCCAGTTCTTTGATAGCAGTTACTTTTCTGTCTGAGATATCAAATGAGTTGCATCACTTGTTCTTATGGGAAAGGGATTCACCTCTAAGTGCAAGTGTGCCGGAAATGGACATCTGGAGCATCTGGGCACAGGAATCCCTTCATTTCTTGTAGTTTACTGATTCCCTTCTCCTACCATAGTAATTTCATTAATTTCCTTTCTGCTGTGTCCTCCTTGCCCTGACTGATTGCACAAGTGGCCTTCAGTCTGGAGGATCACTTCCAATAACACCTCAAATGACCTCTGCCTTTCCTTGTTTTGGCTGCGGAGGTGTGAAATACCTCATTGCACCAGGAAGCTACTTCTGAAGACATCTCACTGGTCCCAATACAAAAAAAATGAAGTTAGGATTATGACAGCTGGCTGTCAGAGAACTGTAGAGGCATCTGAAAGAAGTTCAGCGGGCTGCTTGAAACACCAGGGCTCTGACTCTCATTTTGCACACAAAGAGTAGGTTCTCCGGTAGAGCCATATCCTGGTCAGCTGCTGCTGTTGATGTTCTGGTGGTCTTTTAGTTGTAAGGTGAGGATTAGCAGGAAATGTGATCTGTTGGTATCACAGAGGTATGGAAAGGAGCATGACAACGCATTGAAGAAGCGACAATGTCTGTGAAATTTTAGAGGGCTTCCTGGGATGCAGAGTATTTGGTTTCCCATCTGTTCCTCCAAATTAGCTTCCTAAATCCATCCATTATCTTTCTAAATCCCAAGGCCTTCTCCAGACTCCTTCCCTCTTTGAAATACCCTCCCTCTGAACTTGGGTAACAGCTGTAGGATGTGGAAGGATCCTTGCACTTTCGGTATTGACCTGGGTTGGACAGCCACAGATAAACAGTTCCCCTCACCCCAGTTATCACTTGTAGTCTCAGAGAAGAAGGCAGGCTATAAATAAATACATAAAAAAGTAAATTAAAAATGGAAAGCTTTTTAAAGTGCCGAAATGGGCTGTTTCAAAACTTTAAAAGACATGGAGGGGGGAAACAAAATTGCCTGATGCTGCCGATCAGGGTCAGGCCCTTGTGGCAATTTTTAAATGGCTAAATTTTCTCTAAAGTGGCACTGGGGCCCATGGGTTGGCCCAGCGGCTGCTGTCACATCTAATCCGGCCCTTTGCTGAAAGATGTCCAGTGAAAAAGGAGTGGAAACTTGCAGTGTATCTGTTGTACAGGAGAGCTAAGGTGCAAAATTGGTGTGTGTGTGTGAGGATTCGAAGAAAGGATCTTTGTCCTCTAGTTGGGGGGGAATATGGAGACACAGAGTCCTCAAAACCAGAGGATGGAAAAACGGACCCCCGGTATGCTGCCAAACAATCAGGTTGAACATGGAAACATCCTGGACCCTGTGTCAGAACCTTGGAGAGAGCAAGCTATGGGAGCTTTCCAAAAGAAAGATCTGTTTAAAAAAGTTAATCCTTGCTTGAGTGGCTTCAGAGTTTGTGCCAAGGGCAGGAAGAACCCCCTAGTAGCCACTGTCCTCCGTTAAAAAGAAAAGAGGCCTGTTTAGATGCGGAAAAAAGGTGAATAAAAGGAATGGGGATTGAGATGTGTACTTCTACTAAAGAGAATTCATTGGATAACCTGCCAAAGGCAAAACCCACAACAGAAGATCAGTTATCTAAATAGTTACGCCCATAGTTCTAACTCGAGTCTCCAGAATTCTTGGCCAATTGGCTGTATTGCTAGACTTTATGGCCCTACCATTTTGGGAGAGGGCTTGGCTGGATGATACCTAGATAACCAAGGGGCAAACAGTAGAAATGATGTGCATTAGTGATGAACTGAAGAACAGGTAAACCTGTGCCCAGTTGGATTAATGAACACTAACCAGGGTGGTGGTGGTGGAGGAGTTAATTGGGTAGGGTGCAAACAGTTTGATTGGGCAAAGTTAGTACAACTTTTTGATGTATTGATTTTAGTATTGGGGAAAAAATAAAACGAACTGGAGTTAACACCAAGAGGGGACACAAAACTAAGAGCTACAAGCAGTATTTACTACTTCACAACCCCAGTGCAGACATAGCCTAAAGCACATCACTGTCAGCACAAGAAGCTGCAGACTAGTTATTGAGGAAGACGTCCAGCATTACTAAAGTTGTTCTGAAATTAAAAGTTCTTTCTCACTCTCATTGGTCTATCTAGTTGTTAAGGTTCTCAGTGAGGCATTGCAATTCCAGCAAATTTTGAAGCTGCTCTCTGAAGGCAGCATTCTTCGATAGCCCTGCCTAAAGGGCGTCAGTTGCACAATGACAAGCCGTACAGCCACTTCTCCCGAGGGTTGGCGCTCCCATCTAATGAGTAGTGGATAGAGACTTAATCCTCCGCATATGAGAATGGCCAGGCTGCCCTTTAGTGCCTTGGGAAAGCCTCTTTGTCTTTGTTATATGAGAGGAAGAAGATGTTTCCTGTTATCTGCTGGTTGCATGTTACAAAGAGGATAGTCAGTCTGCGGAACATTTCTCCTGTATGGAAAGCATGCGTGGAATGCCAGAGTGTGAGAGAAACAGCAGCATTTCAGAGCAGTTCCCTGAGCTAACAATAGCACTATAGATTGTGAAGAATGAAGTGGCAGAATTCTGGGCTGTACCACTGATCCTTTTTTTAAAAAAAAGTTATCCCATAAAAAAAATCTCCCTGCATGTGAAAAGAAACTGGCATATCAGAGGTGGATGTTCAGTGTAGTCCTTTTGCCCATGTTGAAGATGAGAAAATAGTGCATGGAGAAAGGATCCATTCCCCCCCCCCCTTAGATATTTCTATCCTGCTTTTCTCGCCAGTGGGGATGCAAAGCAGCTAATAACATTCTGCCCACCTCCTTATATCCTCACAACAACTCCCAAGGTAGGCTAAAGAGAGAGTGACTGGCTTTCATGGCATGAATGGGGATTTGAACCTGGGTCTTCCAGACCCTAGTCCCAGCACTCTAACCACTAAGTCATATTGAATTTCCTCCTTTGAGTGCACAGACCCAGGCTGAATCTCTCTCTCTCTCTCTCTCTCTCTCTCTCTCTCTCTCTCTCTCTCACACACACACACACACACAGACACCACTCTGCTCTTTCTTTATCAAATTTAGGAGATCCATAAATGAATCTTCCACAGTCTTTGATCCTTGGTCTGCTACTTCTTTTTTGTAGGGTGTAGGTTAGCACTGGCAACCCATTACACTCCCCAAGTGGGAAGTAGTCAGGTGCAAGCTAGGCTCTGACTGTTGAGAATTCTGAAGGCCCTTCATGAATGGGAGGGGATTATATTGCCACTGGCAGCCCTTGTCCATCTTCTGTTTCTCTAAGCTGTATTATCTGACAGAGCCTGGTTTACACAGGGCTACTACTTTTCATTTGATGAGTATAACTTAGAGCCAGGATCATGCTGGTTTCTCTGACAACCAAGAAGAAAGTTTGTTATTGTTTAAAAGAAATTACATTCTGCAGGCTCCCAGCAGAGTTTCCACCTGAGTCAGGAGGGTAACATGGTTCACGTTATTGAAAGTTAGGAGTATCAATAGGAGTTACAGTTCCCCAGTCTCTCGCTCTCTTAGTATTATCATTTGAAGCATCCAAGGCAGTTTCAGTTCTGCTAACAGTCTGGAAGCTGGACTGGTGGATCTACACTATCAGTTCTATCCAACAAACCTGCAGTTCTACAACCACCCAACTCCAAGAAGATGGTATTGGCCACTGGCCAGTATTTGCTCAGAACATTCAGGTCTTGGACAGGCTTCTTATCCTTGTGCTCTGGGCACATTGGCTAGAGGTGTTTCTATCACCTATTTCCTCTCTGCAGAGCAAGCACAGGAACAGCAGTGGCACCACAGGACTGTCAGGGATGCTCCAGTGGCATCTTAGGGGGGTGCTGTGTCTCGTTTGTGTGTAAATACGAGTATGTGTATTTACCACATGTTGTGTTTGTGACTTTGAGGGGTATGCCAATGAAGCTTGCAATGTAGGTCGTGGCTCTGGACTCAGGAAAGTCAAGAATTCTCAAAACTTACAAACAGAATGAGTCTGTAGAGGGGCCAAGGCTCACTGATAAGCATAGTTATTATGATGTAGCAAGATTCAACAGATCAGCCTTTCCATCAATAAGAATAAGAACCGAATAGGTTCTCAGGTTACCTACTTCTACAGCGTTCTTTACACACAGATGTTATATACACTTATTTTGTTGTATCTATATTAAAGTAATGTAAGACTGAGCTGTCAGTTGTTTTAAGGAAGCTAAAGCATATATCGGGTTACTAATGCAAGTGTTGGGACCAAAATGTACACATAGTTTTTCTTAGATTACAGTATACATGCTTTTCTTGAGCATAAATGTGGGTGACATGAGAATGTGAGTAACATGAGAATTTGCCTTCAAAAGCAGACAGCTTTGTACTGGGTTAATTTCCCAAGGTTTCTGTTGAATGGCCCAGGTTTCAATTTTTAAAAAACTATCATAGCACACAAGCTCGCTCTACTGAATTCCACAGGACTTGCTCACCAATAAGTGTCTTTACAATCACAGGCTAGACATAATTCCAAATCCCATATGCTTGTGTGATGCTTGGCACTTAGAGAGAGCAGATATGTTTTTGTAAATTGCTCTTAATATTTTTAACAACTCAACGCTTAGCAAATGTTACTCAGGACAAAAATCAACAGTTTGTAAAAAAACTGGTTTCCTAAATACACAGGGCACATTTCGTCCATAGAGCTCATTATGTTTCCTAGGAAACTGGGATGTTAATCTTCCAGGACATTCCACTGTTGACCAAAGAGTGGCAGTTCTCCTACAAAGAAGCTTCAAAGGGAAATAGGCAAGATGGTTGAACCTAGAATTAATTAACAAGTTCAGGAAAATGAACCCCTCCTCCAGGGCCTCAACAGGGACATAGGATTCTTACCCCATTCTTCATTTACCGCCTCTGTGCAAAGTGAGCTTCTTGCTGTAATCAAGCTGATTACATTTTGTATCCTACCTCTGCATCCTGACTCCAACTGGGCCTTCTGTGTAACAACCCTCCCACCTTCTTGACCTGGATGTAAGAGCTGATAGGTTTTAATTCTTACTTGTATCTGACAAAGTGAGCTTTGACTTTTGACAGTTGCACCTGTCTACCATCTTCTCAGTCTGGAAGAAGGCAAAATGGGAGGAGCAAGACAGAAGGACCTATACTGCAACTAATAAAGCAAGGGTCTCAGCAAGGAAGAGCCTATATTTTGTAAAAGAGGGTGAAGGGATTGTTCGTGATAATGTTAACTGTTGAACGTAGGTTGCAGAGCTGTTGCAGATGCAGTCACATATAGTATTTCAGGAAGCATTTGTCATGCTGGTTTAGTATATTGTTCTGTATCCATGTCCAGATGACCATCTTCCCACAGTGCACATTGGTCGCTGTGCACCTATCTTGGGACAAGCTTATTGTGCTACAGGGAACTGCTGGTGTCTCTGTCCTTGGGACTTCAGTGTGGGGAGGCAACCATGTGACTCCAAAGCCATTCTGATCCATGCCCGCCATTTAGACTAGTGGGTTCTGTCCTTCAGTCTGGATAGCCGGGAACCCGGGATCGGAAACACTGCAGCATCATTTCCAAGGGCTGCCATCAGTGCTGTCTGGAAATACCCTGCAGGGTGTCATGATTAAATTGTGTGTGTGTGTGTGAAGGGAAATCTCTGTATCAGTGCACACTTCTTTGAAATCACTCACTGGGTTTTTTTCCCTTGTGTTTCTTTCAGCTCCTGCTGGCACTTCTTTTCCAAAATGAAGGATTTAACTCTAAATAACAGAGCAAACCAGAAGCTCAGTGTTTCAGCATGTACGAAAGAGATAAGTCACCATGACTGTTCACCATTCCACACTCCCAGCCACACTCAGATCGGCAGCAAGGTCTGTTTGTACACTCCAGAACTTCTTCCAGGGCAGGAGAGCAGCCAAGCATCTGTGGAACTGGTGCTGGAACTTGAGAGCTTCGACTTAGGCTTTCAGGGCTTCCTTTGCATTCTCTATCCCACCTCCTTCTCAACAGCTGGCCCTCCAGTTGTGGTTATGACTCAGTTCAGGACAGAAGGTTTCCAACTGCAGCTGTATGATGTGTCCCAGGATCTAGGTGTCTTCATCCTCTTGGTTGTTCTAGCTCCCTCGGAGACAGTGAAGGATGCCTACCAGCTAGTGGGCAAGGTTGATAACGTAAGGCCATCAGTGGCATGAGAGAGTTCGAGTGCTGACTGACAAGAGGCTGCTTTCTTGGATTTTGGCAGGAAGCCATGGAAATGCTCAATTACAATAAAGTCATTCATTTTTGTTTATTTAGCTTATAATTTACATTTATTACACTGGGTAAGCTTTTTTCCAGTCAGCTCAGATTTAATTTTGTTTCATTGGGAGGTTGTATGTATGCATTTTTTTTAAAAAAAATATGCTTCATTATGTTGGCTTTTCCTCATGTTTATTTACATTGCATAAGCTGCTGCTCTGAATGTTGTATTTTCAGGACTCAGCCTGGTCTGATTCTAGGGATCATAGCAATTGCGTACCGAGTATGACTTCAGGTTAGCCTAGAAACAGTTCACTTTTTAGCATTTCTTTTTTGCATACTAAAAAAGGTTTTCTCTTTGAGGTAGATTAGGTTGAGAATGACTTGTAAATCCTCAAAATACTACTTAATCACCGAGCAGGAATTTATCCCTGTTCTTTTACACCCCAAGCTGCACACTCTGTTCATTGTATCGTACTTTCCACTTACAACCTTAAATATTTAATGCCTTATTACAGGCTGCCAATGTTGTGACTTACTAGTTGAGGAATTACCCTTTTCACCTCAGGGGTCACAGAAAAAGCCTCAGCCAGCATAACAATCCACACACCAGGGACAGAATCTTGTCATCTGTAGTGGATTGTTTGCCCTGAGTGTGAGAGTCACATACCACTGCAGATAGTGGGGCTGAATCCGCACTGCCTCCAATGAATGTGAGAAGCGGCTCTGAAGCGCTGCAGTTGCTGCCTGAATTCAGGCATAGCAAAGCACCCACTGGTGCAGTGGTTCACAAGGGGCATTGTGTATCTTTCCTGCATGTACTGTAGCACCCTCATCATTTGTGCTTTCTAAAATCAATCCTGTGGCGCTCAGAAGCAAATTGTTGTGGGCAGTTCTGTCGCCAAGTTACTTGCATTGCAGCCATTAACGTTCCTGAGGTTATATCAACAATGGATAATGGAGACTTTAGATTTGAAATTCCGCCCAAAAGTTCATATCTGGGAAATCTGAAGAATGCAGGCCGTATTGTGCTACTGGGTCATGGTGGAGCCACTGGCTGTATTCCTACTCTCTGCCACACCTGTTTCTTAGGGCTAAACTAAGGGACAGCCCCGCCCATCCCCCCCAGTTTCTTTTGGGGGGAGGGGGTCTTCAGCAAAGAGGTGCAAAAGTGCTTAACCATTTATCTGCTATTCCACTGCAGCCCAACTGCCCATTCTGCTCTTTCCCGCACAGGAATCCTAAGGGGGAGCAGCAGCTACTGGGATGTAGGGGATGAAGAAGGAGAGAGTTGCTGTGGGAAAACTGGGGAGGAGAGGCCCCTCTTTCCTCCCGTTCTATGTTGAAAATCATCTTCTCCCAGCAGCGCTTTTCAGCCAAGGTGAAGCTACAGCCTTCTTACGTGCTATTGCATGCAACAAGTAGCAAGATCCTAAAGCCAGTTCTTTGTCATAGACAGAGACAAATGCTGCTGGATGCAGCCCTTCTGAGGCGCTGAAAGAGGTGGAACAAGAGCTTGGTTTTCCCTATTATGCACAGAAATCCCATACAAGACCCTAGACCATACTAGTTGAGAATCTTGGGAAAAGACTGAGCAGAATTTTTTCCTGCTAGGCAGAGACGTTGTGTGGAGATGGCTGTTTTTAAAAAAAAGTTCACTGGAAATGTTGGCGAGATCTAGCAGTGCTCTGAAGCAAAACTGCAGCCGCACCATGTGGAAATCAAAATGCAGATCAGCTTGCAGTAACTGTACTGTCCTTGAATGGGGAAAGTGGCATGGGTTCAGCACCTTACAGTATTCTCCAGAAAAGTTTTTGCCTTGTTGAGATAACTCTTAAATATACAGTTTCTGGTGTTTTTAAGAAGGCTCAGAATCAAGAAGTGCAAGCATACAAATCAATGGCTCATTCTTATGTATCGCAGCAGCTCTAGTTAAATCATTTTGGAAAAGCGATCCCATAAGTAGAGAGATTAGGAGATCGCACTTTGTCCACTCAAGAGTTAAAATATTCACTAGAAGTTACTTGCTTCCTCAGAACATAATTGCAGGTCAAGGAGACCCAAAAAGAAATGAAAAGCCTGACAGGCCGTGAGTGGGAAGTACCCTCTTATCTGCGCCTGAGTTCCCCTGTCACAGGCGCTCAGCCAAAAGAGCTGGAATGATGGATTGACACCAGTCCAGCTGCTGTATCTGGAGTTTTTCATGTCTCATAAAAATGCTTGAAATTACGGATTTTCGCAGCCTGTTAGGTGATGAACAGCAAGAGTCTTATGCTACAGAAAGGCTTGGCTGTGGTTTGATTGAAGGGTTAGCAAAGATGAGGGCATAGCAAGCTGTCAAGATAGGAAACAAGCACACTGCAAGCACTCCATATATCTGGACAGCAGGAAACAGTGCACCTAATTCCCAGAATTAGGATCTCAATGTTGTCAGAGTTAGGGCCAAATCTGCTGGAATGTCCCCCCCCCCCTTGAAATCCACATGGATTTTCACAGGAGCATCTGCTCCTTTTTTTCTTTCCAGAATTACATGAGTTTTTTTCATTCGGACTAATCATTTTCCCATGCATTTTCTTTTTGTGAGTGATAGTTTGTGGGGGGGGGGAGGATGTTGCACCAGAATTTATGCTGGCTAACACTGGCATGGGAGGCAACATTCTTTATAGTGTTGTATCAGCAGAAATGATTACAGCTTTTAGGCAAAGGGCTTGAGTGTTTTTTAAAAGATTGTTTTGTTTTGAGAGGGGGTTTCCTATTGTATCTATGTAGTATAACATCAATACTGTATTCTGCTGTGGGATTTTGTGGCAGTCATCATCAGATTTTGTAATCCTAGGAAACTTCTAGCTCCCTTTTAGCTGAGCTGTTTGCTGGACGTATTTGCCAGTCCCGTTTTTATTATGTTTTTATGTGTATCCTGCTTTTATCCCTAATGGGGGGGCCCAAATTGTGTCATAAGACCCATAGTCTTAGAACATTTGTGAAATATCGAGCTTTATGAGCTGAAATGAATGGTGACTTCTTCGCACAGGACAGGAAGAACAATGTGGCTGAAGCAGGAAGACTGGACAGCTTCGTGGGGGAAGGTCCCAGAAGACTGGGGGGAACAAGTGGACAGCCTAGGGTCAGGATGGCTACTGAGAAATGGGGACTTATGGAATAGGCGGATGTTTGAGGGAGGAGTATGGGGGGAGGAGAGGCAATGGAGTTGGGAATGCAAGAGGGAATTAAATGAGTTGGCTGAGGAATATATCTCAAAGTCTAAAGGCAAAGGAGCATGCGGTATTGACAAGAAGGGGAAGAAAAGACAGGAATGCTGTGAACAGCCAAGGGGTGACAATGGAAGCAATGGAGGGAGGTAAGCAGTGGGGCCCCACAAGGATCAGCATTGGGGCCGGTACTATCTATATATCTAATTCCCAACTTATTTCCGCAGATAGGGGGCACATGGAGGGTAAAGAGGTTTTTGTGCACACTTGGGATGCTCCCTAGGTTTGCAGAAAAATCCCTAATCTTAGCAAATCTATTGGGAGCATTAAATTGTCCTGAAATTTTTAAAAATGTGTCTGCACATGCACAGACAATGCACTTACAGTTGGAGCTGGGGTCTGGCCGCCATGGTGGAGGATGCCGGGACGGGCTCCTTGCCCTGTGGTGGTGGTGGTGAATGCCTGGAGTGGCTCCTTGCTTGGCTGTGGCACCAGCAGACACCAGGAGATGCTCCAGTCTTGGCTGCCACAGCAGATTACACCAGTTGCCGCACCAGATTGGCCACCATGGTGGAGTACTGTGGGAGCCGCTCTGGGCTCAGAGCGGCTCCCAGGGACTGTCGTTGCCAGGCATAGGGTGGGTGGAGGGCCTGAAGTGGTTCCCAGGGTCCTCTGCCAGGTGGGAGAGCGTTATAGGGACCTGCGGTTGGGAGCTGCACAGGGCACACTGCCCTTGATGGTTGGAGGAACGCTCGGTGGGCCTGGGACCTGGGAACCACGCAGGACTTCCTGTTGTTGAAGGTGAGTTGGGGGGGAGAAGGCATGGTGGGCCTGGCAGCTGGGAGCCATCAACACTGGTGGGGGGGAGGGAAGAAGCCTCGGTAGTCCTAGCGGTGAAGGGGAGGAGTTTTGGCAGGCTGTTGCTGATGGGGGGCACCCGGCGAGCCCCCCAAGGATATCAGCAGTGATGGTAATCAAGGTGGGGACAGTGATTACCTCCCCCTCATGAGTCTTGCTAGCCCCTCTTGGTGGGAAGAGAGCAAGGGTAGGGGTGAATGAATGTGAAGAGTGGGGGTAGTGGAGAGCCAAGGCTGGGGGGTGAGTGAATGTCAAGGGTGGGGGGGATAGTGGAGTGCCAAGGGTTTCAGGGTTTTTTCAGTTGCGGTTTATTGATACGGTCAAAGACCAGCACAAGTCACATAAAAGCAGTATGCGTTTCGGGGGGGGGGGTAGGGGGGAAGAGAGCAAGGGTTGGGGGGGAATGAAAATCAATGATGGGGGGTAGGAGAGAAGAGAGCAAGGGTTTTGGGTGAGTGAATGCCAAGGGTGGGGGTGGATAGGGAGATCAGCAAGAATGGTGGGTGAATGGAGTGCCGGGGGAGGGGTAGGTGGGAGAGCAGCAAGGATGGGGGTGAGTGGAGTGCTAAGGGTGGTGGGAGTAGTTGGGGAGAGCTGCAAAAGTGAGGGTTAGTGAAGTACCAGGTGTGGGTGGTAGGTACGGAGAGCAACAAGGGTTGGGTAGACTGATGGAGAAAACGGGGAGGGGCAAAAGAGATGGGGGTA
Organism: Gekko japonicus; assembly: GCF_001447785.1. NCBI lineage: Eukaryota > Metazoa > Chordata > Lepidosauria > Squamata > Gekkonidae > Gekko > Gekko japonicus. The sequence continues at coordinate 464,947 of NW_015170887.1, forward strand.
GGTAGATAAGGGAAAAGGGGGGACTGATAGAGGAAGAGGAGTGGGGAATGGGATTCACTGTCTCCTCAAGTTTCTTGCGGGTCCCCACTTGTTTAATTTATTTATCAGTCATCTGGAACTAGGGGTGAATAGTGTAGTGGCCACGTTTGCAGATGACACCAAATTATTCAGGATGGTGAAAACCAAGGTTGACTGTGAAGCGCTCCAAGAGGATTTCCACAAACAGGGTGCTCCCTCTAACCTGTGGAGTCTTGTGAGCAAAAATTCTACTTTGTGAGCGACTGGCATTAAAGTTGTGAGCAAGCATTTTGGCAACTGCATAAATTAGTGTGCTCTGGAGCTGTCCTGAGTTAAGACAAAACTGAGCCAGAGGCTAAAAACCTGTGAGCTAGCTCACACTAACTTACACCTCAGCTTAGAGGGAACACTGGTTATAGTGGATAGCTCAACTGCAGCAGTGAAAAAGACACACTCTGTGTTAGGGATTATTAGGAAAGGGATTGAGAATAAAACGGTTGATATGCAGCCTCATTTGGAATACTGTGTACAGTTCTGGTCCCCGTATCTCAAAAAGGACATCGCAGAGCTGGAAAAAGTACAGAGGAGGGCAACCAAGATGGTTAGAGTTGGAGCACCTTCCCTATGAGGAAAGGCTGAAGAGGCTGGGACTTTTCCGTTTAGAAAAGAGTGGGCTAAGGGGGAAAATGATAGAGGTTTATAAAATTATGCATGGGATAGAGAGTTTGACAAAGATAATTTCTGCTCCCTCTCCCAAAATATTAGAACTCAAGGGCATACAATGAAGCTGATAGGATCAGAATGGACAAAAGGAAATACCAGCTTACACAGTGATTAAAATGTGGAATTCGCTGCCAGAGGATGTAGTGATGGCCACAGGAATAAACAGCTTTAAAAGTGGATTAGATACATTCATGGAGGATAAGTCTATCAATGGCTACTAGCCATGATGCCTGAGGGAAACATCCGTATCCAGAGGCATTAAACCTCTGAATCCCAGAGCCAGGAGGCAACGTCAGGGGAAGGCCTTGGCTTCTATGCCCTGTTGTTGGCCATCCAGGGTAACTGTTTGGCCACTGTGTGAGACACAATGATGGACTAGATGGACCATTGGACTGATCCACCAGGACTCTTATGTGCTTGGAGAAACCAAAGTTGACCCACAGAGAACACAAAGGAAATGGTAGGTAGTAGGTGAATAGAGGTGTCAAAAGAACTAGCCACAGAGCAAGTGAGGCTGGAAAAGAATGTTAGAGGGGTATGAATGGCTGGCCAAAAAAGGGGGGGTAAGAAGCGCTGGAGTACTATGTGCCAGAGAGACAAGTGGGCGTATGTTTGCTAAGCCCAATCCCCAGCTCTCTCTTGTATCTTTCAGAATTGCATAGGAGGGAAAACACTGTTGGGTGATGCTGTCGTGGGAAATCCATCCCAGATGATTCTTTTCCTTCTAACTAAGCATCCTATTGAATTCATATCTTGCAGGTTCTGTACCTGAAAGTCTTAAAGGACCAGAGAGGCCAAGATACTATGCTGTCAGAGAAAGGCAAACTCTTGGCTGGGTTATTCTAGTCACAGCTCCTTAGTAAAGCCTGCAAAGTAGAAAGATGGAGAAGCAGGATGGGTGGAGTAGAGCCCCCCCCAGTAGGAGCACATGGAGGTCACAGGTTCAATCCCTTGCCTTGCCAATTAAATGGATCTTGGATAGTGCTGCTGTTACTTATTTCTATCCCTCTTGATCTTCATGGACTGTGGGGAAAGGCCCTTGCCCCAAGCCTTAGAAAACTGCTGCCAGTCACAGTAGCAAGCACTGGGATAGATGGACCAATGGTCTGACTTGATCTAAAACAGCTTCAAAGAAGGGTTCTCACACTTACCCTGGAATGTCAGAATGTGACTGAAGTAAATGCTTTCATCTCATGGATGAAAGAAGTCCTGTAAAGTCCTTCAGAAAGGGCTCTGAGAAGGGAAAAATCGCCATGAGCCCAAATCACCAACTAATGTTGAGGTAAGTGGCCATGCTTAGCTGAACACAGGTTCATCCAAGCTTCTTGATTAATCAGCTGCTTTGTCCTAAGTATAAACCTGTCAAAATAAATTATACAAACAGGCTCCCACGTGTGACTCAATTTTGACTAACCCTTTGGTTACTCCACAGCTGAGCATGATCTCTCAAATGCTCACTCATCCACATTTTCCCTAACCAAACAATATAATTGAATAGAAAATTCCAATTTCCAAAAAATATTTATTTTTTTTTACAATATTTGAGATTAATACTTTTAATAAAACCATGGCAGGTGTAGCCTGGGCCAGGTTCTTGTGCAAGAGATGTGCAGATTTCCTTATAATACTTCAACCACCACAGCAAATACAGGATTCTTTGAAGATTATTGTTGAAGTAATGGGTTGTGCACAGGAGCAAGGCTGCTCACCAACTCCAGAAGTCATGTAGCAGGAGCTTCACGAGGAGGAAAAAATTGTACATTTCTGCCATTTCAGCTGCTCCAGACTGTTCATTTTCTGCAGCAGACTGCTGAACCCACACTCTGCAGAATGGTACAAACCTTCTAAAGCTGGATCCCAGTTCTAAAGCAACCAGTGACTCCTTTTGAGATGGACATCAGTCTGGTCTCTTAAGAAAATATTGGGCTGTTCCTTCAAAAGGAAATCCTCACTCTGTAGAAAAAAGCTGGCCTCCCCAGGAAAGCTAGTGGTAGGGCAAAAAAGTCTCCTTTCCCCTGTTCTCTGTCCATAGCCCCATTCACGCTTGCCTCCTTGAATGTAGTTCTCATCAGGTTGATATTTGCACCACTATACATCTAGCTTGTACATGTGTTCGCTTCCTTAAGCATCCATGTTGCCAAAGAAACTCCCAGAGTAAAGGTGACAAAGCCAGTAAGGCAGAGAGGTGTTAATTTAAAAAAAACAACAACCCTGCCATAAAAATGGGTCATTTGTCCTGGATTGCAGGCTGAGAGGACCAGACCACAGGGGCCCTCCCAACACGAGTTCTGCGTCATTTTGTTTTGCTCAGTGAGCAGAGGATGAATCATCGCAGTTCCTCAGCTACTGATGGTGCTTGACTCCCTTTCAACTACACTTGCAGGATTTCACCACCATATTGGACAGCTGCTCCACTTTAGGTGTCCTTCCAACATAATACAAGATGGTGAGAGGCTCCAGATCCTGGGGCACACAGCAGGGGGAGGCAGATGCTTCTGGATTCAATGTATTGTACAGGCCAAGCACCTGGGGGAAAAGTAAACATGAAGTAAGTGAGGGCCATGGGCTACAGACCAAAAAGGGCTGCTGTCAGCTAGAAAAACATGCAAGTGATCCAAAACTGTACAACTTAATCGACAGTTCTAACATGCCATACCTATGTCTCTACCACAGCCCAACATTTTATATTCAATTTTTGTTGCAGCAGAGGTGCAAGGCCCATTAGAAGCAACCACTAGGACTACTGCAAAGCATCCAAACCGCAGTTCTGCCCTGGCACAACCAGTTCTCTTGCATGTTCTGCTCTTGAAACGCACACACAAAAACCTGGGTGTAACCACCCTGTGACCCTGTTTAAGCTTCAAGAAAAACAGCTGAAAAAAATCAGCTCGCTTTGGCCAGCGTCTCCAGATCATGCTGGATTCAATCCAGTCCCTCTCAAATATCTACATTCCCTTCCCAGCTTTTTGAATCCTCTACAAAGCCCGTGAGGTCTCTCACTGCTCCATCTCACATACTATTTTTACAAGAGAGAGGGAGGGAGAAACAGCTTGCTAGAGAGGAGCTCTGATTAATTCGGCCTCCACCTGAACCGCCTTGCAAACATCTTTGTGTTTTTAATGTGTTCCTCCCTGGAGGCTGCTGCATTTCACAGAAGGGGTTGGTGCCGGTGGTAGTTCAGAGAGTAAAGAATCTTAATCTGCTCTCGTCTGTTCAAAAAGATCCCACTAGCTTTAATAAGAATGGATGATGAGTCAAAACTCTCATCATCACTGTATCTGTAGCATATATTGTAACAAAAGGTTGCCTTATCATGACCCAACTTTAATGCCCAACTTCTTGCCCTCGAGACCTCAGAAGTCTTGCATGCCAAGGCTGTGGACTCCACAATGGTTAGCTCTAGTTACTCCTCAATTTTTTTTGCAGCTTCCCAGAGATACACTGGTTAGGCTTCGTATCCATCTTCCTTGTGAAGAGCTTTCTACTTGCCATCTGTTTCAGTTGAGAAATCTGTTCCTTTTCTCCTAGTTCCTCACCCATCTGTTTCTTTTTCTTCCTTTTTTAAAAAAAATCTGTGTCTTTAAATATACTTACTCCCTTCTCCAACCCCTGGACTCAGGACGGCTCACAACAGGGTTATCAAAGTTCTGTTTCTGGGAAACTCTCAGTGTAAGTAGTGGGGTGTTTGCTGAACTGTATCAAGGAAGCTCACAAGATGTCTTTTCGCTGTGACAAAGTCTTGCCCTTTCCATGAGCTCTGAGATTTTGGGGGAGGGGGGAGATTTGGTGCCATTTAATGTGTTCCTTCTTGGAGCATTAATCATCTTTCATTTACACCTGAATTTCCAACCCTCACCGATCTTTTGAGTCTCTTGGCCTTGTTACAGCCAGAGAGAACATCTTCTATGTCTTTCAGTATTGGAGACTCTTCAGAACCCTGCCTTCTTTTTATATCCTCTCTGGCTACCTTTATATGTTCAGCACTCTGCTACATGCTCCTGAAATTCTCTGCCACAGAACGTCTCCACTGAATTTGATCCATCTACTCAATGATCTATATATATAATTCCCAACTGTGCCCCCTATGTGCAGATACTTATTTCCGCAGATAGGGGGCACATGGAGGGTAAAGAGATTTTTCTGCACACTGGGGCACCCCCAGCAGAAAAATCTTAAATCTTTAAAAAAAAAACTATAGGAGGGGGGAATAATTCCCCCAAAAGTAAAAGTAGCATTCTCTGCACAAGTGTACTGACCTTGGCGGTACAGGCGAGCCATGCTGGGTTCAGTGGTGGTGGTGAAGATGGGAGCCTCACTGGACCTGGCTGTGGTGGAGCCCAGGAGCATGCCACCAGCAGCAGCACAAACCATGAGTCGAACTGGGCCTGAGAGTGGGAGGGAGCCTTGACAAGCCCACCTCAAGCAGCTCCAGGTGAGCCACCAAGAGTGGGAAAAGGAAGCCTCCACAAGCCCTCCAGGAACTGCTCTGGCCGAGCCACCAAGAGTGGGGAGGGGGGAAAGGAAGCCTCAGCAAGCCCACCAGGAAGCCCACTGTACCACACTGACTTATTCTAAATGCGAATATTTTAAAGAGAAGAATGGAAGGCCAGGAGAACAGAACACTGCGAAACAATGATGCAACAGAACTAGGAGGATTTGCCAATTTCTGCTGCTGGGATTTGCACATCTGGGACAGAAGAGGGCTGCTTCTTTACACACACTGGATCCTATTCTATAATAGAATGAGTCACTTGTACTCACATAGATAGCTCATTATGTGCAACTAAATGTCACAGACGGTTAAGAAACAACAGTGGCATGTTTTCTTCACCACTGAGTAATTCATACATGGTAAATTTCAGGAGGGTAGCTGTGTTAGTCTTTAGTGGTAGAACAAAATTCAAGTCCAGTAGCACCTTAAAGAACACCAGAACTTTCCAGCGTAAAACATCCTGACAGAATGAGCCTTGACTCACAAATGTTTATACCCCATAAAATTTTGTGGGTCCTTAAGGAGCTCCTAGACTCAGCTTTTGTTCTCATACAGTTAGCTTCTTTGCTTTCACAGATACTTCTTGTAATTACACAATAATCTCTGCCAGATCAATATGAAAGTTACACTGTTAATGGGGATGCCTTCCACCAAAGGCAGGTGGTTACCTGCCATAATGTAAATTCTTTCCTATGTGCTGGAGCAGTTATTGCCAATCCTAATAAGTGTCCTGATGGTTGCCTACATAAATACTTAGGACAAGCAATAATAACCACAGTGGTATACCTGTGAGGTTATACAGCTGCTGCCAAAAGAAAAATAGCCATAAGGAAAAACATCTAGCTTGTTTCCACTGGAAGTTTTCCTGTGGATTTTCTCCCTTCTGCATGAAGACCTGCTGAACGATAGGTGCAGAAGGGCTGGGGTCTCCTCTTCCTTAAGAATGCATTGCACAGCAACTACAGGCCAATGTCACAAGTCCAGAAAAGGATGCCTATTCAACTCCACATCCAATTAAAATGCTGTACAGGACTTGAAGCAGTGAGGGATTAACTGCACAATGGGGTGTGCAGTCTGCTGTGCGACTGTGAAGCAGATGTGCAACACCACCAGAATCCTGAGCCCATACACATTTGCAGGTCATGTGGATAAGGAGCAACGCTTGAAGTATATGGCACCCACAAAAGTCTCAGAAATCAGGAAGGGCTACGGTGTAAGAGTTCCACTGGTCAGGAGCCCAGGCCTCTTCATTCTGCACACTTCCCTGTCCCTTCCTTGCTTCTACATGTCTCATTGCTACAACGTCTCATGAATTCCACCCCTTCCCCTTCGCTATGCCAGTCAAAAGATGTGAAGGCTGGAAAGGGGGGGGATTGTACATCTGCTTGTAAGAAAAAGCCAACACACATTCACTTTCAAACTGGGGAGCAATACCTGAACAAATATGAGGTTTAAATTATGCATACTGAATGCCACATAAAGATCACTCAGCACACACAGAAAGAAAAATCATGCATATACTGTACACTGTATTGTATGCATTGCCACTGTAATGTGTGTACGGGTTTGTCCTATAAATAAGTTAATAATGTACAGACTGGGAGAGGGTATTTTCTCAAAATGACTTTGAGTTGAGTGCTCCCGTTGGAAGGGATTCTTCTTTTTCAGGAAACTGACATTACAATTTTAAGTGTCAGTCAGGACAACGCAGGTCTGATAGTAGCATGAGATCAAAATTATCAGAGGCTTTCTAGGAGGTAGCCACCCACTGGGGTTACACCTCATGCATGTAGAAGCTAAAATCCATTTTATGAGTTTGTGAAATGGGCAATGCCCTGCCCCCAACCTCCTAGGTTCCTGCATCATGCCAATATCAAGGATTGCTCTACCGTGCTGTGAGTTGTGTCTGCACTGCGGAGGTATGGGCATGGTCCAGAACAAAAGTTGGCAAAGTACCCCTTGGGCTCATGAACCCATTTCCAGCCCAGGTCTTGCCGGAAGTCGATGTAGAGACGGCGCACACAGCAGTTCTCTTCCAGGTTCCTGCAGCAAAAAGGGGCATATTGTAAAATGAAGACAAGATCCTCTTTGGGGAGTATTCATGTCACACTAGAGAAGCTGGATGCCTCCGCTAAAAAGTGTGTGACTGAGCTCCTGTGGGACAAGAAGCCCATCCAGAAGACCCTGGATTGTGTCACTGCCTTGCAAGGCCTCCAGAATTCCCAAGTCCCAGGGGTAAGCCAGCCAATACCTGCAAGACCTGTCAGTATTAAGTATCCCATTTGGCATATGTGGAAAAGAGAAGACAAAGTGCCAGACAACCCAGGGCAGTTTCTTTTAAGACATGAAGAGGAAGCCTACAATACAGCTAACAAAGGATTCTGGACAAAGCTGCCCCCCCCCCCCTTCTAAAAGGACAGGTCTAAAATGCTGTTAGCATGGGGCTTATATATGGCAGCTCAGTTCTTCTCTCGAACACATTTATTTTAATATATATAAAATCCTCCTTCCCTTGTGGCTCAAGGCTGCTTACAAAGACTGGCACAGAAAATACAAAATAAAGCTCCAAATACCGCCTTCCCATGTCTGCAGTCCATACCCCATCAAAAGCCTTGGCAAATAAAACGGCCTTGCAGAACCATCTGAAGATTTCTAGCGGTGGCACCCCCTCAGGGAGCTCAATCCACAAGGCTGAAGCTACAGTAGAAAAGGCATGGACTCTCGTTGATGCCAGCCAGGCTACCTTCACTGGGGGAACAGGCAGAAGGTGGCAGCCTGAGGACTGTAGCTGATGCATGGGGGGACATGTGGAGAGAGACAGGTTTTTAGAAAGGTTAGCTCTCAGGCCCTAAGAGGTTTTAAAAGGTCATAATCAGCACCTTGGACTTGAAACAAACTGGCAGCCAATGTAGCTGTTTTAAAGTAAGCTAAATAGTTTCCAGGCTACCCTGATCTCATCAGGTTGTGGAAGCTATGCAGGGTCAGCCCTGGTTAATACTTGAATGGCAGACCACCAAGGAAGTCCAGGGTTGCTATGCAGAGGCAGGCAATGGCAAACCACCTCTGGACGTTTCTTGCTTTGAAAACTCTACGGGCTCACCGTAAGTCGGCTACAACTTGACAGCCAAAAAAAACAAGTTTCCCATTGGCTAACCCTGACAATAAACATGCTGATGCTTTATGATTACAGAGAAGTAGCTGTGTTAGTACACTGCCTGTAGCAAAATTCTGAATCAGCTGAAGGTTCCAGGTTGTCTTCGAGGGCCACAGAGGTTACACAAGCATGGATCATCATGGCGCTAGATCAGACTACACCATCCTGCTTTGAAAACAGCAAGACTGGGGCCATTTTCTGTTTTTAGCTGTTTTTAGATTAATTGTGTTAACTGTTACTGTTATTGGTACATGCTTTGATGTTTCCTACCCTGAGCCCATTTGGGAAGGGTGGGATATAAATTTTTAATGAATAAATAAATAAAATTAGCACCACCCAGCTCTTAACATGCTCTGTAAATGCAAACCCTGCTCCGTCCACAACAGGTGGACCCATTCTCTTTAAAACAATGAAACAGTGGCTATTAGCCACAAGGTATAGCTAGGGGCTCTGGGGCAAGTGATGCTCTGTCTTCTTGGTGCCTGGGGGGGGGTCAACAGTGGGAGGGCTTCTAATGTCCTGGCCCCACTGCTGGACCTCCTGATGGCACTGGTATTTCTGGCCACTGTGTGACACAGAGTGTTGGACTGGATGGGCCTTTGGCCTGATCCAACATTGGCGTCTCTTATGTTCTTATGTTCTTAATGATGTCGAATTTATTTTGGTACACCAGCTACAGTCTTTCTTGGAGAATGGAGATCTGGCCATGGCATCTATATCGTCCTGTTCAGACTACTGCAATGTGCTTTACATGAGGGCTGCCCCTGAAGATTGTTCAGATACTGCAAACGGTGCAAACTGTAGCAGCCTGACTATTTACTGTGGTAGGATATAGGGAATATATCCTGCCCATTTTAAGACATCTTCCTTAGTTACCTCTTTGCTTCTAGACAAAATTTAGTACTTGAGACGTAAAGGTTCACGTACTTCCTAGGAAACCTACCCAGAAGCTAAGTCTTGTAAGCTGACTAAATAATTATAACACTAAATAATAATTATAGTAATTATAACACTAAAAAAGACGTTCCTGTTACGTGGGCCTCTCTGAGAAAACTACATGTGAGCCAGCCCTGCACAAAAGATAACACAATCCAACTGTGACTGAGAATTAAACCCTCTGCTGGTCTTGGCAAGATCAGCAAATTTTCTCTCCAAGGGACATTTTGGGTCATGGGGGGGACATACCCACTAGTTTACAGGCAAGGTTGCTTCTCAGGAAAATTGGCTTTCTAAGGGATGTCAACACCTTTTCCTATGGAGGCCCAGTTCAAACCTGATGCTGGTGTATGAACAGATCTTACTCCTGGGGCTTTCGATGCACCCACTGCTTTGCACATCTGATATGATGTCCCCATTGTATGAACTGCGCATGCCCTCAGAGCTATGGGAATCTGTGCCAAGGGAACGTGACAAGGAAATGCACAACTTGGGATCCCGGCTGAATGCAGCCTATGAGCCACAGACTGCAGTGTACCAAGGAATCAATAAGACGCTCCTTTCTGCTGCCTGCCTGGGACCTGCAACCACAGAGAAGCTGCCAAGCACCTCACAGGTCACAACAGGCAGTCCATCTTCTCTGCGCTTACTGTGGTGGGTCACAAAATGTGCAGGCCAGAGCCACCCCACCTTTGTGTGGCTGAAGCCTGACAAAATAATTTTCAGTCACATGGCAGAGAAAGGGGGGGGAGAGATGTGGAGGAGGGGCTGCTGCAGAGCAAATGTGGGGATAGTCAATGCCCAGCCTGGGGAAAGAGAGGGGGGTTTCCTGGCTTACCGAAAGCAGTAGTTGGTGTCTAGTGCTCGTTTTTTCCTTTGGCTTCTTATGGCTGGACTTCCAAGCCTATGTGGGGGCAGCATCATCAAAATCAAGTGGGGATTATGAAGGTCCTTCTGCTTCTTCAGACTCCCTAAGTCCCCACGCCCATGGCTATCCTCGCTGTCAATGCCTGAGGGAGGAGGAAAGGTAAGCCATGAAGTCCTATGTTTGCTGCAATAAAGAATTCTGGAATCCATAAAAGATGCAACAGGAGAACGGTTTGGGAAAGATGCCAGCAGCTTGGCCAGTGTGAGGCTCCTCTGGGAGGACTGGGCATCCGTGCCAGGATAAACTCGGTTGCTCTCAGCCTGAAATGAAATCTTGTGGGTCACTCGTTTTATCATTTGTAAACTGGTGGCGGGACCATTAATCTGTTCCTTTTGCTGTTGGTTTCAGTCCCAAGACGGGCGAGAAAAAAATGAATGGCTTAGAGGAGATGTCAGATTACTGGCACCACATGGCAGAAGGAATCTCCTAGATACCAGGCTGTGGGTACTGTTGGCCGCAGCTCAGGGCCAAAAGCCAGGCAGCTGCTTATGTTGAGCCTAGCCAAGCCTTGGCTGCCGGTGCCACCTCAGGCAGGTTGCCCAGCTTCCCTGTGCCCACATCATGCAATCTGGAAACCAGAGTGAGACCAAGAACGTTCATCAGAGCCAAGCTTTCCAGAGAGAGAGAGAGTGTTGAATGTTAATAATTGCTCAGCCTTGTATAATTCACACCTCTGCACAATACACACAGGGCTGGACTCCACCTTCCAAAGTTTTAACTGTTTTGTACCTGTTGTCATGGCTTCTCCCCAAAGAATCTAGGGGATTGTAGTTTGGTGAGGGTGTTGTTACGAGAATCCTAGTTCCCCCACACTACCACAAAGTGACCGTTTCTTGCGTTCCCTGAGGAATGTTTATTAAACCTCTTTAAGTATCTACTGTACACGTGTTCACCCGCATTCTTCGTCTACCTGCTCCATCTCTGATGTAAAAAAACATACTATCCTCATGTTCACACAGATGCATAGTCACCAACCACAATACAACTTGGAACCAAGAGGGTTTTTAAAAATGTGGATGGTATAATGATTATTTTCACTTAATGACTCCTTTTGCTTTCCCCTCCAGTCTCCCATTTGTCACCTTTGAACTTGATCTCCAGCACTTCAGGCAGGGTCTCCAAGATGTCACCATTCGACTGGAAGGTATTGCATGGGCAGTGGATGCTGATCTCCAGTCCCTGGTTAGATTCTGTTAGGAAAGATCAAATGAGAACATCACCTTTCCCATCCTAATGGCCTTTGGCAATTTCCATTTCCTCTGTTCCATCATTCTTGTGTCCATTTTTGGCACCCTGCTACAAGAACTGGAAATGAGAAGTAGAGCTATATGTACAAAGAATGTGGTGCTGCTGCCAAAAATGGCAGCCCTGAGTCCAGTTCCGCTTTTCTGCTTCATAATGCCCAGCTGATTGTACTTCAGGATTCTGATGTCATTAAGCTGTGTATTTCCACATTCTTGCTCCATAGTACTGGTTGCCACTGGTGGAGTGGGAAAACACTTAGCTTAATGACATCAGAATACATGCCAAGTTGAAATAGACATCACAGTGGGGAATCGGGGAAACTTGACACAGATCTGTCTTTTACTGTGATTTGTGATTCTGCCCTAGGTTTGATACAACCTCTCGTTCCACTATGGTTGTTTTTTTTAAGCAGAGCAAGGTTTCCCTGGATTATGTTAATATCTGGAAGACTCTTGCACTGAAAGCTTAATTTTCCAACCATGTGTCACTAACTAGGAAATAATCCCAGTAAAACTGAGTAACCATGAAGTTTCAGAATATAAGACTTTGGCCAAATGTTTTACTGCCCTCTTTTTTTAATAAGTAAGCATGCTCTTAAGACATTTAGAGAGCCGTTCCAAAGCAGACTTACTCCCAGGGAAGTGTCCTTAGGATTGCATTGTTATGCTTGCACTGCCAAACCCAGAATCCTGGAACAAAGAACTCAAAGTCTGCAGACAGAATCTGTACTGCAAGTTACAACAGAAACTTACCCAGTTTACATAATTTGGGCAATGAAGGTACAGAATTTGAAAATTCATGGCTAGGGCTTTGACAGTGGTGGGAAACATGAGGGTGACCAACCCATAGAGCACAAGTTGACAATGCTGGCTGAAGAAAGCGTTGCTTTCTGTGCTGAGAAGGTGGCCACAAGAGGTTGCACTACAAGCTGGGGGGCGATGGCAGAATGTAGGTAAGTGCTGGGCTTGCTTGTGACTCTCTGGCCTTGCTACCACTTACTATATGTATCTGTTCTTGTAGTCAATCTGAAGGGTCCAGGGCAGGGGTCAATTAGTAGAAAAAGAGTTAGGGGAACTCATTAGCATAACTCATTAGCATATGCCACACCCCCTGACATCACAAGGCCCGGCGGTGGACCTGCAAGGCCGGCGGGAGTGCGAGGAAGTCCCGCCAAGGCCCTCCCTGGCCCCAGGCAGGCAGGGGTGGGGAGAGGCGGGGAGGAAGCAACTTACCCTCCCTCTTCTCCTGCCTCCTCCTGGCTAAATGAGGGCCGGAAGCAGGGCGGCCGGAAGCAGGGGGCGGGGCTTCATCAGGTGCCCCGCCCCCTGCACCTCACCCGGGGGAACTGCGTTTCCCCGTGTTCCCCCCCCGAAATGACCTCTGGTACTGTCCCCAATTTTCAAGGGTGTCCCTGCTGTCGCTCTCAGGATAGAATCCCTCACGTGCCTCTTCGAGAATCTCATTACTATTTCCCCAGACAGATTCTTCTTCTTTATGTATACGGAATAGGACCTATAGGCCACATCCATTTCGCGATCCCCCGCGTTCCCCCCCGAAATGACCCCTGGTCCAGGGCAAGTCACAGGAACTACAAATGGATAGACAATCCCACCCCCCCATGCAAGCAGCTGGCGGGAAAGTGAGAAAATAAGGCAGAGATTAAAATGCTTGGTCATATTCATCTTATTCTCTAACATGCTTCCTTGCTTCCCAAATTCCCATCTAGTCTCCCCTCTTCTTTCATTGATCTGATCCCCTTGTTGATGCAATTATCTGTGCCCTCTCTAATACCTCAGATCCACCATTAACAAGGCTTCCCTCTATAAGAAGTATCCCCTGCCTCTCCTGATCTCCTAAACTGCAGCTGGACAGCTTCCTGTTCTCCATTAGCAGAAGAAGGTCTCTTTTAATACTGGGTTATGCCTCTTTGGAACTACTTCTCCAGGAAAAAAGATCAGAGATATTGCAGACCAGATGCCAAAACTGACCAAAGCTACAGATGATTACCCATCTGTGATGGTCCACGTGGGAACCAACAACATGGTTGTGTGAACATCATCACATGCATTAAGACTGACTATGACATTGTCAGGAGGCAGCTGAAGGGGATGGGGCACAGGCTCTCTTCAATCCTTCCTGTCAGAGGAAGAGGAATGCAGTGGGAACAGAAGATAATGAAGGTGAACCACTGGCTGCACTGGTGGTTCTGACAGGAGCGATTTGGATTCTGGGACCACAGGCTCGGTTTTCTAGAAGATGGCTTACTAGCATGCAATGGACTTCACCTGTCAAAGTCAGGGAAGAATATGTTTGGCAGAAACCTGGAGAGATTCATCAGGAGGGCTTTAAACTGACACCATAAGGGAAGGCAGGCCGAATGGAGCCACAGGTGCCTATGTACCAATGCCCAAAGCTTGGTCAATTAGAAGGGACAACTTGGGCTTCTAATGCAGACAGAGGGATACGATTTAGTAGGCATTACAGAGACTTGTGGTGGGATGATTCTCATGACTGGAATGTAGTAGTGGATGGATATGAATTATTCAAGAAAAACAGAAAGGGTTGAAGAAGAGGTGGAGTGGCGCTGTATGTGAGGAGAGGGCTTGCTTGTTAGGAAATACTGTCCGAGGTGGGTGACAGCCCAGTGGAAAGTATCTGGGTGAGGATTAGGGAAGGAAGCACAAATAGTATTATGATTGGAGTCTGCTACAGACTGCCTTACCAGGGTGAGGAGGTGGATGCTGCCCTCCTTGAGCAGCTTGACAGTGTATCCAAGCAACTACAGTGCATCCTTGTAGTTATGGGCAACTTCAACTTCCCTGATGTGTGCTGGGAGACCAGCTCTGCTAAGCATCCAGAGTCACACAACTTCCTGATCTGCCTGGCTGACAACTTCCTTTTTCAACTGGTGGAGGAAGCTATGAGAAGCTTGGCCATACTCGACTAATATTAACTAACAAGCAAGAGTTGATAGATGGGGTGACGCTGATGGGGACCTTAGAGCAAAATGACCATGTCCTGCCAGATTTCCTTTTGCCTTGGAGGGCCAAGGAAGTTTATAGCCAGATGTGTATGTTGGATTTTAGTAGGGCAGACTTTAATGAACTCAGAGGCATGATGTCCTCATTCCGTGGACAAGATTGCAGGAAGGCAAAGGAGCAAGTGAAGGGTGGGCTCTCCAAAAACAAGAGCTTTTGCAAGCTCAAGCCATTACTATTGTAGCAAGACAAAAACATTGTAAGAAGTCCAAGAAGCCAATGTGGATGAACAGAGAACTCTGTGATGAGCTAAGAAAGAAAAAAGAAATGTTCACAAAATGGAGGGAAGGACATTGCTCTAATGAAGGGCATCGGAGTGTTGCTGGGCACTTTATGTCAGAGAGGCCAAAGCTCAGAGTGAGCTGAGGCTGGCCAAGGAGGCTCACTATAACAAGAAAACCTTTTTCGGATATGTGAGGAGCAAATGCAGAGGTGATGGGCCCACTGTTGGGCAAAAATGGAGAAACTCTGACAGAGGACAGAGAGAAAGCAGAAAGGCTCAGTGCTTATTTTGCCTGAGTTTCTTCCCTGAAGAAGAGAACAGGCTTAAGAGAGATTGCTGAGAGGCACCTGGCTTCATTGGATGGAGTACAAATCCCCCAGGCCAGATGGTGCTCAAAGAATTTTCTAGAGAGCTTGCAGAGCCTTTGTCCATCATCTTCAAGACCTCTTGGAGGATGGGAGATGTGCCACGAGACTGGAGGAGGGCAAATGTTATCCCAGTCTTCAAAAAATGGAGGAAAGGTGGCCCAGGAAACTGCAAGCTAGGCAGTCTGACCTCTGTCCCAGGGAAGATACTGGAGTAAATTTTAAAGGGGTCAGTCTGTGAGCATCTGAATGTCAACTTGGTGATCCAGGGAAGTCAGCATGGATTTGTCCCCTAACAGGTCCTGCCAGACCAACCTTCTTTCCTTCTTTGATCAAGTGACAAGCTTACTGGATCGTGGGAACACTACTGACATTGTTTACCTGGATTCAGTAAAGATTTTGAAAGGGTTCCCCATGATGTTCTGATGAGTAAACTGGAGGACTGTGGACTGGATTATAGAAAAGTTAGGTGTATAGGAAACTGGTTGGAGAACTGTACCCAAAGAGTAGTTATAAATGGTATTTTGTCTGATTGGAAGGAGGCATCCAGTGCTCGGTTCTGGGCCTGGTACTTTTCAATATTTTTGTAAATGATCTGGAAGAGGGGGCGGAGGGACTATTAATTAAAGTTGCAGATGGCACCAAACTGGGACGAGTAGCAAACACCCCAGAAGATACAGATCGAATTCAATGAGATCTGAATACCCTGGAAAAGTGGGCAGATATGAACAAGATGCAATTCAACAAGGATAAGTGAAGAGTTCTACACCCAGCTAACAAAAATAAGAAGCACACATACTGGATGGTGGATACACTTCTGGGTAGCAATGAGCATGAACAAGATCTTGGGGGTATGGGTGGCCTGTAACCTAAATATGAACAGTCAGTGTGATGCAGCAGCAAAAGACTATATGGCCTGTATGGCCCCTTCCAAATTTGAAATTCTACTGAATAGCCTTCTCTTTGGCAAAGTGAAGTGAATGGCACTCAGCTAATAATAATCTGAAATGTAGCCTGGGGGATACAGTTGAAAGCTCAAACCTCCTTTATTTGGCCAAGAAGATGCACCCCCAAAAAGCAGTTGGTGTGTTGCATTTGTCTGCAGAACACAAATCCAGTCAGAACTGTGGCTGCCAAAGTGGGCTCTAACCCCTGAAAACATACTACTAATAGTGCAATCCTAAACAGAGGTGTTCCCTTCTAAGCAGGCTGTGCAACACAATAATGTTCAAGATGGCATTTATAAATAGAGATTAGAATGGCAGTAGAGCGGAACAGCCCCGGAGGGCACCATTGTAATAAAATGGTAATCCATGCCCATGATAACTGTTGGCATCACCTGTGTTTGCTGCATTGTCTTGTAATCCACCATCTGCACTGCTTATAGTATACTTTGCTTTAGACAGAACAAATTTAGAGTCCAGTGGCACGTTTAAGACCAACAAAGGTTTATTCCAGGTATGAGCTTTCATGTGCAAGGCACAGTTTTTCAAATACATTGGAATGGTAGGTGAGGGAAGTCCCCATCTATAAGTTTGAACAGGGAAGTCCCTGTCTATAAAACTGAACCTCACCTACCATTCCAATGTGTTTGGAAAAGTGTGCCTTGCACACGAAAGCTCATACCTTGAATAAACCTTTGTTGGTCTTAAAGGTGCCACGGGACTCTGAATTTGCTCTACTGCTTCCGACCAACACGGCTGACCACCTGAATCTTTGCTTTAGAAAGTTCACTGTCCACATGGTTTCTAATTCTGCAATACTAGTCCTACTGCATCGTTCACTGGTTGTCTTAATGCTGTCCATCAATACTGGGCTTTCCCCCCTTTTGTGCATCTTGAGAAAGGCAGACTATAATGAAAGTTTGAGGAAAATAGCTGCCGCCAGAAGTCTCGTCTGAGCCCCTTGGAGGGTACAGAAACAGCCCCTGGATTTCAGCACCTGTCTAAGCTTCCCAGCTGGCTGCAGCTGCTGAGCCCAACAGTTTGCATCCCATCATCATCAGCATTTTTCACTGTGATTTGTCAGCAACAAAAAGCCCCACTGCAGAAACCACACTGACCCTTAGACAGGTGCTGAAATCCAGGGGCTGTTTCTGTATGTGGGTTACATCAGCTGGGGTAACACCCTGAGCCAACCAACAATTCAGCCCTGAGCTGTAACCACTCAGAGCCCACGTGAAGCCTCCTCGGCCTAAGAGGCCGCATTCAAGGCAGTTTCTCCTTCTAGATTCTCTTGTTTGCATTCCAGCTTTGACTGACACCCGGATTCTACTGTACCTGTGACTCAGCAACTGTGAAAGGAATCAGTGTTCTTGCCCTAAGCTGCCCTCGGACCCAGCCGCAGCTGTTTGTGTCACACAGGAGCAGAGTCAAATCTCTCGCATGCAGCTTTCCTCAGCGGCACTCCGAGACAGAGGAGGTGACTATTCTACACATCAGGGATCAGCAACCTAGAGCCAAAATGTGGCTCAGTATGAAATCAAGGATGGCTCTTTTTAAAAGAAAACAAAATCTTTAAATTGAGGTATATTGGAGAGGGTAGGGTGGCTTGATAGAATAGCCAGTGTGCGAAGGGAATGGCAGGCGAAGATTTTTTGCGGGACTACAGGGCTTTTTAGAGGTGGTTGAGAGAAAGGGAAAGGACAGAGAAGAACAATTGCTAATAATCAAAGTGCAAAGCGTGAGCACATTTATTCTAGAGTATTAATACAACTGTGGAGTCTGCTCCTGTACAGATTTATTTACTTATTGTGAGACCTGGTGTGTGTCACTTCCTAGCAAAAGGCTTGCCACAGCCAGCGTCTGGGCTGCAGAAACTAAACGGACTATTAAATTGTAACTTTTGAGTTATGCAAATGTGCTTTCTTTTGCTGGCTCTTGGTTGATTAATTTTGAGGACATCTGGCCCTTTAATCCTAAAATTTTGCTGGTCCCCGCTGTACATAAGAATGCAGAAAAGGAAAGCTTACAGTAGATGGAGGAGGATCCTGGTCCACTGCTCTGGTGTCAGTGAGATTTAGCCCTCTGGCCAACCCAGTTGCCTGCCATCGACCTACAACGACTGACTGTAGGGCAGATCATGATAGAAGGCTGACACTCCCAGCCTTAAAAGCAACTCTGGGCCATTCTGGGTTTCTTCCCCATCCCTGCCGTTGCCCCGGGGATTCCTAACACCACTCTGGATCAGAGGCAGGCCAAGACTTGGATTCATGTGCACAGTGCATGCAAAATTTGAAATGGGAGAGCGGCTGCAGCATTGGC
This sequence comes from Gekko japonicus, assembly GCF_001447785.1. Lineage (NCBI taxonomy): Eukaryota > Metazoa > Chordata > Lepidosauria > Squamata > Gekkonidae > Gekko > Gekko japonicus. The sequence continues at coordinate 483,332 of NW_015170887.1, forward strand.
CGATAGGGAGGAGGGTGGTGGGCCAGCTCAGCATAGCCAGTGGGGCTTGTGGCAGCAACGGTCAGCAGCAGGACTGCCTCGCTGGCAATCTCATGCCAACTGCCCTGATTGCAATCAGGGCAGCAGCAGGCAGTGAAGTACTTGAAGGGAGGCTGCTCTCTCTCTCTCTCTCTCTCTCTCTCTCTCTCTCTCTCTCTCTCTCCCTCCCTCCCTCCCTCCCTCACAACTTCCCCTGGAGTGGCTCAGTTTTACCTTGCCAGCAACAACAGCAGATCTCTGTTAACAGGAGCAGTAGCTGCAGGGGTCAGTGAGAGGAGCCACACAAACAATATGGGCATGCCTTGGCCAGTGTAGTGGTGGTGAGCTCCTTGAAAGCACCCTGCCCTGCCTGCTTTGTGTCAAGGAGAAATGAAGAAGTGCCTCAGTAAAAATGAGAACTAGCTAATGGCCTCCTGTTTGGAGAGTGAACAAATGGAACTGCTTTATACCGAGTCAGACCGTCCATCGGTCTATCAGGGTCAGTAATATCGATCGGTCAGTGGCTCTCCGGCACTCAGGAGGAGATCTTCCACATCACCTACTCCCTCCTCCTCTACAAAAACAACCACCTGGAGCTGTTGGAGACTGAACTGGAAACCTACAGCATGTAAAGCAGATGCTCCACCACTGAGCCACAGTACAATTCCGGATCAATGAACTATTTGAACTGCACTGTTGTTTGAAATGACTGCAAAATGAATTGAAGTACCGTAGTGATTAATTGCTGTGAAGCTCCTACAGAGCTCAATATTCAAGGTCTCATCTGTCATTTATTTATGCTTGTTTATTGATACTGATCAATATTAAGTGCTTATGAAACCGGTTTGTTCTTCAACGTGTACTTGGCATTGAACAAAAGGAAGGAAGTGGCCAAGTAAAAGTCATTTGACAATTGATTTTTGTGTTGAGAAAAATTGTTTTTTCTGCCTAATTAATTTAGTGTTTTATTATATTTTATCAAACAACTCACATTAACTATCTGTTCATTAGTATTCAATAAGTATATGTTAATAAATCAGTTGAAGTACTGTTAATAAGCTTTAATTTTTAACAGATGAGTAACATGGATTGTTGTTGAAATGATTGTTACTGAACAGAACTGGAAATGACTGAAGAAACTAAATTAAGCAATTCATTACTAGGTATTGACTTCATTGCTGAGTATTTAGTACAGCATTTATATATTACAAATTATATTATAATAAAAATAAAAACTGAGTCAAGTTACATGTTCAGTTGTGAATAAGAGAAGTCGACCGAACACACGCCTGCATGAACACACCTGTGTTTCCATCAGAAAAAGTTAGCAGAGGGGGTCATTGTGCCGGTCTCCTGTTCTGCCTACCTCTACGCAGCAGCCATTCCCGCACGGTCTCTGTGACATCAAAGGACAGCCACTCGGGGGAGCCTCGGGTCATCACATTCCGGCCACTAAGGTAACGCTGCTTCGCGATGTGCTCATCAGGCTTCAGAATCTGCATCAGGAGAAGACACATAAAACATTGTTCAACTCAGCAAGGCCAGCAAACGTGGCCTCCTAGACTAGTTTGTGTTGCCATGTTACCAGGGATATGCAGGCCGAAGCAACCTTCCATACACACAGCCAACGCAGATACAGATACACATCTCTCTACTTGAACTACGATGCATGCAGTCCTCACTGAACTGAGATGATTCATGTTTTGGATCACATTTTTATCCTGCCGTTCCTCCTGCTTCCCATCATATGAGGTAGGCTAGGCTGTGAAAGAGTGGATCACCTCACAAAATTCATGGCAGAGTACAAATTTGAACCTGGCTCTCCCCGGTCTTGTTCAGATCCATAACCATACACTGTATTGGCTGTCTTGATGCAAATGAGGATATCCATCCTGATCTAGGGGCACTAGTTGTTGTGTTTGGTCAGTTGTGAGCAATTAAGGTTGCACTGAGATTTACTAAAACCATGTCCTTAAATTCAGGTCTTGAACAGCTTTAGGAAGAGGACAGTGGGGGCTTCCTTAGTACATTATTAAAGATATTAGCACTATGGCTGACAATTTGTGCACGCAGGAGACAAAGTTATCAGAATCTAGACAAAGAATCACAGAAAAATTCTATTTTTAGAGGCAATGTATGGGAATGGGGCAATTAACTGAACGGCATAAAGGGCCACAGGTTTTTAGGACAAATACGATGGCATTTATTTATAATGAAGTTTATCACTCCTTTCCTTCTAGAAATTATGGTGGTGGAAAGTGCCATCAAGTGACTTATGGTGACCCTGCAGGGTTTTCAAGGCAAGAGACATTCAGAGATGGTGTTCCACTGCCTGCCTCTGCATTGTGACCCTGGACTTCCTTGGTCTCCAATCCAAATACTAAACAAGGCCAAACCTTCCAAGCTTCCAAGATCAGGCTAGCCTGGAAATTATATACACATTCCATTCTTATTAATAAGCAGACCAAAGGGTAATCAATACGTGCCTACTATACACTGGAGAGTCAAGGAAAGCATTTGATCTACTGGATATAAAGGAGTGATTCAGTTATAAACATATGAAACTGGTTACTCCTGAGAGCCAAAGAACACGACACATTATTTGCCCCTGTTGGGTGAGAGGCAATAGGTACTGGGGATGTAGAGCTGGGGACCCTTCCTGTGCCATTTTGCCATTCAAAAATCTCTCCCAAGGCTGCTTTATGCCCTAGGGGCGAAATAAAAGAGAGCACAATAGAGCACCTGGGATTTTCCCTGTTAGGGTTTCAAGCCAGTTGGGCAGGCCATTTCAGTCAGGGGAATGGTGCAAGGAGGGCCAGTTAACCCTTCCTCCCCAGCACCACAGCCCTTATCCAAATCCCGTCCCACTCCCATGGCTGCTTTGTGTGATTAAAGAACACGTCTGGAGTTTCAGTCATGTGTGGTGTGGGTCCACCTCATGCAGTACTACTAAAACCATGGGTCCACCTCATGCAGTACTGTCTACTTAAAACTTGAAGAGTTATGGATTCTTCCCAAATTATGTCGCTTTCCTTGGCCAAGAAAATACACTCATCAGTCTGCCCTGTCAAGTACAAGGGATCCGCTGTCTCCTCCTGGGGAAGAGGCAAATTGTCATGAGATGATGCTGATTAAAGACTTCTACAGAGAACAAGGCTAGCTTTCAAAAGCAGATGATTTCTTCAGATGTTGGTTTTCTGTGCACGTCCAAAAAGGACCTTCTGTCGACAACAGGAATCCAAACATGACACATGAAATTCTATAATGGATACATTTTCAGGTCATAGCAAAGGGATATGTCTCCTCCACCTCCAGCTCATTCATGCCTCTTCTGTCACTGAAATCAGTCTAGGCTGCACCTCATCTCATGGATGGTCCCTCATGGGCATCCCACTTCCTGGTTGTTCTGTTTTGGGTTTTTTGGATGCATGTATTAAAAAAGTATAGTACTTAATGGGTCATTGATAAAAGATACAAGCCTTCCTGCAATTAGTTTTTTTGACAAATATCCCTCTTATTTGCAATTTTCCGGCCCCTTACGTTCTGTTTTTTAAAATAACCTTTAAGCTGATTGCTAATTTCACCTGCTGAGCTCTTTCTCGAGGAGATCATTTGCGACCTTCAACAACACCAGGTTATTTTACAATCCCAACTAAAGAAGTCCTGCCTTTATCAAATCCTGTCTTCGCCCTTAAAAATAAAATAATTCCACGTGCCTTAGTAAACCATATCAATGCACAGATGCAACTGCACCAGATGCTTTATTGGTGGGGCCTTCCTCCTAGGCAGCGAGATCTGCTGCAGCCCAGGCTCTCAGACTTGTTCTGGTGGTCTGGCACTTTCAGATAGTTTTCTGGAGCAAGGGTGGAAGATTTCCAGCCCATAACTGTTCAAGAAGTTATGCAAAGCAGAACTGTATTACTGAGACTTTGAAAGAGCTTAACTGTTGACGCCCCAATTTGGTCAAGCGGCTTGTTGTATATTATGCTGGGTTTCCTGGGGTTGGTTCCATTTTGTTTCATAGCGTCAATGTAATATTTTAATTTTGACATGCTGTTTTAGGATCTGGATATGTAAAGCTGAGTCTGATTCTCCGGAGAAAAAAATGGGGCCCAAATATTTTAATGAATGAATCCTGATAGGAGAAAATGAGTACATAGAGGAAGCATGCAAAAGATCAGCATGGGATCAGGCGAGACACAGCTGTGGCAAAATGCAACAAGGAATGTTGGCACAAGTACCACTTGAGGACAGATCCATGCAACAGCTGGGCACATTGTAGCTGAAGGAAAACTGCTAGAAAATTTCACATGTGCCGGCTCTGTTTACAGCCAGCTGGTCTTGTGTCAAGGATTAAGCTTTCAGCGTGTCACCACAAATACATGAAAAGCAATGCTTCAGATCAGGGTATGGCCTGAAGACTGGGAGGTCTGCTCACCTGGAAGAGCTCAATGCGTTGCTCTGTGCGTTTGGAACTGGGGTTTGGCACTCGCAAGACACGAAATTCAGCCCGGAAGAGATTGGTGCCGTTCTTTTCGGCTGAAGACACGTTGAAGTGGAAGACGTTGGAAGTGACACCTTTGGGGCAGTAGGTCAACTCATCTAGGAGAGAGCAGAAGGATCTAAATAACCAAAACTTGATGCGTAGGGGAAAGGCATTCTGGAAATCATAGTTCTGTGCCTGCTAATGGCCCTATCACTGCACCGGGTAAAAGAGTCAAAGCATAGCTGAATCCTGTTTAAATTGGGGGGGGGCTTGTAGAAAAAATTCCCCATCAGTCCCAGCATGGTCTTAGTATACAGTGGTTCCAAGGTACAAAAGAGATATCTGCTTCATTCACTGATTTTGTAAAACTCAATAACTGACCTAAACAAGCAATATAATTTTACCCTCTTTGCTTCAGATTCACCCTCTTCCATTATCAGATACTGCTCCCATACCCATTATTCCCATAGAAAGTGTTCTTATTACCACCACCACCACCACCACCACATGAGTTGCTGCTTTCCATACAATTTACCCTTCTTCCACTAGCATAGCCCATTTCTGGTGGAAACTAAAGGTGTGGATAGCCTCCGTGTCAACTGGAAGACTCTCCTGCACTGACAGCTAAACTGTAGGGCCAGATTAAAATGTGATGTTGAGGCAAAATAACTTGTCCGTGTGACTTGCCACGTGCCCAACATCTCAGCCGAACTGGGATACTGCCTGCACAAAGCAGTTAGTTGTTTATGGCTCATAGGCACATTAGAGATTTGTAGTCTGAGCAGGCGTCCTACTGGCACGTTAGAATGGAGTTAGCCTGGGTAGCTAATTTAAAAGGGTAGCCAATTTATATGAGATGCTGGGCAGGTGCAAAGTGTTCTGGGTCTTTTGCCTCACAAGCATGTTTAAATCAGGCCTTAGTTACAGCAGAGACTGAAGCACTGTGCAGAATGTATTTTAATGACCATGGTAATTGCATCCTGAAATTACTTTTCACTGACAGAAATGCCCTTCCATTGGGAGGAGGTGATTTTTGCTAATTCTCTCCTTTATGGCAGATCCCTGCTTTGCTAGCCCTTCGGATAGTTGTTCTTGGACCCCCTAAGTACAGAATTTGGAGGGGGGACTTCAGTGGGAGAAAGGAGGAGGGAAAATCCCTTTCTGCAAGCTTTGTGCTGTTCACAGTGGCCCCGGTCACACGGGCCGGATAATGTGGGGAGGAGGTGGGGCTTTTTGCACCGCCGCAATTAGAGCTGCCATAACGCGATCCCACGCGTTGGCGGCACGCTACAGTTCCTTCCCTCCGCTCCTGCGCATCAATGAGGGTCCGGAGGGAAAAGCCGCGGCTGGTGCAATCACACCAAGGGACTCCTGAGGCATCCCGTGGCAAACCAGTTGCTAGTACCTCCGAGCATGTAGTTTTTAATCCCTCATTTTTGGCGGTATGCCACGGGTTTGCCACGGGTGCGCTCCACTTCCCAGATGTTGCGGTGTGATTGCACCCAGATAATCTACCATGCACTCATCGCTCTCCTGCAGCAAATCCTCCATGTGAACGGGGCCAATATATTGTATACAAGCACAGCCCTACGCAGAGTTACACTTTTCTGTCCATTGAAATCAATGGGCTTAGAAGAGTGTAACTCTGCTTTGTACAGCACTGTAAAGCCTTAACACAACATGTGGCTCAGCCTTTCTGGGACTGTGCTGCTTGAAAGAGCCAGCTTGATCACATGGTTGAGCACTCTCCCATGTTACGGTGGCATATTTATTCAAGGGTTTTATTTTGCTATAACATTTATACCCTGCCCTTCCCCATGGCTCAAGTTTGCTTATAATACATAACTAAAAACTTCTAGTAACAACACCCCAATTCACTCCCAACCTAATGAAACACCTGAGATTTACCCTCTGCTAAAAGCTCTGGCTATCCCACCTCTCCACCCACATGGGCAAACAATAATAACTTAAAAAGTTCATGTTAAAATAATAATAACATGTTAAAAATTATACCATAGTAACCCAGCAGAACATATCATAAGGACAGCTGGATTAGGTTTAGATGAAGGTGGAGTGAAAATTGGTAGAAGAAACATTAACAATTTGAGGTATGCAGATGACACAATATTACTGGCAGAAGATAATGAAAACTTGAAATGACTACTGCTGAAGGTTAAAGCAGAAAGTGCGAAAGCAGGATTACAGCTGAACACCAAGAAGACAAAAGTAATGACTACTGGGGAATTATACCACTTTAAGGTTGATAATGAAGAAACTGAAATTGTTGGAGATTTTCTATTCCTTTGCTCCATCATCAACCAAAAGGGGAACCAAGATCCCCTGATTTTTTGGCCATGAGCAGCACATATTCACTGCTTTTGAGCAGCAGATATTCACTTTCTTCTTTTCACACTTGTGTGACTTTGTAGCAGCAAAAACCATCATAGCTGCAGCAAACACAGCTGCTGCATGGGAGGTAATATGGCACTGCATTTATACTAAATCACAAGGGTGTACGAAACGGCCGTAGTAGTGAGCTGTTCTTCCTGCAGGTGGCTTAATAATTCTTGGGAATGTACAACACATGACAGGAACTGAACCTGGGGACCTTCTGCCTGGAAGCAGACCTTCTACCATTCAGCCACTGATAATTCCCCACATACATACCCCCCATGAAGAAGTGTTACCATTTTATGTATCCACCATTTATTTTTTCATTCAAATGTTTAGTGAATTTCATACCCAAACCTCAGGATAGGAAAAAACAGTTTAAACAGACATACAGCAGGCAGTTATTTAAAAGTATAGATAAAAGTATAGCAAGTGACAGCCTGCTTACCCTTGAACATAAAAAGCCAACTCAGGTTGGGGGTGTGTGTGTTAACAGTCTTTCATCACTCTCTTCCCCCAAAAGGCCCCGGTCACACGGCCCGGATATTGCGGGTGGGGGGAGGTTTGGCTAATTGCCCCGGAGGAAACTAACACGCGGCCGCCCGAGCACACGTCCCGGTTGAGGTCCCATGGTTAGGGGGGAGATGCCGACCAGACGAGTATCCTGCAGCGCGGCACAGAAGCCACGCTGCGCGATCACACTAGCAATCGCTCTTTGTGCGCATGTGCTGTTGGGCGCTGTTGCGCAACCTGAGGAGACTTGGGAGACAAAAAGAAACCCTTGTGTGCGACAAACAGCGGCGGGCGGCGGTTGCCATGTAAGTCCCCCGGAAACGTGATCAGACGCCCGCCCTTGCCCCGCGGTTTCCAGAAACTAGTACCTCGAAGGTACTGGTTTTTTACTCCGCATCTTCGGCGGGAAGCCTCGGGTTAGCCACGGGAGCTCTACGCTTCCCAGATGTTGCGGTGTGATCGCGTCCGGAAAATCCGCCTACCATCCGTATCGTCAGCGTGGCAAATGCTCCGTGTGACCGCAGCCGAACTTAGGCTTTGGTGAGTCTTTTGGATTAAAAAACAACATCCGGGGCTGCCAAGAGCCACCATGGGCCCCTGGACAAAGATTCCATCTGGGCCCCCCCATGGCCCTGATCCAACCCAAATATCACAACAAGACAAATCACTTGGCATGCGGTTACCATGAACCTATAATAATAAAATAATCCATCTGTTTTTGTTCATTTATTTACTTTATTTATATCTCACCTTTCTCCCCAATGGGGGATAGATTTGCCAGCTCTGGGTTAGGAAATACCTGGAGATTTTGGGAATGGACCTGGGAAGAGTGGGATTTGGGGAGGGGAGGAATCTCAGCAGGGTATAATAGAGGCCACCCTCCAAAGAGGCCACCCTCCAAAGCACCAATTTTCTTTAGGGGGAATAATTTTTGGTCATCTGGAGATCAGTTGTAATAGCAGGAGATCTCCAGGTGCTACCTGGAGGTTGGCAACCCTACACAGAGGCCCAAAGCAATTCACATCATTCACCTCTCCTCCATTTTATCCTCACAATAACTCTGTGAGGTGGGGTTAGGCTGAGAGTATGGGACTGGCCAAAGGTCACCCAGCAAGCTTCCATGGCAGAGCAGGGACTTGAACCCGGGTTTCCCAGATCCTAGTCCAACACTTTTAATGACTACGCTACACTGGCAGGCATAACTCATCAGAGAATAAACCCAGGAGACTCAAAATTGGCCACCAGCTGCAGGATCATTTTGGGAGTTCCAGGGCCAAAACTGAAAGGCATGGGGAAATCCTGGCCCAAGTGAGACAAACCACAACCACACCATGCTATTTGCAACGGAAGCAAAGGGTCTCTGTTTCTGGCAAGCATAAGTCAGAAAATAATGATACATGTTTGAAAACTGGCCACCAACCCCAGAATGATGGCGGAAGTTGCAGTGCCAAAATGAAGGGAACTGGAACGCCCTGAACCAGGTTAGACAACCTGTCATACTTCTTTAATACTTAGATCCCGAATCTGCCATGGAAGATTACTCGGTGACACACTCTCAGCCAAACCTACCTCAAAAGGTTGTTGTGAGGATAAACAGAAGACAGGAAAACAATGCAGCTTTGGGTCCCCACCAGGGAGAAAGAATGGATATAGCATTTGTTATAAATCTAATTTTTAATGACATTACAAAGGGCTATTTAGATCTTTCAACAACCCAATAATCGTGATAACAACCCAGGGCCTGAACTGGGTGTTCTAACTCCTGTTCCACATGCATAACCACTCAAACAGATTAAAGGGGAGGGGAGGGAGGCAGTTTAAATTGCTTTCCCTTGGCTTGCCCGGGAGCCCTGCGGCTGAAGGGAGCCCGGGCAAGCCGACCCTTGGACAGGCTGGGGAAGGCATGGGGAGGCATTTAAATGCCTCCCTGATCCTTCCAGGGGCCCCCCGGCCCGCCCGCCTCGGAGTCGCCGAAGGGGGTAGCTCTCTAGGCCTTCCCTCTGTACCCACGCACACAGAGGTTTTGGCTGTAGTGGGTGCGGCCAATTCTTAAGCCAGCCGGAACTCCATTCCTGTGCGTTCCTGCCCCAAAATAGCCATGAGTTAGGCAAGTTCACTTCAGTCTTGAAGAAAGGCAAGTCTGGCTAATCCTAGAGTGCCTTTTGCTTTGCTTAGACTTTCCTATGCCCCTAGTGGCTGCAGCCAAAACTGTATTAAACAAATAAATGGAAAGACGTTCGGCTGGATGCAGCACTACACTGCCTTCAAGGGCCCTCCAGCTGACTTGGGCCCCCCAAATTTTGTCCCCCCCAGTCCCCTGACAGCAACTGTACAACTGTGGGGCATCCACCAGCTCTTTATGGGACCTTGTTGTCTAAACATGGCAGCCCCAAAGAACTGTAAAGACTTTGCTCTCTCTAGGCCTTCAAGACTGTGATGTGACTCTGTGGACTTTCAGCTATGTTGGTAGTAGGATGCCAGCCTCCAGGTGGGGCCTGGAGATCTCCCGCTTTTACAACTGATCTCCAGCTGACAGAGATCAGCTCCTCTGGAGAAAATGGCTGCTTTGAAGGGTGGACTCTATGGCACTCTACCATGCTGAGGCCCCTCCCCTCCCCAGACCCCGCCCTCTCCTGGATCCACCTCCAAAGTATCCAGGTATTTTCCAGCCCAGACCTGGCAACCCTAGTTGATAGCCAAGTGCTTTAGCTGTATATCATTAGCTCCTCCATGGAGATGGGGGGGGGGCGCTACACTGACTACAAAGCTACAGCGATGAATATGTTACAGGACCTCAAAAGACCACACTGCTTAGAGGTGCTGTTTAGCAAACATTCCTTCATGGCAGTAACTTCTCAGTGTTTCCTCATTCCAGCAAGTCCTCTTTCCCCCCCTTCTCCTTTCTGTGTAGAATCACCACTGGTCTTGTTTTCAGGATTCTCAGCCAACAGTGGACTCCAAACTCTAAGTACAAAACAAGAACTTGAGGAGTGGGCTGGGTGAGACCCTCTATCCAGTGGCTGCTTCCCCAAAGAAACAGACCAGGAGGGGGCCCTCTCAGCTGTTTCTGACTGGTACACTTTGTCCTGCTACACTGAGCCAGACTGTGGTCAGAAGCCACCAAGCCTTTACCATGTGCTCCTGTCCTAGAAATGAACTGTTTCGGGTAGGGAGTGCAGGGGAGGGGGACGGGACACTTCCTTTCCTGTCGATGTTTGGGACAAGGATGTGGGCTCCTCCTGAAATATCAGGTCTGCTTTCCTATCAGAACTCGGCTCCCCTCCCTCTCTATCTCGCTTCCTCTGCTGGAGCCTTGGAAAAGGATGAGTGCTCTGAGCTATCGGGCTGATGGTTTGGAGCCAGGGACCATTTCCTGTGTATGTAATTCAGATTTGTCTATATCAGTCCATAACCAGTCCTCAATGGAATAAGGCTGTTCCCCCCCCCCAACTCCCCAAACACACACACTTTCCCCTGTTGGGGAGGGGGAACAGACTGCTTTTGGCTCTAACTTCATTCTGAATCACTACCTGGCAAATGGACAAAGCCATGGGAAAGCTGAACATCAGCCACTTTTGAAGACACGGGACCAAAACCATCAGCTCAGGCAAGTGGAAAAAATTCTACAGACTTCTGAGAGGCAGTCTTGTGGCTTTCACCAAGGTTATATATGTTATAATTTGACATAGCATTTCTTGGGATGCAAACAACTTGGTTCCAGGAGTGGCCAATGAAAAGGACACCCATGTCCACAGAGTCAATTAGTCCCTTGAGTTCTCTGTATTGTGAATATACACAGGCTGGTAAGTGCCCAGCAGGAAGCAGCCTAAAGGCCTTCTCCCAGAGCAGGTTAGGTTCCCCCTAGCAGCACTCCTGACCATTCTAGGCCTCCTTGATATGTCCAGCTCTACATTATGCATGAGTCGGCATTTAACCTCTCCCTGCACCTGAGACAAAGCAGCCTAAAGGCCTTCTCCCAGAGCAAGTTAGGTTCCCCCTAGCAGCACTCCTGACTATTCTAGGCCTCCTTGATATGTCTAGCTCTACTTTATGCATGAGTTGGCATTTAACCTCTCCCTGCACCTGAGACCACCACTCACACATTTAGAATAGGCTCACATTTCCCTTGAGCCAACCCCATTTCCAATATCCCTCTTCAACTCAATTTCTTTTATCTGTAGTTCCAGTACCGCCATGGCCTGGGCCTCTAAGGCAGCAATCCTGAGAAGTATGTTATTCAGTGGGGCTTTCTCTCAGGAAAATGTCTTCACAGTATTCCTTTTTATGTCCGAGGGAACTTCAGCAAGCACAGCTGCATGGTAGGGAGAGGGGCAGTAGGCACAATGACTAGGATTATCAACCTCCAGGTGGTGGCTGGAGATCTCCTGGGATTACAACTGATCTCCAGGTGACAGAGATCAGTTCACCTGGAGAAAATGGCTGCTCTGAAAGATAGACTCGATGTCATTGTACCCCACTGAAGTCCCTCCCATCCTCAAACCCTGCCCACCCCAGGCTCCACCTCCAAAATCTCCAGGTATCTCCTAGCCCAGGGCTGGCAACCCTAACAATGACCCCCCTCTTTGGGGAACTGGTTTCCTTCCATGTACCTACTAAAAAGGCATACAAAGCATCAGCAGCCAACAGCCTTACCTCCATTTGCTGAGTTCTTTTTGTGCTGATCTCGGGTTCTGTTATTGTAATACACTCCCATCTATATAAAGTGTGTGCAATTTTAAACAGAAGCCCCTTGAGGCAAGGGTGTGGCCTTTTTACATAAAGTATTAATAGTGGTGATTACTATCCATCTCCCCCCCACCCATCTCTTTAGAAGAGTTTCTTGGCACTTCTTGATTTAAGCACTGCCCATGATCGTAAAACTATGGGACAGGCTGATCAAATGAACACATGTAGCTTCTTCAAATACTACTTGTGTTATTGTCTTACTCCAGCTGGGTAAATGTCAAACCAGTGCTGATTCAAAAAGTTACCTTTTCCAATAAAAACATCACCCATATTTGGGAAAATGTGATTAATGTTTATGTTGTATTCATAAATGGCTTTCCTACTACGTGAACAATATTGCAGGTTTCCAGAGAATTCCTGGTAGGTAGTGTACAGATTTTATTGCACAGCAACGTATTGTGAAATACACTAGAGGACGTTCCAAGCAACCGTCTCTAAGTTTCCATTCCGCTTCATGCTTAAGAAACTTTCCTCCATGAGAATTCCTGTAATGGTCAAGTAGCTTTTCCAAAACTGTTGCATCCTTATCCAATATGGGGATCACCAGGAACATGAGAAGAGCCTTGATGGAGCAGATCAATGGTCTATCTAATCCAGCATCCTGGTTCCCACAGTGGCCAACTAGATACCCCAGAAGGCCCACCAGCAGATACACAGAAGCCCAAGCCTCCCCTTGTTGTTGCCACTGACAAGAACTCACATTGAAGTCCCACTCATCTCTCATGGCTAATAGCCATCTTCCACGAGTTTGTCCAGCATCCTTTTAAAGCCATCCAGGGTAGCAGCTCATGACCACACACATTCCATGACCGTGAGTTCTACAAGTTATAGACTGTGTGAAGATTTATGAATTGCATGAAGAATGTGATCCTGTAACAGGAGACTGTTAAGGTTGGCCCTATGCTAGGAAGTTCAATATATACTTAACAATCTGCTGCTACCACACTACTTTGTCAGTGCCCTATTTTGCATTACCATCACACTGACAAACATCAGTACCTACAGACAATAGTCTGCATCTGCATAGATTCAGCCTCTGTGGCTCACATTACCACCCTTTGGTGGGAGAAGGCAGAAATGCACATCTGCACAGCATCTGTACTTTCGTGCCTTTGACCTCTCTCTCCTGAGCATCTTGCTTTCCTCTGCTGCTGAAACAGTGCTTGCTCTACTGTGCTTGCTTTCAATATCAGCTCATAGACCTCTTCTGAATATCTAGATGATTCTTCAACTTTCTTCTTTGTTTGCTCCCTGCTTCATCTCTGAGATTTCCAAGGGAGGCTCAAATTACTACTATGCGCCTCTGAGGGCCAGTTCGCCACCACCCCTTCTAAAACCCATGTGGAATGGGAACCATGTGATTGAAAAGGATAGTGTATGCGTGCTTGCTGGGCAATTTTTTTCCGTTCCCCACATGGAAAGCTGTTTATATGACGTGCACCTTCATGTGGACTGGGCAATTTCAGCAGTGTCAAGTTATGACCCCCATTTTGAGATGGGGACCATGATGGCACGCTTGAAACCACACAAATCATACTGTTTTGTATCAGTAACATCCTGCTCCAAAAGGCACACACAGAAACACATAATTCAGTTCTCAGACATCAGTGACACAACAGGACAATGAGGGCCTGCAACCAAAGTGGTGTGTTGAGTGTGAAGATCTCTGTGGCAGCTCTTAAGTGGTTAAGTGGTGGTTATGTGTCCGCTTTGCCCTGCAGCCAACTCACCACTCAACCCACATGTCCCTTTAGGACTGCAGCAAAACTGTGGTTTTGCCGAAGGAGGAATGTGACCAGCCACATGATGGATTAGAATCCAAACTCACTCAACAGCATATACTTCACCATGCTAAATTCATGCATGAGCTGGCCTAAATTCTCATGGGCAGCCATATTTGCACCCCTGACTTTAGGGTCCAGCTAAAGTTATTGAAATCGGGCTAACTGCACGAAGCAGGGGGCATGCCCAGTGCCTGGGGTGACTACCATGGCGCATGTGGAACATTTTAGTACTTCTGCTCAGTCCTTTAAGGATAATTTTGGCTCCCAGGCCTCGAAGCTCTTTTTCCACTCCTTGATCCTGATGCCTGTCTCTCCCCCTTCCCCCTTCTTTCCCTCTCTTCTAGACATTGGCTTGGTTTTCTGTTCACTGGCTGGATTTTGGGCCGATGTTATTCCAAGACATTGAAAGTTGGCCGGTCTCTGGCCTGCCCTGTTGCCAATGCTCTAACCCCTCCACCTGCTGGGGGGGGGGGGGCTGCTGTTCAGCCAGAGCCTGGATGCCTGTTGTAACTCTCCGTTTCAAATAATAAGTTAGCTTTCCCACAGCCCAGTCTTCAGCATGTTTACTCAGAAATATGTAACACTTTGTTCAAGGGGACTTGCTTCTAATTTTACATACCCTCTTTTTGTACTATACCCCCCCCCCATATACACTCTTGTCCTAGACAGGGCTTCGCATCCCAACTCTTGTCATCCTCTCCTGTTGTTGCTTTCCCCGTCCCTCCCTCAGCAACACTTGGCCACATCCTGCTTCCCACCCCCACACTGATCTGCTGTAATTCAAGAACCCATGAGGACACCTAATGGCAGCAAATGGGAATGTGGTTATTGCCAAAATCTCACAGCCCCCAGATGATTGGAAAACCTGCCCATGCTCCCTCCGCCTTAGCCAAGATTCCAGGCCTAGCTTTGAAATTCATTTACTGTGTGCTCAAGTCACAGATATGAAAGAACAAACCAGTGCACCAAGATCACACAGCCCATCTGCAGATCTTCCAGAGCCACAATTCCCACACATATTACCCATGAACTACTTGCACACACAAATACTTCTTTTCATTCCTTCACTAAAATGTTTCCCCCCCTCCTCCACAATTTGGACACACCAGTGCACATTACTAACTGGTATGGCCCTTTAATAAATGGAGATGCATTTTGGGGACTGCACATGAACACACATGACTCTTTCTGAAGGCAGACTAAGCATCTATTGTTTTGTGGGTGATACCTACACAGACTTCTTCCTCATGTACAGGAACAGGTCTACAACCACAACATAGGTGCACGTGTATGCTCTTCTGTACAACATTTGCAAGGACACTGCTGCAGCTGGTGCCGCATTGGGCAATAGTGGCCAACCTCTTTCCTAGATAGAGCTTTGCATCCCAACGTAAAGCCTGCCAAGCTGTGCCCCAAAGCCCCCTTTCAGAAGCCCTGTTCCAGAAGCTCTGTCTCTGCTTCCTGGAGAGCCAGGCACATGGAAAGCGGGATATTCAGTCCAAGTACTGAGCCTGGAAATTAGGCTCAAATCTCACCTCCCCCAAGAACCCAAAGGGCACTCTCTCTCTCTTAGGTTCAGTTCCTCCTGTGTAAAATGGCCATCACCCGAGCCCAACTCAGACACTGTCACCCAACCTTCTTCCCCACCTCAGCCTTCTGCGAGCCTCCCACTCCTCTCCAGGCTTCTACAAGGGCCAGCCCCCCCCCCCAACACAGAGACGTGCGAACGGCATCAGTGGCAATTCGGGGGTGCCGGAAGAAGGACTTACTGTGCTCCGGGAGGCCCTGGATCATGTCAAATTTGTAGATCTCCTTGGCATAGTACTCGGACTCGGTGTTGTCCTGCGAGCAGCTCTCCTCCTTCTCCTCCTCCATCTCCTCCAGAAGCTCCCGGGTGCTGTTATACAGAGCGAGGATCTGGTAGGGCACGTGGCTCGGGCCCACCGTCTCCGGGGGGCTGGTGAGGCGCAGCTTGCTGAGGATCTGGCCGCGGATGGCCTCCACCCGCTTCTTCTTGATGTGCTCCAGGTCGAGCGTGGTGCAGGAGGAGAGCGCCAGGCTGACGGCCGCCAAGCTCAGGAGGCAGAGGAGCAGCAGAGTCCTTTGCAAGCGCATCTTCACGGACAGCCCCCGGGGGGGAGCGCGCAGGCGGAGGGGCGCCGCCGAGGCAGCCGATCCTGGCCGACGAGTGGCGCTGGGCGAGAAGGGGCATGAAGGAAGGGCCCGGCCAGGGGAGCGCTTCTAAGAGGCGCCGCCGGCCACCGGGGGGCGGGAGGAAGCGGGTCGGCGCTTCGCCTCGCCGCCGGGGTCCCTCTCCATGGGTCCCGGCGCGGGCCAAAGCGAAGTGGAGGCGGCTCAGTCGGCTGCGGCCAGAGGAGAACCTGCCCGTCCGCGCTCCGGCTTCACACTGCGCCGGGCAGCTCCCGAGCCAGGCGTTGCGGAGGCGCAGCCGGGAGCGCACGTGTCAGGCGGGCCCGGGAGCGCACTGGCGGCTGCCGGCGCGCCCCGCTCATGCCTCCCGCTGGCTCGACGCGCCCCTCGGGAGCAGCGGCGCCCGGGCGGACTCGCCCCTCAGGACCTGCGCCTCGGCTTCATGGCGGGGCGGGAGAGCGACCGAGGCGCCCGGCCCCCTTCCCTCCGCAGTCGGGCGGCCCCGGCCCCCTGCTCTCGCCTGGGCCCCGCCGCTCCTGCCCGGCTCCTCAGCGCTGGCTCGCCCGCTCGCGACACACGCACACTGCCTCGCTCGGCTCCTCTGCCTTGAAATTTTATACCTCCCTCCCTCCCATGACGTCTCTGGGACCGGGACGGGGAAAGGGGGAGCGAGAGAGGGTTTCTCCAAGCCCAACCTTCGCATCCAGGGCCGGTTTAATGTGTTCAACAGGCGCGTCCTGTGGAAAGGCCGGGAGGGAGGGTGGGGAGGGAAGAAGCGCTCTCTCTCTCTCTCTCTCTCTCTCTCTCTGTCTCACACACACACACACGCATACACGCACACACCCCCGATTGCCCCTCGAGTCTTCTTCTTCTTCAGGCTGTCAACTCTTGCTGAGCAACTGTGGGCTGGAGAATCTGGGTGTGTTGCGCTAGAGATCACATTGGGGGGGGGGGCGGCTTACGATCCACAGGGACTTCCCCGCTCTGCTTTGCGTCCTCTCGATTATTGCTCGACGTCGATTAGACCTCCCGCAAACATAGATATGTTTTCCAGCAGCGGGAGGGAGGGGAGACCCCTGTCACGGTTTGTCACGAACATCCACAGGTCCAGTGCCCACAAAGGCGAGTAAAATGTGACATGTTGAACACCACACCACCACATACTTGGAAGTCAATCCCACTCATCCCAAACTACTTCTCGCTGTGCTGTTTAGGACTGCAGTCCTGCTCGAAAGTAAGATCTACTGGAGGAGAGGGGGGCGTCGGGTGGCTTGTAGGAAAAGTGTGCGTCTCTTTCAACTGGAGCCCGGATCCAGGTTCTGCGATGGGAGCGACGGCCCGGGTGATCGTCTCCTCCCATTCATCGCTTTTGTCGCCCAGCCTCGACTTCGGGTGCTGCTATTGCAAGATGCTGCCAGCCTCAAAGCCCGCCGTTATGGGCCCCGAGATTTCAGCCAAGGGCTGATTTGAAAAAGTGGACTATACACAACAATATGCACCATTGACTTCTCCCAGTTCCTTCCTCCCTCAAGTATTAGTCGTTGTTAGACTGCCGTCGAGGGGAATGCTGTGCGTACTGTTTAGAGGAGCCACGGGCTAGGCTGGACTGGGGCGAGAGACTTGAGGCTTGTGCGCTTTTCACTCGTGATTGATGCAGGCCCCACTTCACTTATTTTACAAAAAACCCCGGAGCCTGGGAGGCAAGAGTGGCGAAGGAAAGCCGATGGCGCCCTCTGGCGGGCAACATACGCCCGTGCAATAGCTCCCGGGAAACATTCTTATTTATATATAGGACTAGTTTCCAAGAAAGCGTGCCCCTGAGCTGAAGAAAAAAGGCAAATAGAGTGGGTTGAGTACTTGGCATTGCATCCTCTTTTCTTATTTATTTACAGCTGCTGAACACCATCTTGAAAGCTAAAGGTTTCCTAATGTGACCTTTCCATCATGTGAGCGGTCTCCATAACTGCTACACAAACGAGACACCTGTTATAAAATGGCTGATTGAAAGCTGTTTTCCTCCCTTCTCATCAATTTCTTGTCCACCACTGAAAAGGCACCTGTCTTCTCCATCTCAATGTATGTCCGTAATAAGGGGGACAAGTCACCTGATGAAAACTGGCCCTCAGTGCCTGTTACATTTGACAGAAGAGTGGTCATCATAAGAGCATTCCAAGATGAACCCAGTTCATTGCCTGGGGCATATGCTACGTGGAAAAGCAAGTGGGACTACTTTGCTTCATAACCAGCATATATGTGCAAAAGAATTGGGCAAAATTTTGGAGAGTGGAAAGGATAAACCATGCCTTAGACTTGTGGGGATAGGAACTAGAGGATGATGCAGAAAAGGCTTAGCTTTTATTTTGTATTTAAATAGTATTGCTTTCCCCAGGAGTCCATACAGCGGACAACAGTAAACACCATCATATCCCTTACTTGAAAATTGTTATTTGACTCTCTCTTTTTTTGCCGAGAAGTACAGGGAAGAGACATCTGTCTGTCTGCCTCTCCTTTTCTAGCCAACAGAATTTCCACTACAAGGGCTAAGGACGAGAAGAAGAGAACAGACCAGTCTGGATCTGACCAACTGCCAGGGTTTTGCTAGTAGCTGCCCAGGTTTTGCTCACCGTCTTCACTAACAGGCTGGTGGATAACTGCCCTGAGGAGGGTCTCTGAAAGCAAGTGACCCCCATTAAACTGGCAGGAAAACCCTGGAGAGGAGAAGCATCCAATGAGACTATGCAGCATTTGGGGGCATCCCTTTAAAGCAGATACATTTCATTTATATTACTATTTGCATATACATTAGTATTCACCTCTTTGACTCTTTGTGAGAAAAGAAAGTTTAAAAGTTTATAAATCAATAAGGAATGGAGGAGGGAAATATGAAATAGGAAATTGCAATGTGTTATCCCTAAAGTGAGGAGAAGGGCTCCCTCCTTCCCGACCAGTGTTTCAATTTATGCTTTTTTCTGCATATTTTAGCTCTGTTTTTTTAATTGTTTTAATGATGTATGGTTTGGGGGGGAGTTGGTTTTAATGGTTTTTAAATGTGATTGTGTTATGTATATTTTAATGAGTTAGTCACCTTGGTGGCCTTTGTGAACGCAGAAAGGCAGGATATAAATTTTGTAAAAGAAATAAATGTCATACATTCTGACCAGAAAGCCTTTCTTTTCTTCTCAGCAATGTGGATTGATAGCTATTTGTAGTTGTTCTGCTGTAATGATGAGGTGTTCTGTGCCCGCTTAGAGGCTCCCTTGTCTTCACTGCACATTCACAAGATCAAGCTGTGGCATTTTAAAAAACATCTTGGGGCTGAAGGGTCCCTGCCTCTAACCAAGAATTATTGAGGATTAAATTGGGGGGG